>NC_091119.1:57385668-57704279 GCF_040183065.1 Periplaneta americana | reverse complement strand
CTGCCTGTCTGTCCTATGCAGAAGTTGTTGCAGGTGTTGCATTAGAGTTTGTATACGCCTGTGTGGTTGTATTTGTTTGTTTGTTTGTGTTGTTGAGATGTTTTTGTAGAGTATTATTTGTTCTGTATGCGATGTTGCACTTTAATTTCTTGAATGAGGTTGCAATCTTGTGTGTGTTTTTGTTTTCGTATGTTAGTGTGATGTATTTTTTGTGTTCTTGTGTTTGTGTCGTATTCTTATGTTTTTTGTGATTATGTTTTTGTCTTACGTATTATATTGTCTATTATGTTAAGGTTGTATCCGTTTTCTTGTGCTATGTATTTGATTGTGTTTAGCTCTTCATTATAATCCTGTTGGTTCATTGGTATGTTGAGTAGTCTCTGTACCATTGTTCGGAATGCAGCTTGTTTGTTTTGTGTTGGGAGGTTAGATGTGTTGAGTATGTGTGTTGTTGTTGTGTTTCTGTGTACTTTGAATGAGTGTTTGTTGTCGACTTTTGTTATTGTGATGTCTAGAAAATGTATGGATTTGTTGTTTTCAATTTATAATGTGTAGTGTAGCTTTGGATGAATTTTGTTTATGTGTTGATGCAGGTTTTGGATCTGTCTTTTGTTTCCTTTGTACAGTATTAGTATGTCATCTACTTATCTGTGCCAATATATGATTTTGTCTGCGTATTTGTTGTTGTCCTTTTTGTCATACTTCTCCGGTATTTCAAAGCAAATTTTAATCTCTCATTTGGAAGGCCGCAAATAAATGTAGCGAGTGTGAAATGTTGGGCGCCAAACTGAGATCTCCATATCTTAATGAAAATTCCAAACCAGCAGCAGCAGCAGCAGCAGAGCTTATCATTCATAAACGCCGAACAAGAAATTTTTACACAGTCATGCAACAGAGTGGAAAAAAATGAAGATGACGACACTGCTGTTCTTGCCTTCGACTACTTGCAGAATGCACCTCTTCCGTTCATTCCAGTGCAGGAGCTTTATACTTACATTGGATTTGGTCAAATTTAGTGACAATAAACTCATGAATTTTATAAAATATATTATAAAATACTGAATGTAGCCTCAGAAGGCAGTATATCGATTAACTATGATAAAATGTTAAAATGTTATGTTTTATTTAACGATTCTCGCAACTGCCGAGGTTATATCAGCGTCGCCGGTGTGTCGGAATTTTGTCCCGCAGGAGTTCTTTTACATGCCAGCAAATCTACTGACATGGGCCTGTCGCACTTAAGCACACTTAAATGGCATAGATATGGCCCGGGATCTAACCCGCAACCTCGGGCGTAGAAGGCCAGCACTATACCAACTCCGTCAACCAGGCCGACACTGTGATAAAATAATCATTATTGTTCTAAGATACATTCATTATAATAAAAGATTATTTTCATTCTTTATTTTACAGCATAATTGTCTGCAAAAAGGACATACGTCACAATATATTATTTTGTGTGTTGGGCCAATGGAATAATAATATGAGTAAATTATAACATATATCAATCGCATTTGTAGCTAACTTCATGTAACGAGAATATCAAGTTTCAATTTAAGTTTCCTACCTGCTATTATGTTTTTCTTGAATATCTCAAAACATTAAATTTGTAACATGTCCTTTTTGCAAAAGTCGATTTTATTGTAGAATGCTATAACAGAAATTATTTTTATGTCATTAGATAACACAGACCTGCGAAGAAAACATTTTAAAAAACATTTAACTTTCCTTTTATGTATTTTTGTGTGTTGAAGGTAGAAATGACATAAAAATGGCACATCACGCACCATTTTTGTAGAAAACCATATTTTATAATATTAATGTACTGGTGATTTTGCTACTTTCGTAACTCAGTGCTCTAATGTAAAATGTTTTACTAATCTGTTGATGAGCATCAGAAATATAATCTAGAAGACTGTGATATAGAAAGTGAAAGTCCTCAACAGTTAACCCAGTTTGAACTCAATGAATTAATAAGAGATTTATTTTAGGATTACGAAGGAAATAGCTGAGCTCTTAGTCTCCAGAATAAAAGAAATGAATTTGATGACCCCAGGAAAAATTCTGCACTGGTACGGAAGTAGGGAACAGGAATTTACTGCCTACTTTTCACAAGAGGGTGCCTTTGTATATAAAAGTTTGATAGAAAAGTTTAATGTTGAGTGCGAAGTGGATGAATGGAGCCTTTGATCGATTCCTTCAAAATAAGTCTGAAGGCAGTGATCAGTGATTTTCCAGAATGGCAACAATTATGTTTCGTTACCTGTTGGTCATTCGGTCCATCTTAAAGAAACTTATGAGAATCTTGAACTGGTTCTTATAGGCTAAAGATAAAATATAAAGATCATGTCTGGATTGCCTGTGGAGATCTGAGAGATTTGTGCATGCTTCTTGGTCAGCAGGCTGGGTATATAAAGTTTCCATATTTCCTCTGTGAATGGGACATCAGAGCAAGAAGCATAAATATGTTATCTTCCTCATCAGTAAATAGAAATGTATAAGAATAATCATACAACATCTACGTCATTGGGAACAAAAATTCTTACTACAAAGAATATATCTTGAACGTCACACAAGAGGAAAAGCAACAAACGCAACTTCGCCATGAAGAGAAAAAAACGGTATAAAGCGTTTTACTAAATGTGAATTGTTAATTCTGCAGTGCCTGGGAAAATTTTCACAAACCTTTTTTGATAATTTATTGACAACTTACTGTACGGAACATCTGCTCGCTTTGGAAAAAGAGAGATAAGTTTAATATTAATAATAATAATAATAATAATAATAATAATAATAATAATGGTTTATTTTAACTGGCAGAGTTAAGGCCATTCGGCCTTCTCTTCCACTCAACCAGTATGATAAAAAATTACTACAGTGCTATGAATATAACATAATTAATACAATACAATACAATTCAAAGTAATACAATACAATACAATTCAAAGCAATACAATACTACAATACAAGACAATATAATACATAATTAATATAATACAATGACAGTTCTTTTCATCTTCACAACACCAATAAAATAATTATGTAATAATAATAATAATAATAATAATAATAATAATAATAATAATAATAATAATAATAATGATAATAATAATAATAATAGTAATAGTAATGATAGTCATACCTACATTAAATTAAATTATTAAACTCGATCACAATTATGACTTCAATTTGACTCCGCCCGTAAGAAATCGTTTAGCCTTTTCTTGAAAGTGGTTATTGTCTGGCAGCCCCTTATCTTCTGAGGTAGAGAATTCCATTCACGGGGAACTGAGACAGTAAAAGAGGATGAATAGTGGGATGTTCTATGGGCAGGAATTGCTAGGATTTGGCTCTCCTGTGACCTGGTGTTTAGATTGTGACTGCAGGATAAGTAGTTAAACCGGGAACGAAGATAATTTGGAGTAGAAGTGTGGAGAACTCGAAACAGAAGAGAGAGCGAATGAAGTGTTCTACGGTTACTAAGTTGCAGCCAGGATAAAGATTTGAATGAGGGTGTAATTTGGTCAAATTTGTGAGCATTGCTGATGAATCTGACACACACATTGTGCACACGCTGCAGCTTGTTCGGAAGGTCAGTTGTCAAGTCTGTAAATATTACGTCGCAATAGTCAAGTATTTCTCCCATTACAATAATTCATACAGAAAAAAAAATCAAATCGACATAAACCAGTGTAAGTTGTCAATAAATTATTACAGAAGGTTTGTGGAAACTGAGTTATGTCACTTTTCTCAGACACTGCAGAATTATAACTAGAGTCGAGAATTCCATGCAAATGCGTTTTTATAGGAACGTAGGACATAACTGAAACTTATTACTTATCCATCTCATTACTTTTAGGTTCCAATTATGTGTACTTTTTCCGTGCATATTTGGATGTGTCGACCTGGTTGGCAAGTTGGTATAGCGCTGGCCTTCTATGCCCAAGGTTGCGGGTTCGATCCCAGGCCAGGTCGATGCCATTTAAGTGTGCTTAAACGCGAAGGGCTCATGTCAGTAGCTATATTGGCATGTAAAAGAACTCCTGGGGGACAAAATTCCGGCACATCCGGCGACGCTGATATAACCTATGCAGTTGCGAGCGTCGTTAAATAAAACATTACATTTATTTCCACGTTTTGGCCTTTTTGGGGATAAAAATCTACATAATGCATATTTAAGCATTTCTAGCATAATAATGCATATAATATACATTATATTCAGTTTAAATGTATGTTTGAGTGGACACTTCAGTTTCTCGATTTTTATGTCCATTATTTTAGCTTCAGAAACCAGGATTGAAAATGGAAGAGGAAAAACTAAATAACATGAAAGTGATATACAGTAAAATGTTATGATTTTCACAAAAAGAGAGGACCTTTTCCTGGACGAATGTTCACTTTTACAACACTTTACAGACGACCCTCTATAGACTGCGTGTCATAAATGGATTTTGATATTTTGAGAATAGTAGCGAGGAAATATAGAGAATTCAAAGAAACTACCGACAAATAATTTACAGTAGGTCAAAAGCACCCTCTTTCAGGGAGATTGTAAATTCTCTTCCTTTTCCAGTATTAGTAGCAATTTATGTTTTTCTAAAATTGGAACCATTCGCTGAACTGTCTTTGCAATGTGTGAACCTCGTAAGTGGCTAATGTGTTAGTTTATTCTATTTTCGTCTGTTAGTGTGGTTCTAATATCCTTCCAATTAAAGGTTCTAAAAGTGTACTTTTTGCACACTGGATTAAAGGAAAGGAATTTATTAGATCAGATGGGTATTTCGTATTTTGCGATTGTAGCAGTAAAGAGGTAAGCACTGCTATTCTGTTTCCGAATATTTTATATGGGAGTTATTCTTTATAAAAATTACGAAACTTCTTTAAAATAATTAATTAAATTACGATGTTGGTTTTTAAATCGTACCTAGCTAACTGTAAGAACTATTGTAATTTCGGATAAAATATACCTATAAAAATTTCAAGTCGACCAGCATGTCGCATCGGCTTTACATATTGCAAAAATGCAAAAGAGGAAAGAATATGCTAAGAATTCTACAGATTCTTCGTCATGCCCGTAAGAAAGTGGGTGTAGTGGCGAAAAACAAACTGGATAGGTTCATAAATACGAACCCGGACTACAGATTCTATTGTGTAGTGAAGGTTATTTGTTGCGAAAACTTGAATGAAGAATATGACCTGATATTGTCACAAATATGTTCATTCAAGTTTGCACTCATAACTTCTTGCGATGTAGAGGGATCATTCTCTGCCGACAAAAACATATTGACTGACAACCGCAAGAACCTCAAAGAAACCAATTTAGAAATGTTGTTAGGTTATTAACTGTGAAAGAAAAAGTGAAGTGAAGTGAAATAAGACATTTGGCACGAAAATGAAATTACATATTTTAATGTATTTTTCGTTTGGTCGTGCATGTTTCATAGTTTGATAGCGCATAATTGCATGCATATTTTGGGATTTTATAGTGTATGAAATTCTCTTCTCTGATTATGACAATGTAATGGCTTTTGTAAAATATACCTTCAATATTTGCCAGAGAGCATATTTCACTTGATCACTTTTCCATATTAAATTCAATAACGCTACATTCACATTGCTAAATGTCCCAATGCTTGTTACTGTACGTGATAGAGACAATCTGAGCTCAGTTCCGGATTTAACACCTCAAGAAAATGATATAATATAATATATAATATAATATAATATAATATAATATAATATAATATAATATAATATTGTTTTATTAATTCAGTCTAATTGACATATCACAAATATAAAAAGTCAATGCTCACTTACATAGGTAAGTGTCATTGACTTTTTTTTTTATATTTGTGATATGTCAATTAGACTGAATTAATAAAACAATATTATATTATATTATATTATATCATGTTATATTGACTATCTGAACATTTCAACATGCTTTCTAAGATAATCTCAAGAAAAGATTTGGAAAAGTTGTATGACCTTTGATTTTGCTGGCTTGTGTATTGAAAACTATAGTCTTTAGTAATTTCAGTATCAGTAAGATCTTTTACAGTATGGTCAATGCAAGGTTAAATAATACAAGCGAAAGAAAAGAACCTTGTGCAACTTCTTTATACTGTTTTAATGCAAGTGTTTTGTTTATACAGCATTCCACTTTTATGCTATAGCCTTGGGTGAGAACAATAATCAAGTCTCTTAAATTATTAGTTGGCATGTAATTGCTATTTAAACATCTTTTAAGTTTCTCCTGGCCTACGTTATCATAAGCCTTGGAAATACAGAGTGTTAAAAAGTATCCAATACTTTAGGAGGTGATAGTATGCATCAAAACAAGAAAAAAGTCTAATAAACATGGGTTCTACAACACATACTTTCTGAGATCTGAACACTTGTTCATAGGAGGTGCTCAATGTGACGTCCATTTATAGCAATGCATTTCTCTGCCATAAAATACAGCAGATCACCAGATAATCATACCGTAGTTGACACCCCTGGCATGGAATACTGATACGTCGCAAGGAATACTGAAAACAAAAGTCTGGTTGCGGATATGAGCGGGGTTCAGCAGAGATGGTGTTGTGAATTGTCGTAATCAGCATGTGCATCCCCATGCAGTTGAAGAAACAAAGCATCAGCATCTATTCTCAATCAACTTATGGGCAGGCGATATTTTACTACTCAATTAACTTATTATTCCCGGAACATAAATTTTACCAGCAATCGAAAAGTATTGGGAATAAATTTGAAATTAAAAAAAAAAAACTTTCCTTCCCAGGCAGGATTCGAACCACGGAAGTCTTAGTTACCAGTCTATTGTGTTCTGGAGTGAACAAGGCTCTGAAATCAGCTACAAGGGTCGGTCCGGTTTTTTTTCTTTGCCACTATTGTACGTAATAAGATTGGTAAAGCTGGAGTGGAATTAATTTGTTTCGTCTCGTGGGGTGCGGCGACTTGTGACGGAGGATGGATTTGCTTGCTTTTTCCACTCATCCGAGCTTTGCGAGTCTTGTTAGGTACACACAAGATGCCTTTCTTGGAAATAATGACACCACGTTTTTTAGGCTCCTATGATTTTCACGTAACCGTACTTGGCATCGGAAAGGTTTTTTATTTACCCTTCTCAAAAAGGCTCGATTTTCTTGGGCATTGCTACTGTGATACACCGTGCACTCTGATTATGTAATCATTCACTACTTGTCTGTCACCTCGCGTCGCAATTCAGCTGTCGGTGTGATTCCTGACGCCCATGACATCATTCAAATTCGTTATCAGAGATCGGAAACAACCTCTATAATTATCATTTACGTAAGTAATTCGGTTTTTTAAGTTATTTAATTTTCTTCATTGAATAATCTTGTTAAATTACAATTATACTTCCATCTTATTAGCATAATTTTATTTGCCCTAAATTATCAAGAAGATGAAACAGCACTCATGCAGTTACTACAGATAATGGCGTAATTCATGTTGAAACAGAGTGTAGCTATCAAGCGCTAGCCTTATTCCAAGACCTTTTTACATATTCAAAATCAAGAAATAACATTGAAATCTATTGGAATGGTTATAACAGCAATTACTTACATAAAAGATAGTAGATATGTAAACTTAACTCTGCTGACAGATCCACAAATAATGGACTTCGGACTCGCCAACAAAAACATGAAAAAAATTAACACTATTAATGAGATCATATGTTTATAAGAATCAATTCTAACGATAATTATTTTAATTTTCCTCCTACATAAATTGCGCGACAGTGAACTAACGAGGATATCGATTGGACTAATGAAAAGCTTGTTCGGTATTCAATTAAATTTTCTGTATGTTCTCAACCATTACTTGATGAAAGGAATTAGAACGGGCTACTTTAGTAAAATCATCAAGTGCCCCAATTTCATGCTTTGTCTTCTTAATCTATGGCCTACTTTCTTGATGACACCATTAAACTGTAGTAGTAGTAGTAGGCGCTGGGTGCAATAACGGCTTAAGTAGAAAATCTATTTTCTTCTCAAAAGAATGTCAAAATTTTAGAACAATGCAGACATTTTATTAGTAATTATATTCATGTCACTCGTTTTATATAATATTTTAGGTTATAAATTACTTACTTACTTACTCACTTACTTACTGGCTTTTAAGGAACTCGGAGGTTCATTGCCGCCCTCATATAAGCTCGCCATTGGTCCGTATCCTGAGCAAGATAAATCCAGTCTCTATCATCATATTCCACCTCCCTCAAATCCATTGTAATATTATCCTCACATCTACGTCTCGGCCTCCCCAAAGGTCTTTTTCCCTCCGGCATTGCAACTAACAATCTATATGCATTTCTGGTTTCACCCATACGTGTTACATGCTCTGCCCATCTCAAACGTCTGGATTTAATGTTCCTAATTATGTCAGGTGAAGAATACAATGCGTGCAGTTCTGTGTTGTGTAACTTTCTCCATTCTCCTGTAACTTCATTCCTCTTAGCCCCAAATATTTTCCTAATCACCTTATTCTCAAACACCCTTAATCTATGTTCCTCTCTCAAAGTGAGAGTCCAAGTTTCACAACCGTAAAGAACAATCGGTAATATAACTGTTTTATAAATTCTAACTTTCATATTTTTTGACAGCAGACTGGATGATAAAAGCTTCTCAACCGAATAAAAACAGGCATTTCCCATATGTATTCTGCGTTTAATTTCCTCCCGAGTATCATTTATATTTGTTATTGTTGCTCTCAGGCATTTGAATTTTCCCCCTCTTCAAAAGATAAATTTCCAATTTTTATATTTCCATTTCGTACATTTTGGATTATAAATTATTCAAATAAAACATCAGTTATAATTCAAACACAATCCATTATAAGAACATTTCATTCTAACGGACAGAAGGCAATCTATGACCGCAGAATATATGGAAAAATATTTAATTATTAATTGCGCCTCCAAACAATAATAAAATGAGGTTGAATCACATGTGTACCTCTAATTTTTTTCAGTTTTGTTTTCATATCAGTGTGCAAAAATACATCTAATAAAGCTGGATTTTAAGTTACATATTTACTTTGCCATTTTAGGTACATATTTATGTACTTCTGATTTTCATATTACATAAAATCCGGGCTTACGGCTTGGGCTTACGGCCCAGTAAAGTCCATCAAGATATGACAGGCTCCTTCATAATAAGCGATGAAAAATTGAAAAATTTATTTATTATTGGTGCTGGGATTTTATATAGGCCTATGGAAGGGAAACATACGAAATATATTACGAAATTGTAAAGGTTGCTGGTCGACCACGGACCAGATAGGCATATTGAAAAATTTGATCTTGTGAATTATTTGTTCTTGGAAAATCATCGGTTAACCATTAGACGTGTTGCAGAAATAACTGCTTTCTCAAAAGTCTTACATTTATTATATTGCGGTGACTCAAACATCTTAAAAATCTGCAAACAGTACTTTTCAACATATTTTTTTTTCTTATTAGAATTTGACTGCTACTTTTTGAGTTATTACTAAGTATATAAAATATGAAAATATTCTGCTTCATTGAAAGTTTACATAAGTAACGCCTTCTTCCTATTATGAATTAAGAATTAGCCACGAAATCCCGTGGAGGACAAGAGCCTCCTCACTATGAAGGGTGGCTTGTCAAGCAGTTCCCGGTTAGCCACTCCAGAAATGATGGTCACTTTTGTAATGTAATAGTTTTAAGATGCTGTCTGGGTTAACACTGAAGTGTCCACTGTTCACTAGTCACTGTTTGGGTTGCAAGTCACTTTCTTGTCAGTCTTTCGCTGTTCTTGACCATGGATGGCCGAATCTTGATGTAAGTTCGTCTGCCCACCTTGTCTTCTGTCTTCCAGCGTTGCGTTTGCCAATTCTTGGGTCCCTTCTTCCGTTATTGGCTGACAATTAGGAAGGAGGAAGTGAAGTCCACACCTGTGGAGTAACGGTTAGCGCGTCTGGCCGCGAAACCAGATGGCCCGAGTTCGATTTCCAGTTGGGCCAAGTCATCTGGTTGAAGTTTTTTCCGGAGTTTTCCCTCAACCCAAAATGAGCAAATGCTGGGTAACTTTCGGTGCTGGACCCCGGGCTCATCTCACCAGCATTATCACCTTCATCTCATTCAGACGCTAAATAACCTAAGTTGTTGATAAAGCGTCGTAAAATAACCTTAAAAAAACTATCGGTGCTTGACTCCGAGCTCATTTCACCAGCATTATAACTTTCATCCCATTCAGACGCTAAATAACTTAAGATGTTGATAAAGAGTCATAAAATAACCTACTAAAATAAAAAGGAAGCGAATAGTATATTGTGTCACTCTTTAAGATTGACGCATGCGCAGACCAACGGAGTTTACTAAGTTGTTCCCCTACAGTTTTCTTGATCAATTTATAACAATAGATGAAACAAAGTTTCTCCACGTTGATCTAGACAGTTGTCGGTATTTCTTGACTCGCGAATCAACCCCTTATTACACAAGCAGGGTGTAGGTGTAAGGCATGATCTCTCCCCCCTTAGCCATCACTTGTTAATTCAAAGTTAAGCAGTTTGGTAATGTTCACTGTTTATCTCTGCGCACTGAAAACTTGAAATAGGAAAGTATTCCACGCCTTTTCCTCTTATAATTTCCCCTCCTACCTTCCCTTTTGCTGTGTTTTTGTGTATCTTATATGACGTCATCTTTGTCGACCACTGACCTAGAGTCTACGGGTAAAATTGAAAGCATTACATCTCGAGAATTTCGAGTACCCGCCTCAACATAAAGATTATGTTACAACATTCTGGGTGCTAAAAGAATTTTACTTGTTGACTATTTGGACAGAGGTCAGGCGATTGCTGATGAACACTACAATGTATTAATCACTCGGTTACGTCATTGTATAAAAAAGACGAGAAAGAATATCTGTGTAGGTTGCCAATAAAACCAGTAATTTCCACTGAAAACAAAAAGATGAGTTTTTTTACGTTTTCGATACTTATATAGAGCAATCTTTCTGAATATGTTACTGTTTTTATTCTAACTCTGTCACTTCCATGAGAAAAAGTACGGTAAAATCAGTATTTTCAATCAAACCGGATAATTCAATATCGTTCTAATGCCAATATTTTCATTACCTTTTGTATCAAAAACCGACATTTCCAACTCTCTGCATATGTTGCAATTTCCAATCCATTCAAAATCATTCATTTCCACTTCTATGTGCAAGAGTGATAATATCTTATTGCTAATTGAAATTAATGTGAAAGTGTTATAATATACTCCATTTTTCATTAAGGATATCTAGGGAGATAAGCTTTCAATTAATATTTTTATTTCCATGCAGTGTGCATTCACATAGTTGAGCTAAATGTTTTCAACTGAAATTATTGTAAAAGTGTTATGGTACGGGTGATTATATAGTAAGTTAAGCACCGGCGAGGTCGCCATCTTCCCACAATAGAGGTCCTGAACACATATTTTCCCGTTACTGAAAAGGTATTCACAATATGCTAGCCATAAGAAAATTGTCAAAATTTAATTGAAATATATGTAGGCCTATATATTTGGTAATGTAAGCCTATGTGCTCTGGACCCCTATTGCTGTAAGATTACGTAGCTGAAGCTTACTACACAATTACCATGTAAAGTTATATTCGTAACTCCATGATACAGTTGACGTAAGTGACGTTATAAATGTTTTACTGTTATAAATGTCAAATAGCTTTCTTTTTTTAACAAAAGTGAACATTTCTCTCACATTTTCAAACAAAACCGGATATTTCCAAAAGATTGTTGTCTATAAATTGCACAGAAAATAACTAAAATCATGATTATCACCATTAGAACAACTGACGTAAGATTCACGACACACACAATTATCGTTCACTTTCAGGTAAAGTGATGGCATAATACAGTTTTTTTTAATTCCTGAAAAAAAATACTATTTTGGAAATGAATGGTTTTTTATTCGAAACCTCCACATCTTATAGGGAAAAGGTTTAAGGTAACTGTATCATGAAGACTATGGAATATTTATTCTCAGACAAAAGTATAAAATTAAAAAAAAAAAGTGCAATATTACTCAAACTTAAGTTGGAGTAGTGTCTTAGAGCCATATTCATAGGCATTTTTAGCGCGGGCTTCTTATGGCTGATCAGCGAACTAACGTTTTTCGTATTCATAAACCAGTGTTAGCGATATGATATGAATCCTGTGCAAGTAATCAGTCGATAGCCGAGGCTAGTTTAACACGCTCGTAGCGCGGGCTAGCGAAATGTCTATGAATAGCACCCTTAGATTCCAAGGGGATTATGTTGAAATGTATTGGGTTTTTAAACGAAAAGTGAGGTATAATTTATAAACTTAATAGGAAATAGGCTCTGTATTCCAGCTACCTATAAACTCGAATGAAGTTGGCTGATTCGAAGTATATGTGACGTCACAGCGCAGGTACAGGTACGTTCGTATACAAAATAGTTACACACCCTCTGCCCTCTTCATCTAGAAAGTCAAAACCGGGACGCAGTCATAGCGAGTAGTCTTATCGATCACTGCGCTTACAAGTCGTATCATTTAAATAACTACATATTTGTGGCTGATTGAAGGTTCATTGCAGAGGTAAAATGCCTTGGGTAAGACGCTCGAGCGTGTAATATTGCAGGGCATAGATGAGGATATTTGAACTAATATTTTCACTGTCAATATAGACAACATTACATATAAATTGTGTAAAAAAAACCTGAAAGTGACAAAAACAGTGCACTGAAAGGCACTGCAATATAAAAAGGCACAGAAAGTGTGATGAACGTAATCAAAAAGAACCAGTACCATCAGAATCTCAAAATTATGAAGATATTAACTCGGCGTTAGCATGGATTTGTGTAGCCTACCATGATGTTCAGTGTCAACATCTCAATTAATAAATTATATAATCTACATTTTAGAGAATTTCTAGAAAATTATGAAAATTAGTGGGGTTTCAGTGATGAGCGACATGCAATATCCTAATGAAACACGAAAAAATGTCAGACAAGAGGAATATCTTGTACTACACCGTGCACCAATAACGTCATATTCTATTGATAGAATTTCCTGCAATATAAAATCATTTCAAGTGACATCCGCATATGTTCAAGTTCCGTAACTTACGAATGCACGTTATTATTCACTGCAAAGATCACGACGAAAATTAACATCACGGCTCAAGCAAGTGTTTACTAGTACAGCTTCAGAATGTCTGGAGTTGACTGTACTCCACGAACACGCAGCGACGACCTATTTGTTTATATCCTTATCCGTTGCATTACCTATGTTCGGCATATGCACTATGTGTCTTTAACTTCAGTCTTTAGGTAGCTGGAATGCGAAGCCTAATATAATCTTCATCTGGAAGGTGTCTGTAACCCCTTCTTCATTAAAGCCGGGTGTAACACAAACATTTCATCTGAAGTTCTGGCATTTTCTATGAGAACTGTGTTGGAAAGTAAGTATTTGTTTAACAAAAAATAAAATGTTCAGTGTCATTTGAATAATTAATATATATCATGTTTTATCTCCATAGCTTGTAGCTATACATTTTTGTGGAACATGTCTAGTTAAACACATAATTTTTAACTTTAAGAAAATACAATAACAGTGCAATGAATTTAACATTTACACAAGTCTAAAAATGTTTTCATTAAAGCATTTCCTCTGGCGTGTTGTCATTTACAGTACTCCACAAGTTCATAGTTTTTATTTAATACTTCCTGTATTACAGAATTGCCTCAGTATTTGCCTCAAGCTGCTTTTCAACGATATGTAGTAAAATCATATTATGAAATAATATTTATTGTTACATAATTCTCGCTTTAAAAGTTGAGACCTTTAAGGCATGTGTTAAATATGTATAACATTCAGTTTAAAGTTTAACGTTATAAGTTACGGTTTTCATATTCCCGTTTCGGTAATTAATGTTTTATTTTAAACTTGATTCAGGATTTATTTCAATGCAGGCACATATTCGCAAATTGATATCACTTTATTAATTTAATTTATATTTTAACTATATCTAGAAAACCTATAAGCTGTACATTAATGGTGAAGAATAAATTCATAGAACAGGTGATGTAGTTCAGTTATTTAGAAGTAAACATTAAGAGCAACAGAAACGTATGCAACGATCACATGTAACAGCCCTGATCACATATAACAGATTAATCAGCCTAATGCACTTTCAGGACAACTTTAATCAATTTTACTGTGCTGTTATCTAGCGACTGCAAAATAAGTCACGTATAATTCTGATGGAATTGGATGGAGCAATAACCTCCAGCTGTACTTCCATCTAGTGGTCGTTACCAAACAATTCATTTTCGACAGTGGAGATCCTAGTGGTTGTTGCAAATTTATAACTTGAGATTGGCCATATATAGAATGTCCCATTTATCTTGTGCATCTATTATAACTTTTTTTTTGTTTGGATAGGTATTGGAATTTTTCCTTTTGAGCGTTATGTTAGAACGAGGGGCTAACATGAGTGTGAAGATTTGGTGCATACAACTACATTATGGTACAAGATACACGTGACGTCATCAATTTTTCAAATATCACTACACAATTTAATCAAGTTGTATTGATTACACACATTAAGACGAGTTCAAAAATGTATCACAATGTCACCTTTCTAATCAATAACAACAATACGAAACAAAAAAGTACTTCCAATGTGATAATGTTATGCTTTGAGAGTCACAGAAGATGTTCCAAATGGTGACTATTCACATTAATGCATATTCGAAGGCGTTCCCCGAAAAACCGTATGACTGCCCGGCATGTTGCTGGCTGAATGGACACACAAGCCTGTCGAATGCGTTGCTGCATGTCGTGTGGTATTGTCAGAATGTTCTGGGAGACACTGTCCTTTACAGTTCCCCACAGGAAGAAGTCGAGTAGGGACAGATCCGGAGAACGTGCAGGCTACTGTAAGTGGAATGTGGCGTCGACAGTTGTTGTGGGTTTATTTACATGTTAAGACAGCAAACACACAACACACGACGTGTACGGACGTCAGTGGTGTTTCGTTTTTTGTAAGTTAATGCACAATATGGGGCATCACAACAAACGGCACATTCTGATGGCATTCATTTTGCATTTTGTTGTTGTTATTGATTGGGAAAGTGACATTGTGATACATTTTTGAACTCGTCTTAATGTGTGTAATCAATGTAACGTGATTAAAGTATGTAGTGCTATTTGAAAAATTTGTATCTTGTACCATACTGTAGTTACATGCACCAAATCTCTACACTCATGTTAGCCCCTCGTTTTAATGTAACTCTCAAAAACAAAAGTTCCAATACCTGTCCAAATAAAAAAGTTATAATAGGTGCACAAGATAAATGGGACACTCTGTATACATATCAGGAGTCACAGGCAATGAAAGCATCTGTGACATCAGTTTACTTGTGGGATATAATTTGGAGAAAGAGTAAGACTCGAATCTACAAAACTTGTATTACGCACCATAATGACATGCGGCAGAAACGAAGACTGAAACAAAAAGGACAAAGAACTACATGAGAACGACTGAAATGAAAATAACGTGAACTATAACATGAAATACCCTATATGATAGGACAAACGGGGAATTAAGAAGCTTGTATGAAATTGAAGATGTACGAGTTGTTAATTTGACTAGGAAGAGAAGAATAGGATGGAGAAACCATGCATGAAGAATGGCTGAAAACAGGTTACCTAAAATCGCCATGACAAACATACAAAATACACCACGACCATTGGAGTCGGCGTGGTTGGCGCAGTCGGTATAGCGCTGGCCTTCGGGTTCGATCCCGGGCCAGGTCTATGGCATTTAAATGGCAGGCTCATGTCAGTAGATATACTGGCATGTAAAAGAACTCCTGCGGAACAAAATTCAGGTACACCGGCGACGCTGATATAACCTCGGCAGTTGCGAGTGTCGTTAAATAACATAATTGAACCACGACCATTGGAGCAGCCACCAAAACGGTGGCAAGAAAGCTGGTCAGCAGATAGGTACACGGTGAGGCAAAATTGAAAAATACAAGACATAATCCTAATTATATGAGAAGTAGGAGGAGGAAGAAGAAATTAGTTGCAAGAAACACCTACCCACATCAGAAGAACATAAAGGTGGGAAGAGAGATAGAAAGGAAAAAAGAAGAAAGAAGGAATGAGAGAAGGAAGGAAGAAATGGAAGAAAGAATGAAGGAAGGAAGGAAGGAAAGAAGGAAGAAAGAAATGAAAGAAGGAAGGAAGAACTGAAAGAATGAAGGAAGGACTGAAAGAATGAAGGAAGGAAAGAAAGAAAGAAGGACGGAAGGAAGGAATGAATGAAAGGAGGAAGGAATGGAAGAAGGAATGAAAGAAAGAAGGAAGGAAGGAATGAGTGAAAGAAGGAAGGAATGACAGAAAGAAGGAAGGAAGGAATGAATGAAAGAAGGAAGGAAGAAAGGAATGAAAGATGGGAGGAATGAATGACAGAAGGAAGGAAGGAATGACAGAAGGAAGAAAAAAGCAGTGATAGATGGAAGGCAGAAAGGAAGTAATGAATGAAAGAAGGAAGAAGGAAGAAAGGAGTGAAAGAAGGAAGGAATGAATGAAAGAATGAAGGATGAAGCAAGGAATGACAGAAGGAAGGAATGAAAGAATGAAGGAAGGAAGGAATGAATGAAAGAAGGAAAGATAGAAGAAAGGAAGAAATGAAAGAAGGAAGGAAGAAAGGAATGAAAGAAGAAAGGGATGAAAGAAGGAAGAAAGGAATGAAATAAGGAATGAAAGAAGGAAGAAAGAAATTAAAGAAAGAGTGAAAGAAGGAAGAAAGAAATGAAAGAAGGAAGGAAGGAATGAATGAATGAAGGAATGAATGAATGAAGGAATGAATGAATGAAGAAAAGAAGGATTGAAAGAAGGAAGGAATGAATGAATGAATGAAGGAAGGAAGGAATGAATGAAGGAAGGAAGGATTGAAAGAAGGAATGAATGAATGAATGAATGAATGAATGAATGAATGAATGAATGAATGAATGAATGAATGAATGAAGGAAGGAAGGATTGAAAGAAGGAAGGAATTAATGAAGGAAGGAATGAATGAATGAATGAAGGAAGAAATTAAAGAATGAAGGAAGGAAGAAGGAAGGATTGAAAGAAGGAAGGAATGAAAGAATAAAGGGATGAAAGAAGGAAGGAATGAAAGAAGGAATGACAGAAGGAAGGAATGAAAGAAGGAAGAAATTAAAGGAGGATGAAAGAAATGAATGAAGGAAAGAAAAAAGGAAGGAAGAAATTAATGAAGGAAGGAAGAAAAGAGAGGAGGATATATAAAAATATTGAAGCAAGAAGATATTGAATTCCATTTGTAAACTGTATTGTTTCAGTAGAAACAGCCCACCTCTGTGGGGTAACGATTGCATGCCTGACTGTGAAACGAGCCCGGGTTCAAATCCTTGTTGGGATAAGTTATCTGGACGATGTTTTTTCAGGGGCTGTTTCCCCTCAACCCAATCAGAGTAAAAGCTGGGTAACTTTCTGCGTTGGATCCTGAACTAATTCCGGTCGCAGTATTATCTTCATCTCATTTAGACGCTAGATAACCATAGCAGTTAAAAAAGCGTCTTAAAATAACCATGCATGCCTCTCATATGGGAACTATCTGTTCGTTTTCCTCACAGGGAGAGTTTTTCAAGAGGGGCGTCCGACCTGCAAGCAGAAAATGCAAGCTACAGTATAATTACGTAAGTTTATTCAAATTCTATGGAGGTATTGCACAAATAATTAAAATACTGAACTGATGATTGTGTTTGTATATATCTTATGTTTATATCACTGTGCTGCCATGATTAGTAATATGCGTGTTTGTGCAATTCAGGTCGGTTATTGCTCGTTTGTCCATACATATGTTCATTGAAATCCAGTTATAATCCGTCATCGGTGCAGAAATAACGGAGAAATTAACAAGCGGCTTAATATCTGTAATGACATTTTCTACGAAACTCGTGGTAGAGATCGGACTCACTCTTACAGGGTCACCTGCCATGAATATTACATTCTAATGAGTACAATGCCTTAGTGGACTTCATGACGACGTGGAAGGACAAGGGATGCAGCGGGCACATAGGATAAACGTGCCGGCTGCACAGCCGCAATGCAGCAGGAGGGTAAAAACCACCCCCGGCAGCAAGCCTCGGCGGCCTGCACTCACAATTCACTCAAATTCTACAGGACTGTCCAAAGCCATCACTGATGTACACAATGCCTTGTTGTGGTGGTAACATTAACGACGTGTATTACATATTACGAAATGTGCAGACAACGCCATGCAGATCGGAGTCAGAGTAAAACAGGACAACAGTAATTCAAGTCAGTGTCCAGGGGAAAATGAAAATAGCAATGGCCGCTGATTGGCTGAGGCAAGTGATGGCGGGCCTCAGTCACTTTACTTTCTCAAACTAAAAATTTTAGTCGTTTTTATTTTATATATTTCATTTATTTATTTAACTAGCTAGTTAGTGAGTAAAAATTAAATTTATAAAACAAAAATGTTTCTAGCCACTATCGTGAGAGCCAGGCTCGTGTACGGTGTGGACTTAGTCAATAATATAACATAAAATTTACAAGGACAGTTTACTAAATACAGTAAGTAACTTAATTCAAACCAATAAATACAATACAAGAGCAGGAATAAAGAAGAAAGAAAAAGAAAGAAAAATACACATTTAATATAAATTGACAATCCGATAGAAGCCAGTGATATTGAATAAAAACATGAATATAGTCGACAGAAATAAAAGGTAAAAGAAATACATTTGTTAATATTATAGGCTATATCATGGATAATTTTAAAAATTTCTGTCGACCTGGTTGGCGAGTTGGTATAGCGCTGGCCTTCTATGCCCAAGGTTGCGGGTTCGATCCCGGGCTAGGTCGATAGCATTTAAGTGTGCTTAAATACGACAGGCACATGTCAGTAGATTTACTGGCATGTAAAAGAACTCCTGCGGAACAAAATTCCGGCACATCCCGCGACGCTGATATAACCTCTGCAGTTGCGAGCGTCGTTAAATAAAACAATTTTAATTTTAAAAAATTTCTTTTTCAAAAGCTTCAATTTTAAAATATTTCAAATTTAGAAAATGGTTTGTAATTTTATTATAATTCTTGGGCCGAAACTAGCATCATGTTTAAGAGCTGCACTTGCATGACATTTAAGCTCAATTAATGGGAAACTAGGCTTTTGTATTCGAGTACGATATTCATTTCGCTTAGATTTATGTTTTATTTGATTTCTGTGGTAGTAAGTTAGTAAAATATATTTTTAAATTTTTTCAATAGGCAATACATTAAAGTCTGTATAAATTAAATTTGTTGGGTAAACCATATTTTTGGTCAGACAAATTTTTATTAATTTTTTATGTAATAAAATTAATGGATTAAGTACAGATAATGCTACTCTACCCCAATTTATTATACCATATTGTATTAATAACTGTACCAAAGCTAAACATATTATTCTCAATGCCTCCTTAGTGATAAAATTTCGAAGTATTATGAATTTATAAATTGTTTTTTCTGATACTTGTACACATGAAATCAATTTGTTTATCCCAACGTAAATGCTTGTCTATAATAATTCCTAAATATCTAACTTGTGTGGAAGGTGTTAGATGTGGGCAATTACAATAATTATTTGTTAATTCATTACATGAAATATTATGTATTACTAAGGGATAATTATTAGCGTATATAACATGTTATATTAATTATTCCAATGAAGCGTATAGAGTTGTAGAAATAGAAAACTTTGTGATGTATATAGACCTGTCTTGCATTGAAATTTGTTCCTGAGGCCTGGATCGCTCGTGCCGGATCTGGTTTCTGCATTTCGTATGTTTCCATGGGTTTTAATGTTACACTCGGAAAGCTGAAACTGAGGCTCATTTCTTGTGGCCTCGTGGCCTAGCAGGTATTCCCCACCCATCAGCCTTCGTTTCTCCCATTTAGAACCCGATCTTTTGTCAATGCCGATCTCAAGTGTCGGTTGGGATGAGAATAACAGTGGTGAATCGTCGTGTGGTCCACTGTGGTTATGTGTTTCGGGAAAATAGAAATGGAAAGAAATGCGAGAAATAATGATGATAATTGTAATACATTCATTGTTAGATTATCGTTATCAATAGGAAATAATACTGAATAAAGGGAAGTTTTAAATTAAGACACACCTAAGCCATCACTGACAATTTTTCAGAAACATAATATTAAACCCCGAGGTTTCAATGCATCCTGGCGTGAGTAACATAAATGGGACTCTGGTAATGTGGTGCGATATAAACTTTTCTGTTGATCGTGCTTGTTGCAAAAAAAAAGAGAGAGAGAGAGAGAGAGAACAGTGTGTCTACTGAAACTTCAGCTATATTTCCAGGGGGATTTCAACACATGCTTCTTCAGATGAGCATAATATTCGTTGCTTCATAAAAATTAAATAGTTAAGCCTACTGAAATCAACTCACAGCATAGCAACTTATTTGAAGATTGACATTTTATTATTTTTCATTAATAATAATAATAATAATAATAATGTAATATAATAATGACAATCATAATAAAGTATCATCAATAATAAAGATTTTGGGTTGAAAGTAGCATGCTTAAGCTACTTACTACAGATCTCACCGAGGATTTCGGTCACCAGCCGCTACTGGGGAAAAAGACACGATAAAGGCTAGTTTATATGGAAAACTTTAAAAACTTTATTAATGATACTGTGTAATCATCGTCAATATTTCTATGTGCTTAAAACATCAGCATTTCTTTCTACAGGGACATCATTTTATTTTTACTTCAATTTTTATTGTACCTGAGTTTTGGAATGTACTTCACTCCCACCCCTTCTACTAGTACACTTCCAACCGTTCACGACACAGAGCCGAGGGCGCGTAAGCAGTACTGAGTTACTGAATATAGTACGTTTCAGAAATATGTTCGCGTTTTCCAGTGACGAAAGAGCTTTCAATATTGAATCATATTTTCGTACGGGTACTGTCGTCCGTTTCCCTATGTCGCATCCCGGTTTCCCCCACCTGCTTCTTTTCGCCCCTTTGTAAAGTCTAGTAGCTGGGCTATCTTAGCTCTTTTCTGAAAACATTAATTTCTGTTAGGAATTGGACGTCTACGTAATATTATTCAAGTGTTTAAAATAACTTAAATAAAAGGGCCTCCTTAAGTAATTAACTGTCACGTGATTTCCCCCACCTTTCTATAACCCTGCGACAAAACCACTTGAACGGACAGTAGATAGCATTTCTGAGTGATTTTATCTTTTCGGATCGGGCAGAAGTGAAGATTGAATTTACAGTACGTAAGGTACTCTTTTATAGAGTAGGTACAGAATTATTTCAACATGAGTTACTCGTACGAAGGACGAAACTGGTAATTGGAATTAGGTACAATAGTCTATAGTGCGATAATATGGACAAAAGAACTGAAGCCTGTATCGAAATGAACGGCCACCATTTTCTAAAATGTGTTTAAATATCCATATTATAATTATTTTTCAATTTAACTTCATTCTCTATATAGTACGCTAATGTGCTATAACAGTAGCCTACAATATACACTGCATAATTAATACTTCCGAATGGATAGCTCAATTCGTGTGTAAAACACTAAGTATTAATACAGTACTGTATTTTGATTAAACAAAAACCTAATGAAAATTATCAAACTCAAAATTGCGATATTTCCTAGTTTACATAAATGGATGAACTACTTTTCTTCCTTCCTATACCTAGTAAAGTGATTTGTATTTTACGCCAGTATCATCGAACTCCGTCGTGGAAAGGGTAGCAAACGGTGTTTTCTGTTTCAGTCGTTAATAGAAAGGTATAGCCAGGTTAATATTAAAAATGTTAGTAAAAGTAAAATGATGTCCCTGTACATAACCAGTGGGCCCGAATTAGAGTACCGATAAGTATATAGAATATTATCGACGAATGTACAGAGTGGGTTCAGAGTTCCGTTACCTCCTTTCAATACCTCAAATATACACACTATTTATGTACGGTAATTTCGGTCATAAGGCAGACATACATCCACTTTACACTAATGATGTGTCTTAAGTATCCAAAGAGTAAGTATGTCCCCCATCATTCTACTCGCACAGAAAAATGCGTCGCCAGGTTCGGTGTGACATCAGCCTGAGCATTTCTGGTGTAATCTGTTGGAAAGCTCGTCGCACGGCGTCCTTCAATTCATCAATGGTGTCGTATCATTCCCGTGCAACAATGCTCTTAATGAAACCTCACAGTGTACTGTCACAGGTTGTGAGCAGTGTTGCCAACTCAGAATTCCATTTACCGCTGCACAAGCTTAAAAAACAGCTATACTGTACTTCAAAACTCCAGATTTTTCTTAACACATCACTTCCAAATTTGGAATACAAACTATACAGTTTTAGGAACTGCAGAATTTTATAAAAATGTAGACTAAATTATGGAAAGTGTGCATCACTTCGTAGACTCTATGTTCTATGCAATATCGTATGGACAATTAAATCTGAATATTTTGTATTCAATATCACCTTACACTATTTACATCGAGCTTTCCAACTGTCACCGGCAACTTCTTCCACCCAATCTTTCAACATATTGTATTTTTTTTTTTTGCACATCTCTAAACTTTTGTACGTACGGAGTTTTACGCGGCATATTTCTTCAAAATTGAATAAAGTAAATCAAGAATACTCGTAATATACTGGATATTGCGGAAACAATCATATTCAAAATCACACCAGTCCGTTTGGAATCTGTTTTTGTTTGTGAACAAATAAATACAACCATACAGGCATATACAAACTCACATGTAATATTTGCGACAAGTTCTACATTGGACAGACAGGCAGATCATTCCAAACACGCTACAAGGAACACATTAAAGCAATAACCAGAGCACACAATACATTTACAAATGCCGAACACATAACTAATGCTAACCATACATACAATAACATAAATATACAGATATGGAAATCCTACACATATACTACCCAAAAACCAAAAACTCAACACACTGGAACAATATGAAATATACAGAGACACTAAAACACACCCTAATCAAATTCTCAACACACACTCCACTTTTCAACACGCAAACGCACCCCTACAACAGGCAGCGATGTCGGGATGACGCCGGGATCTAGTAAGCTCTGATGATATGTATACATTACAGCGAAACAGCTGTAAGCCACACGTGCTTATATAATTAACACTACTAAGTTTGCCATTTTATTCATTTTATTTAAGTGTTAAAAGTAGTGTACGCAAGATTCAAGATGAATAATAATTTATTAGAGGTATTAGTAATAATAATAATAATAATAATAATAATAATAATAATAATAATATGCAACTTTCCCCAGGAAAAAATAAAAAAGAAGTTGCACAGAAGACTGAAAAAGCTTACAATTTCTGCACACAGCTTCTTTATGTAATTAAAGAAATTTATCATTGTATTAATGTGTGCAAAGTCCGTCGTAAGAACAATATAATAGTGTAAGCGAAGCGATGCCTATGATAAGAAAGCAAGTTGTCAGTGTGGTCAATCCGATTTTGAACGAACGACGACAGAGGGAAGAGAAAGCAATTCTTTTCTGATAAGACTTTCACGAATATCGTTCTTGCAGAAACACAAACGTTTTGTAGTTGTTTAACTTCGCCACCATCATGGGAATGAGAATGCAAGATTAGGTTAACATATCTTTTGGATCCGCTACGAGTTTTGAAATTTCTCTCTAACGGAGGCTACACATGGATTTCACATGTCTAGCCTCATCTGTTGATGTTTTAGAATATACGTAGTTCCGAAACGTTATATTTCCGTCTACTATTCGGTCCAAAAACATACAAATCTCGCATTGTGAGAGAGTAGTAATATCGTATGCAGTTTAAAGTCTCTTTAAGAGTAAAAGAAATCAAGTTGAGAGATTTGAATCTAAGATTCTGGATTCAGTAGTTGATGTACTGAAATATTAATAATGGCCATCCATATTCATGGCGGTGCTGATGTGAAGTGTAGGTTAAACTGTGATTCCGCGAAGTTATAAATATGGTCTCAATGGACACAAGAAGCATTTTAAAGAGTCAGACTGGAGAGAGAGAGAGAGAGAGAGAGAGAGAGAGAGAGAGAGAGAGAGAGAGAGAGAGAGAGTGTGTGCTTGTCAGTCTGTACACACTCTCACGGCAACATTTTCAATTATTCCTGTGCCCTAATGGTGCTTCCCTGTAAAAGAACACATCAACATTGAAGCGAATTGCAACAGTCCCCAGAATAATGGAGAGAATGCTCTAAAAAAAAAAAAAGTGTCATCTCTAAAAATACTTTGTCTGAAATTTTCTTGTAATATATAGTGAAACAGTTCACTTTTGGGACAATGATAGTGAAAGAGTATTAAGAAGATAACTTCCCGGGCGGGATTAGATTTCATATATCAATTTCCTAACTATTTGTTATGTGTACGTTTGGAAGTAAATCCCGAAAAGACGAAATATATGATTATGTCTCGTGACCAGAATATTGTACGAAATGGAACTATAAAAATGGGAAATTTATCCTTCGAAGAGGTGGAAAAATTCATATATCTTGGAGTAACAGTAACAAATATAAATGATACTCGGGAGAAAATTAAACGCAGAATAAATATGGGAAATGCCTGTTATTATTCGGTTGAGAAGCTTTTGTCTTCTAGTATGCTGTCAAAAAATCTGAAAGTTACAATTTATAAAACAGTTATATTACCGGTTGTTCTTTATGATTGTGAAACTTGGACTCTCACTTTGAGAGAGGAACAGATATTAAGAGTATTTGAGAATAAGATTCTTAGGAAAACATTCGGGGCTAAGAGGGATGAAGTTACAGGAGAATGGAGAAAGTTACACAACACAGAACTGCACGCATTGTAGTCCTCACTTGACATAATTAGGAACATTAAATCCAGACGTTTGAGATGGGCAGGGCATGTAGCACGTATGGGCGAATCCAGAAATGCATATAGTGTGTTAGTTGGGAGACCGGAGGGAAAAAGACCTTTGGGGAGGCCGAGGCGTAGATGAGAGGATAATATTAAAATGGATTTGAGGGAGGTGGGATATGATAGAGATTGGTTTAATCTTGAAAAGGATAGGGACCGATGGCGGGCTTACAGTATGTGAGGACGGCAATGAACCTGCGGGTTCCTTCAAAGCCATTTGTAAGTAAGTATTTGTTATGCGTCTTCTTGCTATTCTCAACACGTAACAATATTAGCTACATAGGCAATATAAAGTGAATGACTATTGGGGAATATTCACAAAAAATCGACAGCCAAATTGATGTGAATGCGATGTCAAATTTTGTTATCCCATAATTTACAATCTAACTTTATAATAATCATTATCATTATCATTAACATCATCATCATAAAATCTAAAAAAATATACAGCTTAAAGACCCTATTCTATTAAATCCTCATAAAGTATAATTTAAAACTCGTTTGCCCAGCGTTTCCTAGTTCTGCCAACATACGGTTTTTCTTTTGATTTGTAATACAATATTCATAATAATATTTGCCGATGGAGATACAGTAATTTCATTTTATAGTGTGTAAATATACATAGTAATAATAATAATAATAATAATAATAATAATAAGAATAAGAATAATAAGAATAATAATTCGTGACACAACAGCCCTTGAAGGACCCAGACCAACCAGCCGGTTACTGGCCTCACGTTCACATGCCGAAGCAAAGGTGGACGATCATCCAACCAGAATGGAGGTATCGTGTGGTTAGTACGATGATTAGCCCAGCCGTTATATTGGCTTTCGCAACCGGATTTCGCTATCTATTGTAGGTCCTCAAGTGGATCACGATACTAGGTGGGCACCGGTCCCATACACTGGCCGAAATTTCATGAGAAAATTTCTTCTCCCATGAGGATTCGAACCAGCGCGCATTCCGTAACACGAGTCCTAGGCCGACGCCACGGCTCGGGAATTATTTATCTATTGGATGCAATAATTCATTGTTATAAATATTGCTTCAAAATTACTTCTTCCACATAAGTCACATATTATTCATTAATTTGATGTTGCATCCTTTTCCGGGAAGGTCTTCAGTTATTTGTATTTACATATATGAACCTATATGCATATACAGAATGAATCGTAACTAATACCATCAATTGGCTATATTTCAAACAAAAAGTTTGATGCAATTTTGCTGGTTTTTCCTTCCTTTTCGAGATAAAAATTGTTTCACATGAAATATTTCATAGCGTGTTTTGGGAAAACCATTGATTTAATTCTCAATATACTCAGTCAGTTTAAGAGAGCAGGGTATTATGGCAATAGAAGACTGAAAGAATTTTAATTTCGTCCTTTTAAATTTGCAGAAATTTGATCCGAACAAATGTAACTTTTCGGTCTGAAAATGAATTTTAAAATGTTACAAGTGTTCCGATCAAATTTCTGCACATTTAAAGGACAAAATTAAATACCTTTCGATCACTTATTATTATAATACATTGCTCTCTTGAATTGACTGATCATATTTGGCATTCGATCAATGGCTTTCCCAAAACACGCTATGAAATATTTCATATAAAATAATTTTCATCTCGGAAAGAAAACAAAAACGAACAAAATTGTATTAAACTTTTTTGTTTAAAATATATTTCAAAGAATAACTCCCTGAAATTATTGACATTAGGCCTACTTACGGTTCATTCTGTATATGTTAAATATTATGTTTTATTTAACGACGCTCGCATCTGTCGAGGTTATATCAGCGTCGCCGGTGTGCCGGAATTTTGTCCCGCAGGAGTTCTTTTACATGCCAGTAAATCTACTGACATGAGCCTGTCGTATTTAAGCACACATAAATGCCATCGACCTGGCCTGGGATCGAACCCGCAACCTCGGGCATAGAAGGCCGCGCTATAGCTACTTGCCAATCAGCCAGAGTCCTATACGCACATAGATCGGCTTGAGTAGCGTAGTATAGCTTAAATTACATCGAAGGGGACATCTGATACACCTAATGTATGTTTTGTACATGAAATAATTTTCAAGATATTAGAGTCAACTTTCTTTTTTAAATGGGAATCAGCTATATATTGTATTGAAAATGTTGCATTAGCTCTGTATAATAAAAACTGGCTATTTTACTGACTTTTTGAATGTCACCAGTAAGAGTAAACATCAGCGTATAAAACTGTTTCCAGCGTCTCCCTCCAAGCAATTGCCGGCATCATGCCTATAGACCAAGCCATAATCCTAAACAACGACTTCAGGACCATATCATCAGGGTTGGGCACATTGCGTGATTCTGAGAAATGAGTGCTGTGTGCTTTAAAGAGCGGGTCTTGCGAGCGCTGTGACGTATGCATACTGTACGTCATTCAGTGTCGGTGCTGTGGTGACTCTGCAGTATGATGGCTAACTATGAAGACGGAGCTTCCGCTCATACATTAAAGCGGCCCGCTACTCCCAATGCTTTTAATGTGTCATGGGAGGAGGAGTTCTTTTTTCGTAGAGAGCAGTAGATTAGCAAAGTGTTTAATTTGTCATAAAACACTCCAACTGATTAAGAAGTTCAATATCCAACGCATTATTCTTTACAACATGCTACTGAATATGACAAATATGTTGGTAATGAACGCCATAAATTAACGCAACAACTTAAAGAAAATGTTTCTCAGGTACATTATGTTAGAGAATCTATTTGATATTTATATTGCATTATAAGTTATTATACATTTAGTAATATATAATTTTAAATTATACAAGTATCATAGTATAGCATATTACAGTTCATGATATATCATATATTATATTATATTATATTATATTATATTATATTATATTATATTATATTATATTATATTATATTATATTATATTATATTATATTATATTATATTATTATATTATATTATATTATGTATTAACAGGATAATAATAATGCACTTAGTGAATCGGCTTGAGAATTAGCTACAAAATTTGCCACGAAATTGCAAAGGAATTGAAAACATTCAACGAAGGTGAATTCATCAAGCAATGTTTAATTATATCGGCAGATGAACTCTGTCCACAGCAAGTAGGGGAAGTGGAAGCCATACGCCTGTCTCGTAGAACCGTGGTGAGAAGATTACAGTATGTGCGTCTGGGTTATGTAAATAAGCCTAATGATTTGTGTGCGTGCATAGAGCAAAGTTTATTTCATTAAATTAATAAGAGTGTTATAAAGTCTGTACTGTACCATGGATTGATGTAATATCCTTATAAACTATTATGTACCCACAGACTGAATGACTAGATCAACCGTGGCTCTTGTTACATTAATGCAGGGAAGGTAGCTGTAATGCGAGTCCGCCACTGCGTGAGCTTTCTGCTCTGGCCTACTTTGCGGAGCGAGAGCAGCTCTGGCCGGCTAAATGGAGCCGCTGTCATGGCCGGCCCTGAGGTAAACCTATAAATGCGGTTATTTCCTCCCTAAAGCTTGCAGAAACTAAAACTAGACCCATGACTACCAAACATAATCACATTGTCATCGACACAACAGGATCTTTAGGGAAAGCTGACTTACAGATATTCACTGATGGATCCAAAACAGACCATCATGTAGGTGCTGGGATGGTGGTGATGAAAAAAACTAAAGAAATTCATTCAGAAATAAGAAGACTCGGCCTTGATTGCTTTGTCTTCCAAGCTGAACTTATTGGGATAAATGTAGCTGTCGACTGAATAAGCCACCAGCGGTATGGTAATACATCACATGCAATACACTCGGACTTCAAAGCAGCTCTTCTTGCTATAGGAAATAAAAGGACAAATCATCCACTAGCCGTCGATGCTAGGAACAAGCTGATTAACCTCAAGAGCTCCACTCTCATGAGCCTCCACTGGGAGAAAGGCCATGCCGGCCTTCAGGGTAACGAAAGAGCGGACCACCTCGCGAAGATTGATGCCAGCCACAGAACCACCATCGACTACAAGGGAATCCCACTTACCCGGTGCAAGCAACTGTCAACAAATCACTACAGAAGAATTTGGAACTCAACGTACATCAATTCCGAGCAAGGACTCCACACCAAAACCTTCATACCCAATATACTCCATATGCTTTCCTTATCCCTAGGTCCAAGCTACATAACCACTCAATTCTTGATCAATCATGGCCGCTTCAGATCATACCTGTACAAAATGAACAAATGCCCTTCACCACTCTGCAACTGTCCCGAAAAACCTCCGAAAGAACCCTTCACCTGATAACGGAATGCTCAAAATTCGCAGGATCTCGACCTAAAGCACTACAGTTACTCCTCCGCATATGGTACTCAAACTCCACTTCAACGCCGTTGAGAGCGCTTCCTTCCTCAAGCATATCTTCCGCACTCTACAAAAATAATCTTATTATTACTGTATACTACACTGTAAATTTCCCCCGTGATATGCCTCGTGCGAAACACGGGCTTTAACCAATTTCTTGGGGGAAAAAAAGAGTAATAATAATAATAATAATAATATTAATAATAATAATATTAATGTCCGACGCACACTTCCTTATAATGCTGACGTAATAGAAGATGGAATACATGTATATTACTGTAGACTACCCAATATAACCCTTATTTCTTCAAATTTTATTATCATGTTGGTAACTGTCCGATAAGCAGGTAATATTTTATTCATATTTTGTGCAATGGCCGTCTATAGGCCTATGCTTATCAAGTACAATATAGTTATTAAATACTACAGTACATTTAAAAGATTAACGCTTTCGGCAATATTTGCAATCTTCAGATCTACTACAATAACACATAAATATGGCAAATATTGCCGAAAACGTTAATCTTTTAAATGTACTATAGTATTTAATAACTATATTGTACTTGATACGCATATTGACGGCTAATATTAATAAACTTATTTCTTCAGTTCTCTGCTGGATAATTGAAGGACAAGACTTCGGCGAGAAATCTGATTTCACACCGGAGATTTTGTGTTTTGCTTTTTGAGAATAATTGTTAATTTTTTATTGTACGCACTTTTACATCTCACTTCACCATGTGCAACATTTCTATAATATTAAACTGTACAGCACTTTGTGATTGTGATTTAATTGACGCACAAATCTAACCAGAATTGTCCTTCTTTTCGATCCTTGGTCAGACATTGCGTATGTTTACTCTTACTGTTCAAACAGTGTGTAAATTAGCCAGTGATTAGAGAGAGCTAAGGCAACATTTGCAATAAAAAATATAGTTACAGTAGTTTCCATTTAAAAAAGAAAGTTGACTCTAATGTCTTGAAAATTATTTCATGTACAAAAAATGCATTGCATGTATCAGATGTAATTTAACTTGTAATTGTCGGTTTGTGCATATCTGAAATATATTTGACACGTTATTGGAGGTGAAAGAGTTACGTGGGCCACCCTGTTTGTGCACATACACAGATGTATAACTACGTATGTAATATTTATAGAACATCTACAGGGACATCACTTTATTTTTACCAACATTTTTAACATTAACCTGGCTGTACTCGGAAAACTGTTACCCCCCTTCCATTACAGGAGTTTGGAGTTGCTAGAGGGATATGTAAACAAATCATTTTCTAGCTATAGGAGGAGAGAAAAGTAGTGTATCCATTTATGTTACAGGGAAATACAGTATTACGGTTTTCAGTTTGATCATTACTTTTACAGTATTTTATAAAAAAAAATCAGTAGAATAGTAACAATTTTTTTGACAAACTCAACTCTTCAGGCTGTTATATTCATTATGTAATGTCTACTTTATTCAGCATATTACTAACCTAATATATTCCTGAGAATATTGTGAGCACTTCCGTAAGAAACCCCAATGTCTAGGGCTAACTTCTTGACCGTCTTATTAGGACCTCGCTGCATCCTTTCTCTAGTATCTTGTACAGTATCTTCTGTCACCTTTGTTGGCCATCTTACACTTTTCTTCCTTTTGTACACTCTGTTGCTCTAAATTTATCTACCAGATTAATGGCATTTCTACGAAAATATTCCTTAATGATATAATCAGGAAATTGTGAAAAAAAAATTGTTGTTCACATTCGGTTATATTGTAATTCCAGTTTCCATCATCGTCCTTCATACCTACAAACAGTAAAACAAAACTCGCACCACACCATATTATAGGGTACCGTACTTTCGGTAACTCTAATCTTCACTTGTGCTCAGTCCACACAGATAAATTCAGTTATGCTACACACGATACTTGTGTGAAAATAAACTTGAATAATATAAGCTCTTTCTTCTATAGAAAATACAACATATTTCTGAAACACACTGTACTCTGTACTGTTTATTTTACTGCTAGCAACAGTGGCCGTAAGTTTGTGTGACACGTTATCAAGGACATTAGTGAAAGGGGTGGGAGTGAAGTAGGCCTATATTTAGAAATGCAGGTACAATAAAAATTGAAGTAAAAATAAAATGATATCCCTGTATAATTGAACACTTCTCACAAAATCTTTCTGATGCGGTGCTTGACATCTTTTTATCAGAATTGTGAAATTGAATTTTCTATGGAACTTAATTTCCTTTTCGTATATTCATCGAGCTGTGGCTTCCCTTCGGCATATCGTCATATTATTTACTCTCAATATGATGAGTAAATTGAAGATTGCTTGAATAGAAAGAGACTCGAGTACATGTGCGGTGGCTTGTTCACCTATAGACCTACTCTTATATTCAATTCTTACATATAAATTTATATAATCATACTTATTACCCTTTCTGAAGCTTCATTTTCTCTTGGAAATCAGTATAAAAAGAAAGAGGAGAAGTAATAGCCTTGCCAGTTCTTTTATACGTTCCAGAAACGTCGTCATTCATTAACACTGAGAGAGAAAAGTGGATTGAAGTGAGCAGAGATGAGTTTTCTGAGGTCCATGGCAGAAGTTTAAGAGAGACGGAGAAAGTAGGAGGAGTTCAAGATATGAGGGATGAATAACTAGCAGATTACGGAACAAAATGGCTGGACCATTTAGAATGAAGGATGATAGCATTCCGAAGAGGTTCTTAATGCGGGCGAATAAGCACAGGAAATTTAGTGGCAGCCAGCGTCCGAGTGAAAATTATAATGGAGACAAATCGAGCCGATGTGTTTATAGCCGCACTTTGCTTTTTGCTGCAGAGTTCCTGGTTATCTGCAACGTATACAGATTACAAACATTTTGTATCAGTCTGGTAATCATTACACTTGTGTAGGTTGGGAGCACCGTGGTGAGTTTTGATTGTACTTTCATTTTTCAGAGATTCACAGTTCTAATCTGAGCGTGGACAGTTCTGACAAGAAAATTTTTATGTTTTTTCAGTATTTTCAATATAAAATTAGTTCGCTTGTACAGAGTCATTATTTTATTTTTAATTCAATTTTTATTGTACCTGAGTTTTTGAATGTACTTCACTCCCACTCCTTCTACTAATGAAGTTCCAACTGTCCTCCACACAGAACCAAGGCCGCATATAGGCCTAGTAAACAGTACTGAGTTAGTGAGTATAATACGTTCCAGAAATATGTTCGCGTTTTCCAGTGACGAAAGAGCTTTCAATATTGAATCATATTTTCGCACAAATACTGTTGTCCGTTTGCCTACGTCGCTTCCCGAATTCCCCCACCCGCTTCTGCTCGCTCCACTGTAACGGCTAGTGGCTAGGCTGTCTTAGCTCTTTTCTGAAAACATTAATTTCTGTTAGGAATTTAACGCCTACGTAATATTATATAACTGTTTAAAATAACTTAAATAAAAGGGCCTCGTTAAGTAATTAACTTTCACGTGATTTCCCTCCTTTCTACGATCCTGCGACATAATCACTTGGACGGACAGTAGGTAGCATGTCTGAGTAATTTTATCTGTGCGGGTCGGGCAGAAGTGAAGATAGAATTTACAGTACGTAAGGTACTCTTTTATAGAGTAGGTACAGAATTATTTCAACATGACTTACTAGTATGAAGGACGAAACTGGTAATTCGAATTAGATGCTATAGTCTATAGTGCGATAATATGCACAAAAGAACTGAAGCCTGTATGGAAATAAACGACCACCATTTTCAAAAATGTGTTTAAATATCCATATTATGATTATTTTTCAGTCTAACTTCATTCTCTATGTAGTACGCTAATATGCTGTAAACAGTATAATAAACACTGCATAATAAATACGTTCGCATGGATAACTCAGTTCGTGAGTAAAAACATTTATTGTTAATAGAGTATTTTGATTAAACAGAAATCTAATGAAAATTATCGAACTCAAAATCGCGATATTTCCTAGTTTACGTAAATGGATGCACTACTTTTCTTCCCTCCTATACCTAGTAAAGTGATTTGTTTGTATTACGCCAGTATCATCGAACTCCAGTCTTGGGAGGGGGCAGCAAACGGTGTTTCCGATTCTTAACTCTTGATCCAAAGGTATAGCCAGGTTAATATTAAAAAGTCCACATCTGTGGAGTAACGGTCAGCGCGTCTGGCCGCGAAACCAGGTGGCCCGGGTTCGAATCCCGGTCGGGACAAGTTATCTGGTTGAAGTTTTTTCCGTGGTTTTCCCTCAACCCAATACGAGCAAATGCTGGGTAACTTTCGGTGCTGGACCCCGGACTCATTTCACCGGCATTATCATCTTCATTTCATTCAGATGCTAAATAACCTAGATGTTGATACAGCGTCGTAAAATAACCCAATAAAAAATATTAAAAATGTTAGTAAAAATAAAATGATGACCCTGTACTTGTAGCTGTGGCTACATCCGACTATTCTTTCCAGTCATATAATTTTCAAGGAAATTCAAGTACAGTAGGCCTACCTGAAAATATGAAACAACCTTCTCTCAATTCTATTATTCCATCTACTGGTGCAGATATAGAGACGCAGAATTACTGCACTGAAACTCTATATGTACAGCTGTCAAAAGAAAAAGTGGCCGCTCTCCTCAAACAAAGTTCCCTTCGGGTATCTTCGCTACAATTCGGAGCCAGGCGATGTTACATGTTATTGGACCACGTTGGCTGATATCTACAGTTATAATTGAAGTATACTGTGTGTTATTCGATAGCATAATGGTAGCGTTCAGGCCTCTTATTCATGAGGTCCTGCGTTCGACTACAACCTCGTGCTTTTTATGTCCTTTTTTGTTCTGTTTTTGAGAGAGACAAACTAGACATAATGGCTCCTTTCTCTTTTATGATTATTTTAGTAATTAACATCAGGTTCATTAATATATTATGCCATGACTTTATCATTATCATTATGATATTGTGGCTGCAAATGGAAAGAAAAAAGATTTTATTCTCAATAAAATATCTTTCGTGGCATAAACATAACAAATTTACTGGCGTCGGCCTTAAAACATTCAAACAAGCGTTCAAAAACAAAACAAAAAGCCACAATTCAATATTTTGTCTATCTTCCTCTTATCTCGATCATCTTGTGGTCTAGTGGGCATGGAATTGACTAGTCTTTGCAAATAGCGACTGTTCTTAGACACGATATTCCAGGCATACTGAATATACACACATAAATGTTCTGTCCATGGGCAGGTCTTTCATTGCAAACCCAGCAACCTCCAATCTTTCCTATTTTCTGCCTTCCTCTTAGTCTCCGCATATGATCCACGTATCCTAATGTCGTCTATTATTCTTTTCAACCAGAGACCCAACCAATTCCTTTTTCTCTTTCTAATCAGTTTCAGCATCATTATTTCTTCACTCACTTTTTCAAACACAATTTTATTTCTTATTCTGTCTGTCCACTTCACACGCACCGTTCTTCTCCACATCCACATTTCAAATGCTTCAATTCGTTTCTCTTCATTTCGTCGTAATGTCCATGTTCTTTCCCCATACAATGCCACACTCCACACAAAGCACTTCACTAGTCTCTTCCTTACTTCTTTTTCCAGAGGTCCGCAGAAGATCCTTCTTCTTCTATTAAAAGCTTCCTTTGTTCATGTTTGCAGTTTTCTTGGGAAGGATAGGCCTAAATGCGGTAACATCCCGTTGCTTTCCGCACATCACTATCTCTTTCGCATCTTATTAAATTCCAGGGGGCGCAAGCGTGGAGATGAGGAGAGTGGATTTGACTAATTGGGCCCTCCGGACTTCACCGAAAGTCACGGCAAGGGTTAAATATTAATTCTATCAGGATGTTTGACCCGGTCAGAGTCCGGGAAATCTCAATTAGCCTTTGTCCCCCGCATCCTGGACTAGCTTCTAGGAATCATCAGAAAATCTTAGAGTGTGATTGGGCCAATTTTTCCGAAAATGTTTCCACACTTTTGCTCTCGTAGCTCAGCGGACGAACGTCGGAATTTAGATGTCAACGTCTCAGGTTCAATTCCTCGTTACTCCTTTTCATTTTATTGTGGTTCAAGATAGTATAATGTAATAATACAAAAAGAAAAACTAATACCAGTATTATGCAACTGGATTTTTCCAAACCTAATATTAAATTTATGTTATTTATATCGCTAAAGAACGGTTAAAATATAAATAAGTTGAATATTATTTATACAGTATCACTAAAGAACGATAACAGAATATAAATGATAAATATCGGTTTGTTTAATTAATATATTGCGAAAGAACAATAACAATATAAATAACTTGAATATTGTTTTATAATGCTAATGAAGGAAAACAATATAAATGATAACTTCAATATTATTTAAATCGCTAAAGAACGATAACAATATAAAAAACGTGAATATTATTCATATCGGAATTTCACAGATTTATTACAGATGTATTTAAGAAATTGTAGAAGAATACTAATTAGTAACAGTGTCCTATTTATTCTTCTTGGAGCCAAATTTGTAACTTTTAAAAGTGTGGTTACTATGTTGAAGTGTGAGTTGTAACGGATGCTTGATTTGTTATGTATGTGAGTCAGTTATGGAATGCTTGATGTCGTCGCAATGTCGTAATTATAGTTTGATTGTGTTTGTGTGACTATTGTGTATTAATTTATTATGTATGGTACGGTAAGCTGCATATTTGTGTTATAGAAGTGTTACGTATGTGTGTTGTTAATGTTTTTGTATGTTTCAAATTGATACCTGACATTTGTTTTGCAATCGCAATGCCTAATTTACGGATTGCTTATGTTTTGTTTACATCGCGTAAGCTAATTTAATTTTCTTTTCCATTTCTCTTTATGCTTATCTTTTTTGTGTATAAAACTATAGCCCTAACATACATATGTAAAATAGGGCTAACCCCCATTGGAGATACAATAATAATTATTATTCATATCGTTATAATACGATAACAGAATACAAATGATGACCTGAATTTTATTCATATCTCTAAAGAACGATAACAAAATATAAATAACGTGATATCCATAAAGAACAATAACTGGATATAAATGATAATTTGAATATCATTTACATCGCTAAAGAAGGATTAAAAAATAAAATGAAAACTTGAAGAAGGGCCGAACCCACGACCTTTGAATCATTAAACAAGCACTCTACCGCTGGTCTACGAGGCGCAGATATGGAACACTTTATAGTTCCGAACTCCTTGTACAAGTACATGCATCGTGTAACATCGCCGCGACCCGAAGTGGACTTTGAAAATATTCGCTGTTCACGAGTGCGGCCACTTTTTTTTTTGACAGCTGTACATCGGTACAGCATAGTAATGTTGTGCACATAAGTTGTTATAGCGAATAGTAAACTGAATAAATCGACTATAGAAGGGAACTGGTATAAACAGTAAGATATATGTGAATTAGTGAATAAATAATGAATAGTAAAAGCAAGGTAGAATAAGTATTAAATAGACGATGGACTGAGCAGGAATTGGGAAGATAGCTAGTGGGATTAGGATAGTTTGAATAAAGTGTACCGCAAAGGAGTGTTATTTGTAATGATTGTTAATGGTGACACCGCAGCCTATATGTGAAAATGTGAGGTCCAACATTACTTGTAAGAAATGCTGTGACGAAATATATATCCTATATCATAACGTATGAATATTGCATCTACCTATATGTTGATACAGCGTCGTAAAATAACAAAATAAAATAAAAATAAGAAAGTATTCCATTTACGTGGACATCTTTTACCATCAACAAAGCTATCCATCACTATAATTCAACCATTATAATTACGAAAACAAAGCCGCCACAAGAGTCACTTGTCACCATTACAACACCAGTCACTGCACCGCCGTCAAAACAGTTCTTTTAGCGCCGCCAGAAGTTACTTTCACTGCTATGAACATCGTCACTCTTCACCGCGACCACAACCGTCACTTTTAACCACCGCCACAATCGTCACTTTTCACTGCTTCCACAACCATCAGTTTTCAGAACCGTCACTTTTCACTGCTTCCACAACCATCAGTTTTCAGAACCGTCACGTTTCACTGCTTCCACAACCATCAGTTTTCAGAACCGTCAATTTTCACTGCTTCCACAACCATCAGTTTTCAGAACCGTCACTTTTCACTGCTTCCACAACCATCAGTTTTCAGAACCGTCACTTTTTACTGCTTCCACAACAATCAGTTTTCAGAACCGTCAATTTTCACTGCTTCCACAACCATCAGTTTTCAGAACCGTCACTTTTCACAGCTTCCACAACCGTCATTTTTCACTGCTTTCACAACCGCCACTTTTCACTGCTTTCACAACCGTCACTTTTCACTGCTTTCACAACCGTCACTTTTCACTGCTTTCACAACCGTCACTTTTCATCACTGCTTTCACAACCGTCACTTTTCACTGCTTTCACAACCGTCACTTTTCACTGCTTTCACAACGTCACTTTTCATCACCGCTACAGCCGTCACTTTTCACTGCTTTTACAATCGTCACTTTTCACTGCTTTTACAATCGTCACTTTTCACTGCTTTTACAATCGTCACTTTTCACTGCTTTTACAATCGTCACTTTTCACTGCTTTTACAATCGTCACTTTTCACTGCTTTTACAATCGTCACTTTTCACTGCTTTTACAATCATCACTTTTCACTGCTTTCGCAACCGTCACTTTTCACCACCGCCACAACCGTCACTTTTCACTGCTTTCACAATCTTCACTTTTCACTGCTTTCACAACCTTCACTTTTCACTGCTTGCACAATGTCACTTTTCACTGCTTTCGCAACCGTCACTTTTCACCACTTCTACAAACATCACTTTTCACCACCGCCACAGCCGTCACTTTTCACCGCTTCCACCACCGTCACTTTTCACCACTTCTACAAACATCACTTTTCACCACCGCCACAGCCGTCACTTTTCACCGCTTCCACCACCGTCACTTTTTACCGCTTCTACAAACTTTACTTTTCACCACCGCCACAATCGTCACTTTTCACCGCTTCCACAACCATCACTTTTTACCGCTTCTACAAACGTCACTTTTCACCATCCCCACAACCGTCAATTTTCACTGCTTCCACAATTGACATTTTTCAATAGGCTAAAGCCACAACCGTTAATTTAGCCACCGCAAATATCATTTCTTGATCACTATAACTACACAAACATCATAACTAATTGTCATTACCACCAGCACCAAAGTCATCATCATTTTCATAATTTTCACTTACCAATCATCACTTTCACCAACACGAGCATTCTCATAGAACCACCATCACTACCGCCTCTGCCACCATTGTTGTTATGATAACCAACTTTATTATCACGACCAAAGGTTTCAATTATTTGCTAATATTAACAATCTACCATCACCAGTATCATTTTAAACTTGTTGGCAGTAACATCACATTATTTTCTCCACAATCATTTCCGAAATCGAGATCATCACAACCGCCATAAGTGCTACTATAACTATTGATACTACCAATATCTCTACGATAGTTTTATTATGCCTAAAATCGCTATCATCATCTCCTTTATTATCAAAATATTGAGTCGACCTGGTTGGCAAGTTGGTATAGCGCTGGCCTTCTATGCCCAAGGTTGCGGGTTCGATCCCGGGCCAGGTCGATGGCATTTAAGTGTGCTTAAATGCGACAGGCTCGTGTCAGTAGATTTACTGGCATGTAAAAGAACTCCTGCGGGACAAAATTCCGGCACATCCGGCGACGCTGATATAACCTCTGCAGTTGCGAGCGTCGTTAAATAAAACATAACATTAACATTCAAAATATTGATCTTTTCTTGTTAGCTGTATCTCATTAAAGTGATGTAGAATCACACATCTACTCGTATAATGAATATAGCTTCTTTGTCATGAATTTATAAAGTTATAACAATTCTAGTTGTAATAGTCGTACTTAACTAAATGACGATATTGGTGATAGCAAGACTTGAATTATGGGCGACTTACCCAGCTTCTTGCGTGTGTAAGATAAGGTCTGGCAAGGCGAAGCCGCTTTATGTTCCTGTTTCTTGCCCAGATTGGAGTCTTCCTTGGATCATTACTCGGACAAAGAAAGCAAGAGAAGCACGTCTTGCGGCTCCAGGTCGCTGGGAATGAATCGCACGTGCAGTTATACAATTCCAATCCGTCCTTAAGGGAGGAATCCGTTCCATGGAAGGAGTGAGCTTTGCGAGACTTAATGGCAGATGCCGGGAAAAATGGAGTCCGAGTTATAAAATAAAAATAGGAAACAGCCTGTACTGCGTGGAGTATTTTTATAAGGATGGCATTTTTGCTTCGGTTCGTTTGATTGATGGCTTGAGAAAACAGATTGAAAATCGCTTCCCTTCTAAGACTGCTGTTATTTTCGACGAGTTCATGTTTCTGTGTTTATCTTTTCACTTCTCTGATTTAAACTGTTGGTCTGTTTCAGTTAGGCCTATATTGAGAAGTTACATATGACAATAAGCAGTAATAACAAAATTATAAATTAGGTATTTGTTTTATTTGAATCTACGACTATTCGTCCTGGAAAAATCATCCCGCGACAATTCGTCCCATTTGAATATACAACTATTCGTCGTGGAAAAATCGTACCTCGACAATTCGTCCCACTTGAACCTACTATTCGTTCCGGAAAAATCGTACCGCGACAATTCGTCCCATTTGAATCTACGACTATTCGTCCCGGAAAAATCGTACCGTGACAATTCGTCTCATTTGAATCTACGACTATTCGTCCCGGAAGAATCGTACCGTGACAATTCGTCCTATTTGAATCTACGACTATTCGTCCCGGAAAAATCGTACCGCGACAATTCGTCCTATTTGAATCTACGGCTATTCATCCCGGAAAAATCGTACCGCGACAATTCGTCCTATTTGAATCTATGACTATTCGTCCCGGAAAAATCGTACCGCGACAATTCGTCCTATTTGAATCTACGGCTATTCGTCCCGGAAAAATCGTACCGCGACAATTCGTCCTATTTGAATCTACGACTATTCGTCCCGGAAAAATCGTACCGCGACAATTCGTCCTATTTGAATCTACGGCTATTCGTCCCGGAAAAATCGTACCGCGACAATTCGTTCTATTTGAATCTACGGCTATTCGTCCCGGAAAAATCGTACCGCGACAATTCGTCCTATTTGAATCTACGACTATTCGTCCCGGAAAAATCGTACCGCGACAGTTCGTCCCAAACTAGTTGCCACAATGCGTTTTGGTACCGGTACAAGATTTGTACTGTGACAAATCGTTTCAAAGTATTTGTCCCAACATGTTTTAGTTCCACGTTTGTGCCAAATAAATCATAAATATTGCCAGTTTACTGTCGGCATTGAAAGAGAGGAGCCACCGTCTGCCGTCCTTATCAGTTCATCTGGTATGACTTCCAAATCATCGAGGAATTTAGGATCGGGAGGTAAATTTTCTTTACGAACCCTTTGGACCAAACGATTTATTGTTAATTTTTTTGGAAGTTTTAAGTACGTCTCACTTGACACCGCACTGACACTGCTTCGTTGGATGACTGCGCTGACTCTTTGATCTCTGCTAAAACTTCGATTGCTCTGCAAATGCCCCAATCAGAACCATGCGTATGATCACTTTCTTTCAGAACTTGATGTGATTCTACTTCTAAATGAATTCTAGCAGAATATTCTCCTCTTCTTTATCATCTCCATCCTGTTCTCTCCCTTCCTTCCCTATGCTTGGTGTACAAGTATCCTTTCCAAATTAATTTGGTTTTGCCTTTCTGAAATATGGTGAAATGAGGACGTTCCATGATGCTTAACCAGCATGTACAAAGAATTTTGATTTTGCTAAGGATTATTGCTAGAAAATTGCTTAATTATTTAAATTGTTTAATTATTAAAATTTCGCAATGGGATAATATATCGTGGTACGTCGTAGATTCGGGACGAAATATTCTTGGAACAATTTGTCGTGGGACGAATTGTCGCGGTACAAATTATATTCTTGGGACGAATTGTCGCGGTACGTATTTCCCGGTACGATTTGTCGAGCTCCCGTTTTATTTATTTTAGAATAATTTATTATTTATTATTATAATTATTACAATCAAAAGACTACAAAAATACATATTAAATATAATAGAAACAAAAATACATTTAAAAACTATTATGCCATTCTAGCATTATAAACAGGTTGTTACTACATCCAATATCGTGCGTAATAGGTTTATTATGGCACGCGTGCCAATAATAGCAATGGGGTATTCGCTATAACATAATACTGGAACGCGGATGCATGCAACTCGTCTGCAATTGAATACAGGACAGAAGGTAACGTATCATTTATTTCCAATCTTTAACAATTTTGTATCAATTTTGTAATATCACATAAAGCAGTTTTGTGATTCAGAGAAATTATATTAACAAAATAAAGGACTACTACTACTGCTGCTTCTGCTGCTGCTGCTACTACTACTGTTTCTTTTCAATTCAACTGAAATTATTAGGCCATTAAACATGCCAGTAATAGACTTCGTCATTTAGGATACATAAGAAAAAAGACTAAGCTACTATTTGGGGACATAACAAGAAAACTGTTTTGAGACCTTCACAAATTATTCAAGATAGAGCTCTAAGAAATCTATTAAGTTTTCATTATTTGACTTTAATTAATATCCAAATCAATTTCCTTTCGTTCAACCAGTTGAATTATTAATCAAATTAATTTAATGCTGTTATTCCATGTATAAAGTTATTAAAAATGTAATGCAATATTACGGTATATTTCAGTTTAATAAAGGTGGACATAATGATTCTACAGGGCAAAAAGATTTTTTTTCTTAGCATGGCTCAGTAACTTATGGTACGAAAGTGATTAAGCATTTTTAAATACAAACTTACAATCAACTTCCTTTAGAATACAAAGTTTTTACCAAATTACCGGTGTTTTAAGAAATGTAAAAAAAAACTATTCTGGGAAGTTTTTATACCATTAAGTACGAGAAAACAAACTGACTAGTCATACTAGTCGAGCAAAATATAATGAGGTGGGCGAGACCTCATTCATATTTGATACATATTCTGGGAAGATTATTTTTTTAATCCTCGGTAGGTTTATTTATTTGATGGTTTCAAACTTTTTCTTCTTTCTCCCTCAAACTTTAATGTTACCTTACTGTTCTTATTTATTTACTTTCTTTAATTCTTGTCTTAGGCCTGTTGTATTTTTCGCGGATCGTAGTTTAATGATTTTTTAAATTATATTGTACAAAATATGTATCTGTTCTTGTATGGCCCTTGAATATGAGTTTTACTCTTTGGGACTTATTCAATAAATTTAAAAAATCATACCATAAATGCATTTATTAATTTAAAACTTTCCTACAGATTAAAAAGGATTTTTAGAGAACTAATTATAAAAACTTTTTTTAAAACTTTTAACAGGTAAATTGTAATATTAGTTGGAAACCTTATTACATAATTTCATCCCCATAACAGAAAGTTACAGTCTTTTGTAATCTACAACATGGAATATTGATTTGTTCTCTATTTATAATTTCATGATCATGAATACTGACAACTAACAAGTAACTGTCGATATTTTGTCGAGTATGAAGCATTAGATCGTATACGTACAAATGCATGATTATTAATATCTGTAATTGAATGAAAAGTGGTCGACCGTGCTCAAGAGAGTTAGACATATGACATCTCAATGGCTTTCATTTGGGAAATCAGAACATTTTCAAATTTTGGTGCCGTTCTTCGAGAAGATTAAGGCATATCGGATTATCAACTGAAAGGAAGAAAAAGTAAACACATCTTTTATATAGGGGTGTGATATTTTGGTATTAACAATATAGACTACGCGAAATATGTTAAATCTTAATTTTTTTGAATGGAAAATGCAAATCCCTTAATGAAAATCCAGAGTTAAGTGAAATATATTTGTACACGATCGCACGCAGAAAGTTGCTCAATTTGAGTAGGGTGGCAGCACAGTCGCCTACTATAGTCCGGGTCAGCTTACTTATTACCCTAAGGGTGAAACCTAACAATTTTTCCCCCCTTATTACATAAGCTAGTGGATTATGGGTTTTCTAGTTTGCAGGTTGAATTTTCTTTTGCCAACTTTGTTTCGAATTTCGGTGCCGAGAAATAATACAACTGGTAGTGATTTTATAGGCCTAACTATTATGTTGGCAGCAGTGACACAAGTTGCCTGTAGTTTAAATTCTGAAAATTCAAATTGTTCTAGATTTCTGAAACCATTACTGAAAGCTAGTGACCTTTGAACATACCAATAATTAATTAATATCAGTATTAATATTAATACATAATAGTTATTGTATGTGTTGCTGTGTATTGTGGTTACAATTTCAAGATTAGAGTCAGGTAGGCTAAGTGTAAATAAATATAACATATTTCGTGTGATACATGTCCTTGGATAATCGATAGAAATAGCATTTCACATTTTAATTAATTTCTTTCGTGTTTAGACTTCTATTACAATAATAGAGTATAACTATTCTAAAGCATACATTTCGAACTGGCATTCGTTTTGGAAATTCATACTAATAATTTTACGTGATCAAACAAACTACATTTTTAGGTTAGGTCTCGTAAATCATAAACAGTTTAATCAAAGCAATGAATTTCATGTTGTCACACAAAATACATTTTAATATTAGATCATGTCCACACCTGTGGAGTAACGGTTAGCAAGTAGCCCGGTTTCGATTCCCGGCCGGGGCAAGTTACCTGGTTGAGGTTTTTTCCAGGGTTTTCCCTGAACCCAATATGAGCAAATGCTGGGTAACTTTCGGTGCTGGACCCCGGACTCATTTCACCGGCATTATCACCTTTTCATTCAGACGTTAAATAACCTAAGATGTTGATAAAGCGTCGTAATCTAATAATGAAATAAATAAATATTAGCTCATACACTAATCTACTAACTACTAACAATGTGCGAGAGGTCCAGAAGAAAAATATACTCTTTCACAAATTATTGAACCTTTTAGAAAACATCTCCCCAACATAAAGATGAGATGTGGTAAATAAGCAAGATATCGTTATTGTCAATAATAATAATAATAATAATAATAATAATAATAATATTATTATTATTATTATTATTATTATTATTAATAATAATATTATTATTATTATTATTAATAATAATATTATTATTATTATTATTAATATTATTATTATTATTATTAATAATAATATTATTATTATTATTAATATTATTATTATTAATAATAATATTATTATTATTATTAATATTATTATTATTATTAATAATATTATTATTATTATTATTAATAATATTATTATTATTATTAATAATAATATTATTATTATTAATAATAATATTATTATTATTATTAATATTATTATTATTAATATTATTATTAATAATAATATTATTATTATTATTATTATTATTATTATTATTATTATAGTACATGGCATTGTGTGATTTTATCCACTTTTGGTGAAATCTAGTATTAGTTGGCAACACTGAAGAGATGGCCAAATTAGTCTTTCAGGAATTACTCTTACGTGATCCTCAGTACACTTGCGGCGCCGATCCACCGGATGTAGTGTTGCCAATTTAACGATTTTCTTCACCACCATCTAGTGATAATAATATTTTCTCTATTGACTTTTCTATCTAACGACTTTTGAATTACTGTTTACCGATTTTCCGGACATTTCAGTTGGCAACACTGGCCGGTTGCTCCAGTTCGCATGTTGTTGGGTTCAGTAGTCCAATCGCATGAGGTACGATGAGTTGGGATACAAATAAAACGAAGGTTGTAATTGAATACTGCGGAAAACACATTTTGTTGGATTTGCGGGATCCCAGTTACAAAGATAATAGGGAGAAGATGAAGTTGTGACAAGAAATAGATTTGAAGTTTGATTTTTCGTTGAAGGAATCAAAAGACAAAAATGAAAAATACTTGAAAACGAACTTTTATACAAACAAGAAGAAAAAGAGCAGGTCTAGTCAAAGTGATCATTGGGTGCAATTCGCTTCTCTATCTTTTCTTCTTGAGGTTGACGTGACAAGAAACTCCTTTCTAATATGTTTACCTGTTCAGAAATTTTACTCGTATGGGTGAGAATATTTCCATTACATTCTGAATAAGTCATTACGAGATATGTCACTATTTACGGAAATCTGTCTTCACCACATCTTTCTCTGAATACCTTACCTCTCGCTATTCGAAATGAGGTAAGCCGCAGCAGCAACTGTCTGCAATGACATCTCTGCACAAACTCGCTGAAAAAATTAGAAGCAAACAGTCGCACTGGATGTAAATGGGTCGTCAACATGCTGCAACGATTTTTATTGACAGCATGCTGCGTGGAAACACGGATTGCGACAAATAATCGCATGCTATAGGCAACCAAGTTGCTTCAAGTTGTCTGAGTCTAAAGGTTCCCTAAGGGGTACAATATCTAAGTTTTAAGAATGGAAGCCTACACTATGATGGATCATCGTAAAAAGAAAAACACAAACAAAAGTTGTTCTTTGAAAGTGGAAATATGAACGATTTTTATATTAGCTCGCGCAAGGAACGATTACCGAAACGCAATAGTGGCGTTGCTGTCTGTTTTGACGTGTGTATGTAGCGTTGCTTACGAGATTACACAAGCTGGCGCATACCGCTTGAAAAACGAGTCTGAAGTGGTTCCCTCGTAATGCCAATTCCGCCGCTCGGAGAGCTGTTCTGCCCTAAATATTCATAGCAGAACACTAAAATGACATTGACATTTGGGACATTTAAAGGACTCACCATTGCTTATTAAATGCTTCGTACAATATTTTATGGACAATAGACGTAATTTCCAAACTTCTACTCCTCAATTATATTACAATAAAAGGCTGTCATTCTTTATATTAAAACATATTACATAAAAACTGAGGGACTGTCTGCTCTGTACTTCAGTTCATACACCAAACATTTCCGGAAATAAATTAACTTGACATCTTACATATACGCACTATAGCCTACCCTTTTCACCTAATATTATTAGTATTGTTATTAAATAAGATATTGCAACTAATTAAGGTACTGCATTATCTTTAATTTCCTTGAATTCATAATTAAGCATTTGCAAGAAGGCCTAACTTTTCCCTCTCTTTAAAAAAAAATGCGAACGTCACAATAACTGAGAAGTATAATTATTGCGCGATTTTTTCTTGCAGTGGTGAAAACATTTCTATAGGCCTACTGATTAATCTATTGAGCATAGTAATAGTAAACGCTGTAGTATTTTAGTGCGTGTAAATATATTTTGAATGAGCATTTATTAAATTAGGAAGTTAGCCTGTAATTTATGTGATTGAAATGGTTTACTGCTGTGTGCCATTGTGCAAATCGAACCAGAATAAAGAATGTGATTTTTCGTTTCATTGTCTTCCACAAGATGAAGAACTAAGAAAGAAGTGGTGTGTAGCCATTTCTCGCGAAGGGGACAAACCAAGGACTCTTTGGACGCCAAACAAGAAATCGCGTGTCTGCAGCAGACATTTCAAAGAAGCTGATTTTAGCATTAGCACAACATTAAAACGTTTGCTTCCTGATGTGTTACCATCCGTCTTTGATAATTTTCCAAAATATAAACAAAATGTTTCAAACATAAGTAGACGCAACAAAAGAAGAATAACAGAAGTGGTGAAAAATAAACCCAATGTTGAACATAGTACATCAGCTTTCAATGAAGCAAATGTTTCAATTGAAGAAATCTATGAAGCACATAAAAAAACTATATCCACACAGTGCTCAATTGAAAGTAAAAAAATTCCCAAAGCCATTACATTACAACGTAAAAAAATTACTAGGACAATTCGGAAACAAAATCAGCTTATTGGAAAACTAAGACAGACAATATGTAATTTAAAAAGCAAGCTATAAAGATACGACCTGTTGGTACTGAGTTCTTCAAATAGCAAAACACAGACAATTTTCGAATATAACTTAGCTGAACAAACTTCAAATAACACTGTAATATGCTTGGCATATTTATAATATTCGTACTCAATCAGTAATGCACAATTAATCGAACTATTTTCACGATACACAATGCTTTGTAATGGTACTATTCATCATTTCTTAGGGCAGCGAGGCGAACCTAGCGGCAGAAATTGTCATGACTCACAGAGACCTACTCTCGATCGTGCTATGCGCCAGCTTGTGTAATCTCGTAAGCAACGGTATGTAGACACGCCAAGGGGGCGAGAGCTACAGGCCGATGGAAGTACTGTCTCTTCTAAGAAGAAGAACAAATGAGGACATCGCTGTGGAAATAAAGAACGTAGCAAGAGGAAAATTTGAAGCTAATTAAACGCGCAACACATGTTTACGAATGAAATAATAATACCGTGCGATACAACACACGTATTCCCATGCAATGGAGCAAACTAAAGTCGTAATGTAACTATCACAACGCAAGACTGATTCTATCGATGTCATTTCTCTTCCGACTGTACTCTTGAATATCATTCAATCTATCTCGTGACCTTTCCTGTCGCCTTCTCTTCCTTATAGTATTGTTTCATTCGCATTCCTTCCGTCGATATTCCCTGCTTTCGAGACCTATAGTTTGAGTTATGTTTGGTTGTAATGAGGTTATGTTCAATGTAAACAATTATGGGACAAAACCAAGATAGATGCAAGTTAACTTACATTAACCCAGCGAGGTGGTTCATGCGTTCCGCATTGGACTCTCATTCAGAATGTACGCGGTTCAAATCCCCGGACCGACCAATCTGACTGCGTTTTTTCCGTGGTTTTCTAAGCAAGTGCCGGGTTGGAATTTTCATTGCCACGTTCCATTTCTTTTCCTCTTTCCTGTATAAAAAGAATTTAAATTTAATGTAATATAATTAATTTTCATCATCTAGTTTCATAGGCATATTAAAGTCATGACGCATGTCCTCATTCGATTGCAGGAGGGGCGTTCTCTCCGAAACCGTCTCTGGGTCGCAAGTCTTTCGCAATATCTCTGTCAGAATTCATTTCTTAAGAGCACTTCCGAGGGCGCTTCGACACCTTAGAAGGGCCGTCGGAATGAATCCTGTGCTGCTTGAGTGCTGTGAGTCTTCACACAGCCTCCGTCCAGTCAACATATAACACACAGTCTTATACCTCTCCAAAAAAAAATAATAATAACCTCACAGCTTCGCTTACAACAGTGGTCGTCAGCACTCGCTGAAATGTGCAATGGGTACGCGGTGCCGTCCCGTGTGCACCGTCGTGCAACAGGGAGAGGTAGAGAGCATACCCGCTAGCAACTACGAGAGCACTATAGTGCACTGCGTTTTCCGCGGGTAAGAGAGGCTAGCCCCAGCGTGCTCTGTGCTGACGACCCCTGGCTTACAATAACACTCAACACCGCTCATAGATTGCGGATGTCTTCTTTTAACCACTTCCCTGATTAATCCGAGTTAACTCGGGTTGCTAACATGTGTCAAAATTTATTAACCCAAGTTAACTCGTTTGAGTCCCATTGTCTATTTCATAGTGATTTTTTAGGTATGTAAGAAAATTAGTGATGTACAGTGATTCTGCAATATTAAATGACCTCTTTACCAAAATAAAAAATGACACTTTTTTTCACAAAACTGGTAAAATACAAGTAAGGGAAGAGGTTAATACAAGTTATATTTAAGACCAAGGTTAACTACGTTTGTAACGTTCAATTCCATGTCATCAACTTAATATTAGAAGATCACGTTTCTTAACAGGAAATATTTCGTTCCATGTGACATCGTCACTATCAACATTAATAGATTTAACAAAAGTATCAACGCTTGAACAACTCAACACTTGTATTTTAACATAGACATATCAATACATTATCGGTCTAAATGATATTTTATTATATCCACAGTAAAAGGTATAAGATAAGACAATCAAATCTGTGTGTAAGCAAGTTGTGTGAAAAAAAAAAACAGCTAAATTTGTAAGCAAGTCTTCATACATAACACATTATATGATATTTCCCAAATTTTAATATTCTTAAACTATGGAGACTTGTACTTTTATATTAATTATGCACATTAGGTTAAGGTTTTAATTAGTGACAATAAGGGCATATGGTATACAAAATAAGATATTATTATATTGCATTTCAATCATGCATCTGATGATGTCGTTAGGCACGACGAAAACGTTAATACCTAGAATAAATATGTAATATAAAGGTTCACACCTATATACAAGATGTTAAGTCATTGACGGAAATATCAAATCATTCGTTGTATATCAAAGACTTATCAGATAAAATTTCTTCAGAATGAATTGCAAAATTGGCGATATGAAGTTAAGGCGGGGGGGGGGGTGTAAGAGGCCCATCGAGTGAGCGGGTGAGAGGTCTCATGCGATCGGTGGGATGGTACATCTCATTCTCATTCATCCCATAATTCGGGGCGCACAATAGGCCTCTGTCGAGCCGACGTGCTGAAAGGTCGTCCCTAACCCGTCCCTAGCCATTCGATGCTACTGCCGCTACCGCTACTATTAACTTTTATTAATAAAATTTAAATTAAACCAAGACGTATACAAATATGTACCAAACTGTATTAAAAATAACAGTTTCAGTAATAATTTCCACACGGCCTACTTCGGAAAGACGATTTTAATCAGTTATCCCGCACTAAATTTGCATTTTGCTTCGGAATTGTACGAATTTACTCACCAAGGAAAATAAAACTAGAAAAACCTTAACAGACTATAATTCACCAACTAGCCACGTGTAACAACTCTGAACTCGGAAACAACAAACTAATGTGAAGAAGATTATTCAAAACGAAATTGAATGAGAGCGTAGATTCTGGTGCTGCACTCTACGTTCAATATAAACGGCAAGTAAGATGTGTGAATGAAAACAAAGGAATACGAACTGCCATGTTATTATTAAGTAACCTAAATGCAAATTTGAGCAGCAGGCTACAACGTGTGCATAATGCGTGCGTCCGTTATATTTGCAATATTCATAAGTATGATCATGATTCCCCGACTTGCCAAATCTGTCTTGTCTAAGGCTAAGTGATCCACGAGCCTTGCATTCTATTATTCTCTTATTTCAAATTCGGCGCACCACTACCCCAATCTATTTGGCTTCTCGTTTTCAAAATTTATCCGCATATCATCAGCTAAGTACCACGTCTCATCATAACAATTTACTCATTATACCTTACCACAAGACATATTTATATTCTTCATCCTACACAGTTTCAGTTGCTAGAAATTGGAACTCGCTTCCGAGTGATGTAAGGGGTTGTTGGACAATAACTTCATTTAGGTCAAAATTACATAAATTCTTGCTTAACAGATTAATTAGCCTACTGATTAATATTTGTTACTTATAATGAAACTAACATCTGTTCATTCTTATTATTACAATTAATTTCTCTAAATAGAATACAAAACCTCTAATGGCAAAATCTCATTACATTAATATTCTCATTATATCAATATATTTTTTATTTAGGCCTATAGTTTGCTTCCTATAACATAGTTATAGTAAACTTATATTATATTATTTCTCATCATTCTAACCAACTAGCTATCTCAAATTAATTATAATTCTTTACATATTGGATGTAGATTGAATTTAATTACATTAGCTTATAAATTAAGTTGTTACTTTTCCTTACAGGTTGTATATCAATTTAATTAAACATGTGCTAGTCGTTAAAACTTAACTGAAGAATATTGTCAAAGAATCTTTTAAGTGTATTGTAAATATTCATAATTTAAATATGTGTGTAACTGTTGTATTGATTAAGGCTGGTTGAGTGGAAGAGAAGGCCTTATGGGCCTAAATCTGCCAGAAAAAATAAAACACTCTAGTCTGTTCTATTCTATGAACGAGACAAAAAACAAAATCTAAACTATTTTAAAAATCTTTTCGAACCTAAATTGGTAGCTTGCAAAGAGATCCTGTACGGAAATAAAAGTAACCTATGATATCCCTGGGTAACTTTAGGCAAATATGACAAGAGATCACCGCTCGGCGCTATGGGGAAAAACAAAACAAAAGTGACATAATTACAGTATTCAGTTTTCTTTTTCTTTGATACTTTGTACAGCCACTACAGCTTCTATAATAGTGGACTTATTTCTTACTGAACAGTCTGCATATTTTGTGGTTCGGATGGAATTGCACTAGAGTGCACTTCCACCCCACGAGAGTGTAATACGACTACACGGACTGATACATTCTGTACGTGAGTCAGAACACTACATCACTCCGCACCGTTTTGAGTGAATACTATTGAAATGATGATGATATTGAAATGGAGCGTGACGTATAAATAATAGTGGGAAATAGTAGAACCCCGAGAAAAACAATCAGGAACTTTTGCTGTGTTTACAACAAATGCTACTCCAATTATCACCGGGATTCGAAGCCGGGTGTGCAGTCATTGCAAGCCAACTGAGGTACCAAAGCACGCGCAATACGATATTCAGTACTATAACAGAAGCTAAATCTCTTCTCTATCAGAAACCAAATGAATTTGATTTGATTCTGGATCCTCTGCCATGGCGAAGAACTGGTATTAGATTGTGTAATTCCATAGCAGTAAATTCGAAATTAATCAACTAATTCTTTTTGGACATAAACGTTATTTTGTTATGAAAAGGGTAGGGAAAACCATTTTTTAAATTCCCCGCATTTGAAACGGCATCAAATAAATGACTTTCGAAATTGCGCTATACATTTGTTTTTTGCAGTTGTGTGCGTAATATAGTGATCAATGGCATAGACCACTTAGAGCCAGGCAGTCCGCGGGTCAGATAAGCGTTGTGCCCCGAATGTAAATGCATATCGTAATTTATACTCTGCACATGCAGCAACACACTGTTTGAATGTTTGTTTCTGAGCAATAAAATTCTAGGGGCCTAACTATTAGTGGGAATAATGGATAAATGGTGGCCGGCTGTGGAGCACGCAACGGCTGTGGTGCAGGTTTAAGACCGTGTGAACATTTTGCCTTAGCTCTTTGCCATGTTCCGTGTCGGTGGAATATGTTAAGGGCATAAAACTTTCGGCATTTCGGAATTACTACCTAACAACTACTACTACTACTACTACTACTACTACCTCTACTACTACTAAGTTACTACCACCTCTACTACTACTACTACTACTACTACCTCTACTACTCCTACTACCACCTCTACTACTACTACTACTACTACTACTACTACTACCTCTACTACTACTACTATCTCTACTACTAGTACTACTATTACTATCACCTCTACTACTAGTACTACTATTACTATTACCTCTACTACTAGTACTACTATTACTATTACCTCTACTACTAGTACTACTATTACTATCACCTCTACTACTAGTACTACTATTACTATCACCTCTACTACTAGTACTACTATTATTATCACCTCTACCACTAGTACTACTATTACTATCATCTCTACTACTAGTACTACTATTACTATCATCTCTACTACTAGTACTACTATTACTATCATCTCTACTACTAGTACTACTATTACTATCATCTCTACTACTAGTACTACTATTACTATCATCTCTGCTACTAGTACTACTATTACTATCATCTCTGCTACTAGTACTACTATTACTATCATCTCTACTACTAGTACTACTACTACCATTATCTCCACTACCACCATTATTTCTACTACTACTACTACTATTACTACTACTACTACTAATACTAGTCACCTACTACTATTACCTCTACTACTAGTACTACTATTACTATCACCTCTACTACTAGTACTACTATTAGTACTACTATTACTATCACCTCTACTACTAGTACAGTACTACTATTACTATCATCTCTACTACTATTACTACTACTACCATTATCTCCACTACCACCATTATTTCTACTACTACTACTAGTCACCTGCTACTATTACCTCTACTACTATTACTACCATTACTATCACCTCTACTACTAGTACTACTATTACTACCATTACTATCACCTCTATTACTAGTACTACTACTACCATCATCTCCACTACCACTATTATTACTACTACTACTACTACTACTACTACTACTACTTCTATTACCTCTACTACTATACTCCCGTCGCTCTAATTTCTGGCAGCCAATCGCGTTGCAGGTCGGCTACATTTAAAAGTGTGCGTCTTGTGATTCGCTTATGAAGACGTTATTCATTTCTTAAGGCTGGATAAATACTTAATATAATCGCCCGCCATTTTGACTCTTTCGTTGGCGTTCGCAGAAACCACAAGAAGATGTTATTTGCCGCTCAATTATTTGCTGAATTATAGTGCGTTTGATTTATTATCATAGGAGCTACAACATGATAATGTTTAACGGTGGTGGCAAATAGATTCCTCGTCTGGTAGCTCGGCAATGAAAGAACAAAAATGGCGAACGACACTACTTACCTAGACTTTATAGATCCTTCACTTCCTAAGGCGTAAGCAAAGAGGAAGAGTCACGCCGGGAATAACAGCGTCGCGACTATAATACTACTATTACTATCACCTCTACTACTACCATCGTCTTCACTACCACCATTATTTCTACTACTATTACTACTACTACTACTTCTGTCATCTACTACTGTTACCTCTACTACTAGTACTACTATTACTATCATCTCTACTACTAGTAGGCCTACTACTACTACTACCACCATCATCTCCACTACTACCGGTACCATTATTTCTACTACTACTACTACTACTACTACTATCACCTACTACTACTACTACTACTACTACTACTACTACTACTACTACTACTACTTTTACTACTACTATCACCTCTACTAATAATATTATCATCTCTGCTACTATTATCACCTCTACTACTACCACCTCTACTAATAGTACTACTACAGCATTACCTCTACTACCACATCTAATACTATTACTAGTGGTGGTAGTAGTATTGGTAGTGGTAGTAGTATTGATAGTGGTAATAGTAATACTACTGCAACCTCTACTATTACTATCACCACTACCACATCTGCTACTACTACTACTACTACTACTACCTCTACTACTACTACTGCTACTACTATTACTACTACTTCTGTTACTACTATTTTACGACGCTTTATCAACTGCGATGGTTGTCTAGCGTCAGAATGATATTAAGGTGATAATGAGTACAGGGTTCAGCGCCGTAAGTTGTTAACAAGCATTTGCTATTAATGGGTTGAGGGAGAATCCCTGTAAAAAAACGCAACAGGTATTTCCCCTAACCAGGATTTGTACCCGGTCCTGCTCGTTTCACGTTCAGACATCTCAACCGTTACTTCACTCTGGTAGACTTATTTCATTGTTAAAAAATTTTTAAAATCATGGTTTATTTAACGACGCTCGCAACTGGCGATGTTGTATTAGGGTCGCCGGTGTGCCGGATTTTTTACCGCAAGATTTCTTTTAGATGCCAATAAATCTACTGACATGAGCTTGTTGTATTTAAGCACACTTAAATGCTACCGATTAGCGCATCTGTCCGCGAAATCAGGTGGCCCGGGTTCGAATCCCGGTCGGGACAAGCTACATGTTTGAAGATTTTTCCGGGGTTTTCCCTCAGTCCATCATGAGCAAAAGATGGGTAACTATCGGTGCTGGACCCCGGACTCATTTCACCGGCATTATCACCTTCACTTCGTTTAGACGCTAAGTAACCTGAGATATTGATACAGCGTCGTAAAATAATCCATTTAGAAATAAATAAATGCCACCGACCTAGCCGGGATCGAACCCGCAACCTCGGGTGACAGAAGGCCCTCTACCGACTACACACCACCCACGTCGACATTTCAGTGTTGTGCTTGGTCGAATTAGATGGTACCAAAACGGTAACGGCAATGTAACAATGTATCGTTTGCAAAGTGATATATTCCAACACTATGACTTCGTGACTAACAACACGATTGAAATAAATGTGGTCTCGATCGGGTATACTACTACGATGCGAAATGAACTTGGTGGTGGCCGCGGCGACTGGCTGCCGTTTTTGTCGTGGGTGAAAATTTCCGGACAGAAGGTCTATATCTCGCAATAGTCACACCCATTTTTTGCGATTATTCATAACAGTCTTTATATTAAAAAATTTGTCTTCTTAATTTGGACAATAATACATTATTTTATTTGTACAGGGACATCATTTCATTTTTAATTCAATTTTTATTGTGCCTGAGTTTTTGAATGTACGTCACTCCCACCCCCTCTACTAGTAAACTCCAACCGTCCTGCACACAGAACTAAGGCCGCGTATGCAGTCAAAGTTAGTGAGTATAGTACGTTCCATAAATATATTCGCGTTTTCCAGTGACGAAAGAGCTTTCAATATTGAATCATAGTCCATTTTCGCACAGGTACTGTCGTCCGTATGCTTACGTCGCATCCCGGTTTCCTTCACCCGCTTCTGCTCGCCTCTCTGTAAAGACTAGTGGCTGGGCTGTCTTAGCTCTTTTCTGAAATCATTAAATTCTGTTAGGAATTGGACGTCTACGTAATATTACAGACGTGGACAAATTATTAGCAAAATTTAAGATTTTTATTATATATTTTTACAAAATATGTTTCTTCAATTTAGACTACAGTTGACATTTTCGTGTATTTCCAAATTATTAGCAAAATTGAAGATTTGTATTGTATATTTTTCAAAATTTAACTCCTCAATTTGGACTACAGTTGATATTTTTGCATATTTACAAATTATTAGCAAAACTGAAGGTTTTTGTTGTATATTTTTACAAAATTCGATTCTTCAATTTGTACTACAGTTGACATTTTGGATATTCCGAAATTATTAGCAAAACTGAAGATTTTTGTTTTATATTTTTACAAAATTTGACTCTTCAATGCAGTTGACAATTTTGCTAATTTACAAATTATTAGCAAAATTGAAGACTTTTATTATATATTTTTACAAAACTTGACTCTTCAATTTAAACTACAGTTGACATTTTTGCATATTTCTGTCTACTGTAATGATGGAAATATCCAAAATTGTCAAATGTAGTCTAAATTGAAAAGTCAAATTTTGTAAACAGAATTATCATAAAAATTGTCCATTTTGTTAATAATTTGTCCACGTCTGTATACAAGTGTTTAAAATAACTTAAATAAAAGGGTCTCGTTAAGTAATTAACTGTCACGTGATTTCCCACCTTTCTACGACCCTGCGAAAAAACCACTTGGATGAACAGTAGATAGCATGTCTGAGTAATTTTATCTTTTCGGATCGGGGAGAAGTGAAGATTGAATTTACAGTACGTAAGGTACTCTCTTGCAGAGTAGGTACAGAATTATTTCAATATGAGCTACTAGTACGAAGGAAGAAACTGGTAATTGGAATTAGGTAAAATAGTCTATGGTGCAATAATATGCACAAAAGATCTGAGGCCTGTATCGAAATGAACGGCCACCATTTTCAAAAATGTGTTTAAAATATCCATATTATGATTATTTTTAAATTTAACTTCACTATCTATATTGTACGCTAATGTGCTGTAGACAGCATAATATACACTGTATAATGGAATACGTCCGAATGGATAGCTCGTTCGTGAGTAAAAACACTTATTGTTAATACAGTACTGTATTTTGAGTAAACAAAAACCTAATGAAAATTATCAAACTCAAAATCGCGGTATTTCCTAGTTTATGTAAATGGATGAAAAATTTTTCTTCCCTCCTATACCTAGTAAAGTGATCTGCTTGTATTTTACGCCAGTATCAACTAACTCCAGTCGTGGAAGGGGGTAGCAAACGATGTTTCCTGTTCTCAATCGTTAATCCAAAGGTATGGCCAGGTTAATATTAAAAATGTTAGTAAAAATAAAATGATGCCCTTGTATATATTTTTAATGGCAGTTCGACAAAATAATACACAACCCAAATAATTGGGTGCTGTTTTGAATATGCTTATGCGAAGACCATTGCCTAAACGAACACAGAATATCACAAAAATGTACCTTGCAAGCAGTTCCAATGAGAATATATATGTTGGACTATTGACAATAATTTGATTGCGTAAGTCGCTGTACAGGCACTGACTGAGCTAGTGATAACAGTAGATGTAGTTTTAATTCAAATCATGAACATTACTCGAAAATGATGGTGGGTAGGGGGTCTTGTAGTCTATGTAATGAACGCTATTGCATGTGGTTCTCTGAATGGAAGCTAATGGACGAGCCTATGAAGGAGACAAAAACTATAATAGATGCCCCTACCATCTAGTGAGATTACGTCTAGCGAAAAAGCATAGAATGAAAGTCTGAAGAAGAGGGAAAGCTCTGTAGTGGTGAGGGGCGGAAGAAGACTTTTTAATCGATGTCGTCTGTGATTCTGATTTCCATATTTAAAGCGGCTTTCGGTACATCTACAGGAATTTAAAATGAGAACCCCCCAACCCTTCCATATTTTGTAAGACTTGTGCGTTGTGGATGCGAGTTATGCTACGGTTGGAAAATGTGAAATAGCGATCTGAATACAGACAGAGAGAGAGATAGAGAGAGAGAGATTTTCTTAAGCCTTGCTTTAGTTTCCCTCATTTTCTTTATCGGCTTGGTTTTCCCATCTTCCTGTTTAGACTTTTAAACATCTCTAATGCATCTTGACCTTATCTGTGTAACAAGTCTTTCACTATATTCTACCTCCCGTTTTTTTTTTTTTGGCGTCATTTCTTTAAGCAGAGATAGATTGACTCGGAGAAAGAGTGAGTTAACCTACAAGTGAAGTATCATTTAATTCTCCAGTCGTTTAGAAAATGTTTAGAGTTTAAAAAATTTCAGCTGTTGTATAGAACTTCTCATTTTTCTATTGTGCATTATAATATAAAATAATGTTTCTTGAGTTTCTGAAAATCTTGTCATGATCTATAGAATTGCATAACACAGGAAACGAATTCGTAATTACAGTACTTACTTACGAGTACTGACTGGCGTTTAACGAACCCGGAAGTTCATTGCCACCATCACATGAGTCCGCCATTGGTCCCTATTATGAGTAAGATTAATCCAGTCCCTATCATCATATCCCACTTCCCTCAAATCCATTTTAATGTTATCCTCCCATCTACGTCTCGGCCCCCCAAAGGTCTTATTCCTCCGGCCTCCCAACTAACATTCTATATGCATTTCTGGATTCGCCCATACGTGCTTCATGCCCTGCCCATCTGAAAGGTCTGGATTTAATGTTTCTAATTATGTCAGGTGAAGAATACAATGCGTGCAGTTCTGTGTTGTGTAACTTTCTCCATTCTCCTGTAACTTCATCCCTCTTAGCCCCAAATATTTTCCTAAGAACCTTATTCTCAAATACCCTTATCCTATGTTCCTCTCTCAAAGTGAGAGTCCAAGTTTCACAACCATATAGAACAACCGGTAATATAACTGTTTTATAAATTCTAACTTCCAGATTTTTTGACAACAGACTGTAAGCTTCTGAACCGAATAATAGGCCTAACATGTCACGAGACATAATCATATACTTTGTCTTTTCGGGATTTACTTCTAAACCTATTTCTTTACTTGCTTCAAGTAAATTCGTAATTACAGTAATGGCAAAAAAAAAACCGGACCGACCCTTGTAGCTGATTTCAGAGCCTTGTTCACTCCAGAGCACGATACACTGGTAACTAAGAATCCTGCCTGGGAAACGGAGAAAGCAAGGGTTAAATTTAAGCGAATACCATAGTTTAAATGCATTAAAGATGTAGAAAATGTACAACAACGACGTAAAAAGGCTAAAAAAGGCATTTAACCTTAAAATAGGCAACGGGAGCTAAAACAGGCCAAAAAAAGGCAAAATAAAAATTGGGCCTATCTTCCCCAAATGTGTTTAAATGTGTTTATCTCTAATAGGACTTTCATACATACACTCAGTTTAAAAAAGGCATTTTGCCTAACATCCGGGCTCTATATTATTATAGTGTTACAGAAGTCTAGCTTATTCTTTTTAGTGCTTTAGTTTCGTAATTACTAATATTTCAATGTGTTGTAAATTGTGTACTGGTAGTCATTTTAATTACCAATTTTCACCGATCATGTCCAAAGTTAAAAACAAAAAACTGAATGATCAAAGTCGGGAACTAAGGTATTAAAGTTTATGAAGAATGAAGCAGATCGTGGTGACTTCAGTATTCCTGTCGCTATATCACAAGAGAGGACAGCAACTGCCACAGTCATATCAGGAAGAAAGGTGCGTGTGATAAAACAAGAACTAGGCCTATCCCCTATTGAGAAATGAAAAGCCAGTTCGTTCACAACTTCAGATAAAAATCGTGAACGTCGTAAGGAGCAAGAGCAAGACAGTGATGGTGAGGATGGGTTTCAACATTTGCAATAATCCTGAAAGGAAAAATTGTTCCGGGGCCGGGCATCGAACCCGGGACCTTTGGTTTAACGTACCAACGCTCTACCAACTAAGCTACCCGGGAACTCTACCCGACACCGACCCACCAAAGGTCCCGGGTTCGATGCCCGACCCCGGAACAATTTTTCCCTCGAAATTATGCAAATCAACTTTACAGGGAGTTAAACCTGAAATCTTCATTTGCATAATACAAGTCACTGTTCATTAACAGAAAACCACAATTTAAGTTACACGGAGTTAGTGTGCACTTGAAGTTGGTTGCTTGACGGTTGTCAGCCCACTTTGAGGTCTGTGGATGTAGAGGGAAAAATTGGGTCGGTGTCGGGTAGAGTTCCCGGGTAGCTCAGTTGGTAGAGCGTTTGTACGTTAAACCAAAGGTCCCGGGTTCGATGCCCGGCCCAGGAACAATTTTTCCCTCGAAATTATTCAAATAAACCTTACAGGGAGTTATACCTGAAATCTTGATTTGCATCCTGAAAGGAGATGTACAGGTATGCTTCACTGCAATTTATTTATTTAGTAGGCCTTCAATGACTAATTTTAATAATGCGAAAACCATAATAATGCTTCGTAACATTGAGCTCTTATACAGTTAATATTAAAATAATTATAAAAATACTTAGATACTCAGGGTTAAGCATTTGGGAGAACTTTTTTAACAGACTAGTACAACCGCTGCTCTCACTCTTCCTCTCTACCGCGAACTATGACGTCGCCCACCGGCAGAGCTATGTAACACGCATTTTACATATACTGAAATGCTTATTAATTAATAGAGTTAATTCAATTTATCATCATAACGGTATGTATTCGAAACCCTCTTTGGAGATACTAGAAAAAAGGGTTGGTGGTGATTGCGTTTTTAATGGTCTTAGAGTTAAAAAAATTCCCCAAAGTGATATTAACGCGAACTTCTGACCATTGTATTGAAATCTCTGCCACAATATATGATGGAATATGTAGTAATTTGTTGGGGAATTGGGAGCCATTTACCAGAATATTATATCCTGATACCCCGGAGGAATTAACAGGATGTAATGACAATAAGCAGCGCTTGGGATTTCGTGGATAGGAGGGACACACGCGTACATCTGCTCATGCTGAGATACGATCCCCACGAACTATTCAGGGTTACTTCTCTTGCATATCGACGAGACTTAACGCTATCGGCATGTGTTAAATTGCGTCTCTGTTCCCCTTGCATCGTTATTGTAACACATGTACCGCTTTTTCGCGTGAATACGTCTTTAAAATCAAACAGGCACATGAGGTACCTGGGCGGAAAAACATTTAATTTTACTCGTAGATTGTTATATTTTAGTTTCCCTAAATTTGACAAAATTGTACAATACGAAGTATTTTGTTTATACACTTTTTTAAGAAAGATCTCAAAATTTATTGATTGAATTCTTGACACAAAAGCAGAAGACATTAAAAACAATGTTGAATGTAATAATATTAATTTTTTTTCTTCCTTTTTCAGGTGAGTACCTTTCATCCTTAATTGGTACCAATATCAACGTAAGTAAATATTTCTACTACTAAAATTTACTTATTTGTAACTAGCCATACACGTGCGCTTCGCTTCACTTGCTACAAACAAATATAAAATAATTACATAATTAAAATACGACATTTAGTCCAGGGAACATCCGTGTTTGATAGAAGGATAAATGTTTAATATGTTACTTAATTTAAATTGTACTTAAATAATTAAATTACGATCATTTTGGTCCAGAGAGCACTGATTTGGTGCAAGGATACTTCCTTCAATATGTTTCTTAACTGTTGTTATATGCAAATAATTAAAATAGTATCATTTGGTTGAGAGAACATCCGTTTTTGCTGCAAGGATAATCCGTTTCACATTTTTCTAAATTAATCTTGAATGCATCCTTTAATAAATCACTCCAAATTAATGTCAATGTAGAGTGGATTGTGTACGAAGATAATTTTTTATGTTGACGACACTGTGCATCTTTTTTTCTTTGTTAAATTTATTTATATATGCTTTAAAATCTGTGGTGATGTCGCATGTTTACAATGTGTGGGTATACCAGTAGACCGATTTTACTCTTGTTGAATTCCTGTTTCTGTAGTGTGTTGTAGATGGCTTGTGTTCATGTAACTGATTATAGATTTTGATTAATGTTGATCGTATTGGTAACTGAGGTGGTGATGAATCCTAAGATGATAACTTTCCCATCTGGCATATGCCTTTATGACTAAGGAGGTCTTCAATTGTATTTCAGATAATTGAATAGAATATTTTTGTTGTCATGGAAACTATGTAATTGTTTATCATGAGTTTGCAATAACGAGTTTATTAGGCTTCATTTTGTCTTTGACTTTCCAGTATTTTACAATTTATTTTGTCAATATAAATAAGTAAATAAATAAATAAATTAATTAATTAATACATGAATGAATGAATAAATAAATAAATATGTATATACCATTGAAAAACAGTGAATTACAAACTACAGTATGTGTATTGTAATTTTTAAAATAAGGCACTTACAGTAGTTCAGAATAATTATTCATAATCCTGTGAATGCTAGAATTATAAATACAGCAAATTGTTGGCTCATGCTATTCTGAAGTACAATATTAACCTTTTTCTGAAATACAATTGATAACTTCTGAAATACAATTCACTATGAAATACAAATGACACTTACTGAAAAACAATTGATGAATCTGAAACACAATTGACGTATCTGAAATACAAATGATGCTTTCTCAAATACAATTGACGAACCTGAAATACAATAATTGACGGGTTCTGAAATACAATTGACGAATCTGAAATACCAACAATGTATTCTGAAATTAAATTGACCAGTTCTGAAATACGTGTGGAAAAGGTGTAGTGCACTGAGGTATGAACTGTGTGAACTGCACTTAGACCACTGTTGCAGGAGGATAGTGGCGCGCGTAATCACAGGGCTAGCCCTCTTGTACAAAGCGTTTGCTCAGGCGAGAAAGTTTCAATCATGATGAGCGAGGTGATCAAGCTTACACCAGCCGCCCTAATTGAAGTTAGGGCCACAAAACTTGATTTATACGACTTCATCACGACTGCAAAGCAACTTAACCCTGGTCGGTCCAACGTAAATTCGCAGTAACACACAGGCACGCAAATCCCGATTTAAGCACAGACTGCTTCCCAAAGAGCAGGAAAATACCTGAGCAACTTCACACGTAGTTTAATTAATGTGGGATAAGTCCCGAGGGATTAGCACTAACTGGAAGGGAAGCCGCGTACAGGGTTCGCGGAAGGCTGAGCCTATGTTTTATATTGCGTTTTATCGCAGCTGCAGAGTTTCTAAGGTCCATTTTCACTCGTGGGGGGAGATTACAAATGCGTACATTTTTGTAGATATTGTAAAATAGTAGGAAATATTCCGCTTTACAATCGCATATTGAGAATTACAAATTACAAAAATATAAAATATGAATTACATTATTAACACACAGTTTAATACTTAATATTAGTAAAGGCCTGCAGAAACCGTAAGTTGGGGAAATACGACGTCAGCCTCACTCCACTTCTATTGGGGATGATTTACTTTACGTAGAGTTGTTGACATTCTTTGCATGTGGGAAGGTCTATCAGTGGCGGCACTGCAATTAAAAATAAAAGATTGTAATAAATTCATTGTATTTATAATGCGTTACGTCGTTTCAAGGTTTACGATTATGCTAGATTTTCTGTCAGTAGTTTCTTTGAGATTTCTTTGCACCTAGCCTGCTTTAGATGTTCCAAAACTTTCCTCTTATCATCACCTACGGAAACATAAATTTGTGGCATTTAAGTAATGAACCTTGAAAGTTAATATATACATTTTTTATTTTAGTAGGTTATTTCACGACACTTTATCAGCAGCTTACGTTAGGTTATTTAGCGTCTGAATGAGATGAAGGTGATAATGCCGGTGAAATGAGTCCGGGATCCAACACCGAAAGTTACCGAGCATTTGCTCATATTGGGTTGAGGGAAAACCCCGGAAAAAACCTCAACCAGGTAACTTGCCCCGACCGGGAATCGAACACGGACCACCTGGTTTCGCGGCTAGACGCGCTAACCGTTACTCCACAGGTGTGGACTAATATATATATATATAATTAATTTTTATTAATTTAATTTCTTCCTGTAACCACTACAGGTTGCCATCGACAAAGAGTACCATGATACAATAGAGTAAAAGCCTTGAGGCTTAGTGATAAATTGTTGTTAGAGTGAAAAATAAACAATTTGAATTATATTGAAACACATGATGTTAAACGAAGTAACGTCAAGGAGATGCGAATTAGTCATGGTCCATATGTATGATGCCTGAAAATAGCTATTGAGCCTTTGAGTGCTGCAATTGTTAGATCTCTTAAAATACTTTTATGCAGGCCAAAAGATTTACAGAAGTCGACTAGGAACTGGGGTATGGTCCCACGGGCTCCTATCATTAGTCCCGTAATGACGATGGATTCCAGATGGTATTTGTCCTTATAAAAACTGATGGAAGGTTCAAATATACATACATACATATATGCAACTATTCATTTAAATACAAAATGAACACAACTAGTGATGTCTTTAGTTTAACACTATATAAATAAATAATCAATATATAAGAGATAGGTTTGGAAGTAAATCCCGAAAAGACAAAGTATATGATGGTGTATATCGTGACCAGAATATTGTACGAAACGGAAATATAGAAATTGTAAATTTATCCTTTGAAGAAGTAGGAAATTTAAAATATCTTGGAGCAAGAGTAACAAATATAAACAATACTCGGTAGGAAATTAAACGTAGCATAAATATGGGAAATGCCTGTTATTATTCGGATGAGAAGTTTCTGTCATCCAGTCTGCTCTCAAAAGAGCTGAAAGTTAGAATTTCTAAAATAGTTATATTACCGGTTGTTCTGTATGGTTGTGAAACTTGGACTCTCACTTTGAGAGAGGAACAAAGGTTAAGGGTGTTTGAGAATAAGTTTCTTAGGAAAATATTTGGGGCTGAAAGGGATGAAGTTGTAGGAGAATGGAGAAAGTTACACAACATAGAATTGCACGCATTGTATTCTTCATCTGACATAATTAGGAACATTAAATCCAGACGTTTGAGATGGGCAGGACATGTAGCACGTATGGGCGAATCTAAAATTGCATATAGAGTGTTGGTTGGGAGATCGGAGGGAAAAGGACCTTTGGGGAGGCCGAGATGTAGATGGGATGATAGTATAAAAATGGATTTGAGGGAGGTGGGATATGATGGTAGACACTGGATTACTCTGCTCAGGATAGGGACCAATGGCAGGCTTATGTGAGGGCGGCAATGAACCTGAGGGTTCCTTAAAAGTCATTTGTTAAGTAAGTATAATATTAATGAAAACAATTTATTTTATTACATTGTACATAGAATGGTCTTCTCTCAGTAAGTGTAGGTTTTGATGTTACAGTAGGTCTAAATTATTGGTGGTGGTAGCTAAATTACATAACATAGATGGAAGATGTTCAACATTTTTAGGAAACATCACGTCAATCCATGAGTTGGATCGCGTTTTAACAGCTTTGAGCTCTTGTTTTGTCTTTCATAATTTTCGATTTTTTTACTGAAGTACTCTCTATGCATCTGATTTCAGTGTTGTTTTGCGATTGGGCGTACACACCGCCGACATGTTTTTATTATCTGACGTCACAATATATTCAAATTCATAAGTTACGCCCGCGCTTTCTGTTTTAATTACGTTTTGAACCAGAACTCTAAAATACATATTTTACTCGCAATATGTATAGATATTGGTATAATTTGGAACTGTCAGGTGATGAAAGCTGTATAGCACTGATAACTTGTTGCAGGATACTGTTGAACTTGTTATAATATATAAAATATCTGATTTTCAATCAAACAAATTATATATAATTAAAGCCCTTTATGTACTCTGTTATTTGCATCATGTATTAATGTTCTAACTTTCGTGACTAATGAGTTAGAATCTCTAGTGGAAATGGTTATGCTTTTGCATTACCCTCATAGCGTTTTTCATACATTTATAGGTTCGTAGATAGATATCATTCAATGTTTATTTTCAAATGGACACTGAGACCATGGGCGACAGAAGATTAGAAGGAATGAACACATCTGTTTCGAGATTAGTAATTGACAGTATGACCAACACCTAAATATATGATGATTATGATGATAATGATGATGTGTTCACATTTAATTTGTTCAGTGTTTCGGAACTACTCACAGATTCACTGGACTCAAAGTAGTGATATTTAAGGAATGCAAGAGTTGCCTACGGTTTTTGGCCTTTGTGCTGCCCCAACTATTCGACGGAAATACTTGCTGTACTGACATTGTATCTCTTTCAAGAAAATTAACAGAAACGGTATAATTCTTCCTAAACTTCACATTTTTATATGTAAAATATACACATTGTTTCTAAATTGCAGTGGAATTTTAAATACTCGGAAAATACCTTCTTACAAATGACTTTTAAGGAACTCGAAGGTTCATTGTCGCCCTCACATAAGTCCGCCATCGGTCCCTTTCCCGTGCAAGATTAATCCAGTCCCTACCATCATAACCCACCTTCCTCAAATTCATTTTCATGTTATCTTCTCATCTACGTCTTAGCCTCCCCGAAGGTCTTTTCCCCTCAGGTGTTCCAACTAACACTCTGTACATATTTCTGGATTCACCTATACGTGCTACATACCCTACCCATCTCAGGCGACTGAATTTAATGTTCCTAATTATGTCAGGTGAAGAATACAATGTGTGCAGTTCTATATTATGTAAGTTTCTCCATGTCCTGTAACTTTATCTTAGTCTCAAATATTTCCCTAAGCACTTTATTCTCGAACAACTTAACGTCTGTTCCTCTCTCAATGTGAGAGTTCAAGTTTCACAACCATAAGCTCTAAATACCAGTCGTCTTAAAACTCTTATCGTACGTTCTACTCTTTTTTTTTCTTTTACTTGTTAGATTTGTTTGTATCTGTTGTTGTTATGGAGCATTTCAAGAAGTATTTAAGTGAATAGACCTATCTATGCCACTTAGCGTCGATTGAATTGGTAACAAGAGATGGTTATTTTTTATTTACTTGGTTATTTAACGACGCTGTATCAACCACACTCTATACCAGATGCCTTGGGAGCAGATATAAACAACGGAACGAAATGCAAAAGAGCGCGGTTCACACGATACTAAATGTCTGTGAATTAAGTGACAGACTACGTTCATATAACGAAGAGTGAAAATTAAAGTAATGTGTCTTTGAACATACCTTCTTGCATCAGTCACTAGTTGTACTGCTGTCGTCTGCTCATACACCGCACAGATGTTAGACGCAATAGAACTGTAGTAGTGGACGCGTCTCTGAATACCGTCTCGTAACCAGGATATGCACGCGCTAGTGTGTACAACGCTCTCAGCTAAGTAATGACTCGCCAACCAATGGGAACGCAACGATAACATGAGATGCATCGAGACCCTTGTTATGGTCTGCTCCAAAGACATACGGGATTGAGTGCAGGAGATTATTTAGCGTCGATGGAATTAGTGATAGTGAGATGATATTTGGCGAGATGAGACCGAAGATTCGCCATAGATTACCTGATATTTGCCTTATGATTGGGAAAAACCACGGAAAAAACCCAACCAAATTATCAGTCCAAGCGGGAATCGAACCCGCGCCAGAGCGCAACTCTGAATCGGCAGGCAAGCGCCTTAGCCGAGAGAGCTACGCCGGTGGCTCGAGAGATGGTATTGGCGAGATGAGGTCGATCGAGTATTGGCCTTAGAATTGGGGTGAATCTCGGAAATAAGTCCAATCAGGTAATCAGCTCAAATGGAAATCGAACCAACTTTCTATTGCAGCTCCGGATCAGTAGGAAAAACGTCTATCGCTTGAGTTACGCCGGTGGCTGCATGTTATCAATCTTTCATTGGAAATGTGCGACGATACATCGTGATTCGAATTTTTGTCAGTTCCTTTTGGAATAAAAGGCATGTGTGTATAATCAGCAGCTGAAGAAATATGTGCAGTGAAAACTAGAATGGTTGTTAGTAGTAGGACGGCTTAAAACGTCTTTAAGGGTTACTTCGCTTAGAAAGACTACTCACTATTCTAGAGAATGAGACTATATTCACAAAACTGGAAGACTAGTCACTTGCCAGTGATAGTGAATTGTGAGCATGTTTTTCTGTTTGTATGGCTAGTCCCCATGGATTTTTTATTGCGTCTAAATGACGACGATCAGATTTCTATGAATTGATCGAAGAAATTTTGTAGGAAAGTAGCTTTGAGACGACCTGACATTTTTCATTTAGCCAGTTAGTCTAACACAATCCCACAGCATGTGCCCAATAGAAAACCGAAGAAGGAAATATTCAAATTTTTAAAGTACGTTCCATAGTTCAACAATTAATGTAGAACCAAGTTTATCTTCATTTCCCTTGAAATCACAGATTGGGTATTTGACATGTACACTCATAATGCTCTTTGTTTGCTGATGATTCGATGCTATGTTCATGATAATGCTGTTTTCATAGGTTATAGCCGGATATTTCTAGGACCTCATTCAATATCAGTGGATGGTTTTGTTCACGGCATCTCATGCCCATATTTACAAACCTATAAATTACGGCTTAAGATTCTTTATCATGGTTGTTTATTCTTCTCGCGTTGTGGTACATGACATTCTTACAGGGTTTTCGCACTAGAACAATATGACGTATAGTAGGCCTATGTATTACACTTACTTAGATACAATACACAGAGCATAGTACACATATTATGGTAAAAAAGATGTTTTTACAGTTTCATTTCTGCCTAAACAACTGTGTGCTTCTTTGTCTGCCTGCCTGTCAATCTGTCTCCCTGTACGTCTGTCTCTGTCTGTAGTATGCCTGCCTATATCTAGTACGTATCTCTTTCTATGGGTGTGTGAGTGATTCACGAGGATTTACCGTCCTTTACGGAGCTTATTTCTGAAGACATTTTGAGCAAAAAAGTCATATAAACATAGTTCCTATTCTCAATATTTTCAGACTTATGCTAATTTAAAGTTGTTTGTAAAATACGTTTTTTCTTTAGTTTGAAGGTAAAAGAATAATACAAATAGAGAATGAACCACTCAGAAGTATCATTTTTAATTGGCAAGTATTATGAAGCTAAAGATGTGCTGTGCACTCCTTAGTTGCTTCGTACAGACATCTTTTTTCTACTTTTAACTAGAAAATTACATTACTCTTACGTACTTATCACAACAATTATTACAAATCACACCACTTCCACCCATTTAATTATTTGCAGTCCAATTTGCTTCCTAATTTAGTCTTGGAGAGTTTACTACACATTTTAAAAAATGTCGCCGTCCGCTTGAGTACACTTGGCCGCACGCTTGTGAACGGCACTCGTCTCTACGTAACTGCATACGGCTATCTTTGATTTCCGTAGCGCTCGCACTGGCTGCTGACTGCACGCTGACTAAGATCACGCGTTCACAACAATGCGTTCCAATAACGAAACGTAACTCTGTAAATACAGACCCATGTTCATATGATATCTTTTGCTCAGAATGTCTTCGGAAATAAGCTCCGTAAATGATGGGAAAGCCTCATGAATCACTCTGTATATATATCTCGGCCACAGGCGTAGCCCAGTCGGCTAAAGAACTTGCCTGCCGATCCGGAGCTGCACTTGGACGCGAGTTCGATCCTCGCTTGGGCTGATTACCTGGTTGGATTCTTTCCGAGGTTTTTGCCAACCGTAAGGCGAATGTCAAGTAATCTATGACGAATCCTCGGCCTTATCTCGCAAATTACCATATCGCTATCACCAATCCTATCGACTTTAAATAACCTAGTATTTGATACAGCGTCGGTAAATAACCAAGCAGTCTTGTAGTCTATGCATTTCTGCCTGTAATCGAGTTTGCAGACGATTTTGATCGAATCGAATCGAAAGAGGAGAATTGGGAGGACAAATTTAAAAGGTACTCAAAACGCGTCCTTCCAAGGGGTTGGGGGCTGTAAGAAGCTAAATATGTGAGCTCCAAGCCTGTTGGCCATTAGTCTCACTCCGGTTTACGCTACTCCACTGAAGGAATTCTAGAAAATTATGAAGCGGAAAAGCCGGAAATGGACGTAACCTATTAGGTACCACATACACACGATTTTGATGTGTAAATATCATATTTTCCTCAGAAGCTTTATTAAACCTGCAGAAGGCATATGCGTTCTTCAGTTCATGACTACTCTTCAAATTCACATTTTGTTGTAGTTTACGTCGTTATTCAGTGCAGTGCTTTATTAAACCGATCTGGTGGTGCGGATATTTGCTACAACAGGGGAAATAAACGATAAGTTAATACTGAAGTCTTTCACCGCGTTAGGCAGTCCATGTCCCTTCGATGTAATCTTTGTGTACAGATCAATGGAGGTATTTATGATCATCGTTTGCAGTGATTTTGGTGTGTAAATGTTTTATAAGAGACTCAAGCAATAAAGCATGGCAATGGTTTGTGTTGCATTAAGATCTGATGTCCTCGCGAAATAGTGCGTCACAACACAATATGAGATTAGAGAAAACTGTTTGTTTTGGTATCCCATACAACCTCCCGGAGTTTGTCGGTTTAATTACTTTTCACTATGTATAATCATCATGATATTGTTCACATGAGTCTTAAGATTATTGTAGTTAAGAATTAGGGAGAATCGAATGGGCAAACTCCAGGATTATTAAGGATAGAATCAATAGTATTGCCAAAATATGCATTCCAGAAGACAGGAGGAACTCAGAAGATGTGTCTACGGCCTTTAACATGCTAATAGCTAATTAAAGTACAGAATAATAATACAAAGAACCGGTGAAATAGTGATGAGAAGCCTGGAATAGACCTACATATAATTTTACTCCCATATGATTTTTGTTCATCAAAATTTTGTTTTAAACTCTTCAGGATATAAATTCGGGTCCCAGAGGTGGAAAGCAATCTCTGTAAACTTTCTATTTCCCCATAATTCTATAATTCAACACAAACAGATTTTTCTATCCGTTCTGAGTGACTTAAAGCTGTAAACGATCCTCTGAAGAACTTAACCTTTGTTGGCTGAGGGATTTGTGCGAGGGGGGAGACAGGCCTGGAGATGTCGGCTCATAGGAGGACAAGTGCCGATACAAGATGGCGGCAGAACTAGACCGTGATTAAGTTGAAGATCAATGTTCAGTGACGTCAGAACCTCTTTGTCAAATGTTAGAAGCTTCTTTCTTTTTTTTTTCCTTCCAATCTAACGAGATTGAGAGAAGCTTCTGAACGCATTCTGCTGTACTACATGTTAATTAAAAATAAATGAAATTCTCAAGTCGGGGTTAATTAAATAGTAAAGAAGTAATTAACTGCTTTTGTTTTAACCGTCATTCAACTGTTTTCTACTTCTTTTTTACATATAAATCGCATTGCTATGAAGCTCATGCATGTCTGTACTTGAGCTCTGCATAATTTAGGTTTAAAACATCGAGGTAATACGTTCCCTGACTGAAGTGAAATACTACGGTGTAAGTTTCTCAGAGCGAGTACAAGATAAACAACAGCTCTTTGTAAATGCAGTACAACTTTATTCTGACGCGCTGTACTTGCTGCAAGAATCTGGTACAGCGTGATTCGTATTTTGCATCTTTTACAGAAAAAAAAAATCGTCGTGAAATGTTTTTGAAATTTTCTCTATTTTTTTTTTTCAGTATAGCTAATTAAGTGAAATGAAATAACATGAAAATATTAAAGTGTAGAATGAAGTAACGTTGTAATTTAGTCAAAAAATCTGAAAGTAAGAATTTATCTGTAGTAATGTCACGAGAGGTCTGAGATCTGCTGATAAATCCACGAGAGAAGCGAAATACAGGTTTAACAATGCTAATTACATGTACTACACTTTTCTCTTATTATTATAACATAAATACATTTTCATTATCTGCTGAAATCATAATTTAATTGAAAATTTTATAATATAATTACAGTAACCTGATTAATACATTAATTAAATGAAGAATTGTTGAAAACGCAGTTATCATACTGAATGAAGGAATGTAATTCTTTTCAGATAGCCTAAAATGGACATGGAATTAGAAGATAAAGATGTAGATGTGGAATTAAATTTCGCACTTTATTTAGTCCTTCATCGTTACATTACACACTACGCGAGAACTAAGAACTGTGTAATATGTGTGGGGACAGTTATATAGCAATGCTCATGTATTCACAGCGAGACATATGTTGCTACACAGTGAAGCCATCTCTGAATAGATAATTAAAACACGAATTTTATTACACCAAAGACCTGTATATATTACTATACAAGGACTTTGGGTTTGATATGCGATGATGTTACATAAATTAGAATATCTGACTTTCTATTAATTGTTTAATTTCATTCACAAAATACAAATTTTATAGGTTATTTTAGGTTAAGTTATCTGTGGGAGCAGGACCAATGTTCGCTGTGCCTTATTTCGACCGTTACTCAGTGCTACAGAAAAGCATTCTTTATAGCTCGACAAACGCATTCTCGCTGTAGTGTGTAACGGAACTAAAGCTGCATCTACACAGTTCAATATTCCAGTCGCGTATGCGTGCAATCTGGGAAGAATATTGAAAGAATCAAGTTTAAAAGGTACGTTCAATTAAGATTTTGTGTCTACATGGTGCGCCGTTTTGAACGTCGTCTTCACTGCGTAAATATATTTATTAATATTAAATATCAATCATGCATTCATTTTTTTAAAGTTGAAACAAACGTTTAACCGTGTAGTTGCATCTTAATGTATTCATGATCATCAATTTACGGCGGCAACGACTAAACAAAGAACAACCATGCCATAAATTGATAGCGATAAATCTAGCTGCAACAAATATCGCAAAGTGTGACTGTGATTGATTGGAATTCAAAATTTCATTACACTTCATTGGTCGAAAATTGAATGACGTCATATAAACTAAATATTCAAACTGTTATATTGCCGGTTGTTTTGTATGGTTGTGAAACTTAGACTCTCACTTTGAGAGAGGAACGAAGATTAAGGGTGTTTGAAAACAAGATTCTTAGGAAAATATTTGGGGCTGAGAGGGATGAAGTTACAGAAGAATGGAGAAAGTTATACAACGCAGAACTACACGCATTGTATTCTTCACCTGACATACAGTAATTAGGAAAATTAAATCCAGACGTTTGAGATGGGCAGGGCATATAGCACGTATGGGCGAATCCAGAAATGCACATAGAATATTATTTAGTAGTATTTAGTATTTATTTAACATAAGGCAGTCAGGCTTTCTCTGCCCCTCTACCAGGGGATTACAACTATAATATGAAGAATAAAATTACAGTTAATATTAAATTTACAATTACAAAAAAAATTAAAGTACGAGAAAATTATCTGATTAATGAAAGCTAGACATTTTATCATAGAAGTTAAGAACAAAGAATATTTTTGTATTTACTGAATTACAAATTAAACCTAGAATAACAAAATTCTATAGTTCTGAAATTACCGGATATTGAAATATTTTGTGATATATTAAGAGAACTATTTACAAGAAACCATGTCTGAACGAGTCTCAATTACTGACCAAGTGCCTAGTAAGTTTGCGTTTCAATTGAGTTTTATTTCGACAGTCCCTGATGCTAGCAGGTAACGAATTCCAGAGTCTTGGCAGGGCTATTGTGAAAGAGGAAGTTGGGAAGCCGAAGAAAAGAGATCTTTGGGGAGGCCGAGAAGAAGATGGGAGGATAATATTATAATGGATTTGAGGGAGATTGAATATGATGATAGAGACTGGATTAATCTTGCTCACGATAGGGACCGATGGCGGACTTATGTGAGGGCGGCAATGAAGCTGGAGGTTCCTGAAAAACCATTTGTGAGTAGGCCTAAGTAAGTAAGAATTAAGTAAAGTAAACTACAGAAAAAAAATGTGTACAAGATGTCCCAAAAAGGTTATATAGTTTGGCGGAATTGGTACACTACCAGTCAAAAGTTTTCGATCAGCTATGAAAACAACTATGTACTTTATTTCAATGTATAGGGCCTAAACACATGGGAAAAATTCAATAGACCAACAAAATAAATATTTCCTGTCTCTAGCATTGTGATATGATAGAATATTCAAAACGGAATCCCCGTTTCAACCACAACTGTTTGTGATAGGTGATCGAAAACTTTTGACCGTAATGTATGTTAAGACTGGTTCACAATAAACCGGGAACAGAAACGACAACGAGAACGAAAATGTTAAAATAAATACATTCATTTTAACAATATTTCCGTTCTCGTTGTCGTTTCCGTTCCTGGTTTATTTTGAACCAGCCTTTACAATCAAAATAAAAAAATCTTAAAATAGATCCTATGAAATAATGTCATCGAAAAACAAAGTAATCTCTTCCATTTGCAAGAATACGCGTCTACAACAAAGCATTGCACCTCGCACCACCCTTTTCATATCCCCTGGTCAAGCACTAAATTGCAAAATGAGACGGATTTTCGGTCCCGATACCGAACATTACGTGGACGTTAGTTACAGGAAGGTCATTTGAACTCATTGCTACGCTCCCGCCGTACGCCAAGATACTGACGTCTTGTCGCTGTGTAGGGACCGAAAATCCGCTGTTTGGTTATCAAATGGTAGCAGTAATAACAGAGCACTGCACTTCGCACTGGTACCAAGCTGCGTATTGTACCTGCTAGAGATGAACAAAAATAACTGTTCTCGCTCGCTGTGTTCGTTGCATTTGTCTTTCGAGTCTCGTCTCGCAACTCTCGCGCGCTTCGAGTCTCGCTCATCATTCTCGAAACAGCATTTGGTCTGCGTGGAAAGATTTCGTTACGTTGAATAACATACATCATTGAAATAAATAATATTAGAAATGTTTAATTGAGACAAAAAAACAAAACAAAACAGTATCGTAGTTATCAAAATGGTCTGGTTCTATTATTAGATATTAACTAAGGCCATATAAATAGAAAAAAAAACATTTCTCAAATTAATTTGCATTTCTATGAAACATAAAACATAACGTTAAATAAAGCGTTAATATTTTTCTTTTACTTGAGATTGTACACTGGATCTCAAACATACGAAAAGAAAAATCCTAGCCTTTTATTAAGGACCTAGTAATTAGTTTATATAAAGATTGGGGAACTGATTATTATACACTGAAAGGTAGAGATGATGTTTCAAATAGGCTAATTGATTGTTTATAGCCTACATTTATAACGGTTGCCGAAACAGCTAATAGTTCAGTCTGGTCTATGAGTATAAACGGCTATGACGAGTCGAGGGTGCTTGACGTTCGAGACTCGAAAAGTCCCGAAGTCTTGAAACGATCACAAGCAGTCTTTAAGTCAACGACGCGATGTAGTCAAAATTGTCCTGCGGATTTTGGACTTTACGGGCGCTGTTATTCTTGCTTTCTCGATCGTTGTTCAACTCTAGTACCTACCCTAGTACCGCACATGCCAATTAATATTCGATTTTGCTAGCCTAGGCCTATAACCCAGTCTGTTGAGAGTTGGGTGACATATTTTACGTTGAACTATTTCATTGGTTTGAATCAAGATAAATTAATTAGTGCAGTTGAAAATTGTAATGCATATCCAGTAATTAAAAATTATATATATTTTTGTAATGAACATTACATCAGATCATAAAAATTATGTTTTATTTTTATTTTCATTCATAGTGTTCTTCACAAGGGCAGATCTTTCACTGCAAACGCAGCTTTCTGTAATCTTTTCTATTCTCCTGCCTTCCTCTTAGTCTCTGAATATGATCCATATATTTTAATGTCATCTATCATCTGACATTTTCTTCTGCCCCAAACTCTTCTCCCGTTCACCATTTCTTCCAGTGCATCCCTCAGAAAGCAGTTTCTTCTCAACCAGTTACCCAGCCAATTCCTTTACCACTTCCTGTTCAGTTTCAGCATCATTATTTCTTCAACCTTATTTTTACCCCCCATCCTTATCTTCATTCTTATGTATTTGTGAAGTGACTAGAACGTGGACATATCTCGCACAGATTATTGTTTAAAATATGAGCGAATTCTAAAGAACTAGTTTGAGCAAAAACATGTTTGGTGCAGTTTGTTCTGGATACTGCCGGATCCCCTGTTATTATTGTTTGTTGCTCATCACCTCATTGTAAAGGAAATCTTGTATAATATCATCTGGCACAAGGGGTTTCATATATGGCGAGCCATTTTGTATTCAAAAGAGTTTAATTGATTTCCATATATAACTTATTATATTTCAATAACTTTGTTTAAATACGCAGGTACATATTAGGACTTGATACCAGGAACATATTTCAGCCAAATGAATGCGAAGATTCAACATGGAATTATGTGACATTCGTATTACAGTTCAGTAGAATCCTGGAAGTAGCTCAATCAAATAATTAGCCAAAACGGAATTCAAACACAAGCTCAAGTGCAGTCTTGGACCTCAAGGTCTGCTCGGTAAACCTAGCTCTGGTCGGTAACTTGATGAAATGACTGTAGAAAACTATGTAAGGACATACTGTATTTAAGTTAAAATGTCATATTTAGGTCAGTAGCGGCCGGTGATCGAAATCCTCGGTGAGGCCAGATGCAACTCGTTTAAGTGTCTCCGATGGGAAATGTTTATTTATGATCTTAATTATTGTTATATTATTAATAGCATGATTACTGTATTATTATTATTATTATTATTATTATTATTATTATTATTAGTCTATTATTAGCCTACTATTGATGAAAAATAATGTCACTCACCAAATAAGCTGTTATGCTGTGAGTTTCAGTGATTGTTTCAGTGTCATGAAGCAACCCACATTATGTGTTGAAAATCCCCTCCTTTCTGTCCTTTTTATTTTTTTCCCTTGACAGCAACGAACAAGGCCAACAGAGAAGTTTATTTTACACCACATTATCACTTAACCATTTATGTTGCCCATACCAGAATGCAATAGAAACTCGCGTTTTAAAATTATCTGTCAGAAAAATTGTCAACGATGTCGTAGGTATCTCGGTAGTCTCTCTCTTTATTTAAAACTTCCTTTCTTTCAATATTATTTCTTCTTGAAAAAAAGGACACTTTAACAATGAATTAACTGCTCCAGGATTATTTCTCGCATTTGTTTCTGTTTATATTTTCCCGAAACACATAACAACATTGGCCCAGATTCACTACTGTACTACGAATTACAATAGTACAACAACCTCGCTTAAGTAATAAACTGAGACATAAGGGGAGGGAATAGTGTGGATCTCTGCCTGCCAAAGAGCTGGAATTTGTGTTATTTATGACCTATTTAGGAAGACAAGTCACCACTGCTATTCCCGCCCCACTCTACCCTTGAGGCCGGCCCATGGATGTGAGGAGTGAAACCTGACCAGGCCACGAGGCCAGACGAATTGTGCCTCAGCTACAACGTTTTAAGCGCAAACTCAAACCCCGCGAAAATACAGGATATTCAGAAGACAGACCCGGCAAGAACGATTCTGGCCTCGGGACCAAATTTTACTGCAAAACAGGTCTATATACATCACAACCAAACCCGGCACGAGCGATTCTGGCCTAAGGAGTAAATTTTACTGCAAAACAGGTCTATATACATCACAAAGTTTTAAAATGCTTCTACAGCGATATATGCTTCATTCAAATAACTAATACATTATATAAAAACACAAAATTTGATTTCTGATAAGTCAAGTGACTGAGGCCCGGCCTCACTTGCGTCAGTCAATCAGCCGCCACTGATTTAGGTATGTGCAAAAATTTATTTTATATAGGCCCTTCGTGTTCTCTTAAAACCAAATGCATGAGTGAGTCATAGCTCGTAGTAAGAACCTTATGGTGGGGGTTAATCTACTACTTGCTGCAAGTGGCGGGGAAGCGAGGGAAAGAAGCTTCCTAGTCCGTTTTCTTCTTTCCCTCTCGCGCAAGTTGGTTTCACGAGATAACGAATGGACTTAATATTTGATTCATTTTTGTTATCCGAGACAAATTAATGTTTAGTCTTTGTGTAAGAAATTCCCATATCGAATTTTATAATTAGGGCTAAGAATTGTATGCCGTTACATTGCGCTTCATGCGCCTCCGACTTTAGGTACCAGTACGTAATTGTGTTGGGGTGGGGGATATCAGTGTGTTTCGTTCAGCAGTGAACTTCAGCTGATGGGTTACATTACGACCGAATACTGCTATTCGTAACAGGCAGCATTCAACGTCTTGTAAAGAAGAATAATAGCAAGATGCCGAGGACGAAATTTGTGAAGTTTGTAATAATGATAAAGATTTTTAGATAAATAATGCTTGTGTAAAATATTTCAAATATCCCCCCATTGTTTCTGCAGAAGTGGAACGAAATTTCTCTAGATATAAGGCTGTGTCTTCTAGCAACAGGCAATCTTTCTCCTTTGAAAATTTGAAAATGTGGTTTGTTATTTACTGCAACAATATATGAAATGAAAAATTATGTAGAACAAAAACGTAATACACTATCATATTAACATAGTGAAATAATAAGACTGACACTTGTTAATGTTATATTAGGTTATTTTATACAGACATAAAATAGCATGTAGGCCTAGTCCAATGTTGGGCAGAATTATGCACTCTGTGCTTGCACGGTGTACTACGAGAGAAGTGTGCTTATAGAGTGCACGAAAACCGGTTTATTCAAGTTGCGGTACGTACTATATGTTTCAAAAGAAAATGTTATTCTACCAAACTAAATAAGAACACAAAGTAATGAAACACTTCCTTAAACACAAAACAAAACATGTCTGTTGCACATTAATTCATATTACTCAGTTTCTCAAGATTTGGAGAAACTGTATTAGCACAAGCTATGCGAAGAACTGCCGTTAAAAGCCCATCATTTCTTGTTTGAGATTTGTTTATTTTCGTAATAAAAAGTAACTGTTCACATCTATAAGTGGAACCAAATAAACACAAAACTTTCTCACACAGCTTATGCAGACTGGGAAAGCGTCCTCTTGGGAATCCGCCATAAAAGTGCATAAGGCTCGACCTTGAATCATATTTCGTTCGCTTCTCTCGATCACATTGCAGGTCAATCAATTCACACTATAATGAAGGGGGCAGATAATCAATAATCAGTTGGAATCGGAACATGTAGCAAAAATACGCAAATCCATTTCCAGGCAATCTAAATCGTGGAACCTTGATGTAAATTCCTATAATAGACCGGATAGAATACATTTTCAGTGTTCAAAATTCTATGCGCTTAGATAAGGATGGGAAATGATATATTTCGCCCTTTTGCATTTGACGTATCCATAACAGCAATTTCTCCTTAAAAGCTGCAATTCTATCTGCAAATTGTGTATTAAGAATTTCTTTTCCCTGAAGTCCTAAATTTAGCTCATTTAAAGGCTGTGTAAGCTCTGTTATAGCTGCTGGCACACTACAGCGCGCTGCAGCGCTCGCACTTGGAATTCCCCGTGCGCACGGAGGGCAAATGCACTCAAACGCCCATCGCTGGCCTAGTCAATGATATTGTGACGAACCGAATAGTTGGAACACGAAATAGGAAAAAAAAAAAAAAAATGTAGCGAACAAGATGAAAAATACTGGATAAACATTATGGATATTTAGATCTATGTAAAATGTGTGACAATATCAAATGAGGAAACTTATAATAATAATAATAATAATAATAATAATAATAATAATAATAATAATAATAATAATACATATTTTGAGATAGATAATGCTTGTGTAAAATATTAAAAAAAAAAATGCCCTCATTGTTTCTGCTGAAGTGGGACGAAGTTTTTCTAGATATAAGGCTGTGTTTTCTAGCAACAGGCAATCATTCTCCTTTGAAAATTTGAAAATGTGGTTTGTTTATTCACTGCAACAATATATGAAATGAAAAATTATGCAAAACAAAATCGTAATACACCATCATATTATTAACATAGTGAAATAATAAGGTCAATGTTATGTTAGGTGTATTTTCTACAGACAGAATGTCTTTAAAATAGTGATTTTTTTTTTTAAGTAGATAGTTAGTATTTCGAAGTCAGAGGAGTGGCTTTCAACCACCCAAATACTGAGGACTAACTTACCGTGATGATAAGCATGAGTTCAAACGAACGAAAGACACTGCATTAACTCACCCCAACTCTGAGACGTACTCAAAGCTAGAGGCACACTAAGCGCACTGGTAGTATAACGGGATATATTTCTCAGACCTATTTATAATACTTTTTTTTTCTTCAAAAAGGAGTCTTTTCGAATTTAAGTTTCGGATTAATAAAAATTTTCAATTTTTTTTCCAAAAAACCTATAAGTTTACTTCCGAATTACATAAATCATTTGGATTTTGCAAAGCATTATATAGATAAAGAACCGTCTAACGCAGTGGTCGTCAGCACTCGCTGAAATGGCTAAAGGGTAAGCGGAGCGACGTGTTATGCCCCGTCGTGCAATAGGAAGAGGTAAGAGAGCATACCCGCCAGCAGCTACGAATGCACCATAGTGCACTGTCTTCTCCGCGTTTAAGAGACTCTAGCCCGAGGATGCAGTGTGCTGAGGACCGCTGGTCTATGGTATCGGAGCAACGTATCGGCTTCAACTGTTTGGGTTGAGATGTAGCCTACGAATACTTTGGACAAAGTAGATTTTCCATTTAACTGGAGTGCATTTACAAATTCTGGTCAATACGTAGACTACAGTAAGCAAGAGTCCTCATATTGCATCGTTATGGTGTTATCCATACGCAAATAGATAATTCTATGTATGATATTCACAAATTATAGTTTTTAACTCCTATAAACGTAAAATAATTTAGGTGCTATATTAGCATCTTAACCCGTCCTCTATTTTTTTCAGATTTAATTTTTTTTTATTTAGAAATACTAGATTAGTACGGAAAAATTGAACTCCCTTAAATATGAAAAATATTTTGTCATATCGAACATTGTATAAAAAATTGCAATCTCTTCATTCTCAGAGCAGCAGACTGCAATTAGGACGCGCTACTTGAATTTTATCATGTTTTCTTTCGGGTTCTTTTGTTTTCTGTTGTCTTTTGACTCGTAGCTAAGGATACACTTCGATTTGTATTCAGGATGCGAACTGAATCCAGGATAGCACATGTCTCTCGAGTTCTGTGCATCGCGACAAAATAACAAAAAAGAAAGAGAGGGAGATTCCAAATGTAGACGCCATACTTTTATCTACGAGAGGAGCAAGTAGATTAGCTTCTTCACACCTCCCTCTACTCTATCAGCATCTTGAGAGGAATAAATCTCCCAGCCCTTCAGCATGGATGTTGGAACGTTTCTTTTTCATTCTGTAGAAAAATTGAATTGCATTCTTAAATGTGTTCATGTATTTTACGCAAAGATATACTGCGTGCCTGTCTACCTGTCACTTTGTCTGTCTACATCAGCTTATTTTTCTACGCTCTTGTGTATGTTTATCTACGTTAAATCATTCTATATCTGTATATCTTTCTGTTTGAATGACTGTCATTGAATTTATCTATATGAATGAAGGAATGAAGTGCATTTATTGATACACTATTAAGTACACAAGATCCTTCGCACGAGCCCGTACGGCATTCGTGCTATAACTATGCACAGTTTGAATCTTCAAAGAAAACAAAATAGTATACTACTCGACCTAACTACATAAATGACGCCATAACTAAAGTTAATGATGACTTGAATTCTATATCCATATGGTCGAAAACGCAGGACTTAATTTAAATGCAAGTAAATCGCAGGCAATCTTAATAGAACATCAAAGGTCGAAGTGTGACAGACAAAATTTGCCACCGAAAATTGTAAATAATACTACTATTCCATACAGTACGACTGTGAAGAACCTTGGTATTTATATGGATTGTCACCTGGAATGGAATGAACAAGTGAATCACACTTCCAAAAAATATTTTCCATTATTCACTCATTAAAGCGACTGAAGCACTTTCTTCCTGATGAATTAAAACTAATCCTTGTACAAACACTCGTGATGCCACACTTTGACTACTGCGATATTATATTAAGTAACCTAAATGCAAATTTGAGCAGCAGGCTACAACGTGTGCATAATGCGTGCGTCCGTTATATTTGTAATATTCGTAAGTATGATCATGTTTCCCCGTCTTTACAAACCCTGTCTTGGCTAAGGCTAAGCGATCGACGAGCCCTGCATTCTCTTGTTCTCTTATTTAAAATTCTGCGCACCGCTACCCCAATCTATTTGGCTTCTCGTTTTCAAAATTTATCCGCATATCATCAGCTAAGTACAAGATCTCATCATAACAATTTACTCATTATACCCTACCACAAGACATCTTTATATTCTTCATCCTATACAGTTTCAGTTGCTAGAAATTGGAACTCGCTTCCGAGTGATATAAGGGGTTGTTGGACAATAACTTCATTTAGGTCAAAATTACATAAATTCTTACTTAACAGATGAATTACTGATTAATATTTGTTACTTATAATGAAACTAACATCTGTCCATTCTTATTATTATTATTATTATTATTATTATTATTATTATTATTATTATTATTATTAATTTCTCTAAATAGATTTACAAAACCTCTAATGGCAATTACATTAATACTCTCATTATAGAAATAGAAATATATATATTCTCCCTGTAACATAGTCTTAGTAAGCTTGTATTAAATTAATTTTCATCATTTTACTAGCTATCTCAAATATTAAATTAATTATAATTCATTGAATTAAATTAGCTCATAAATTAAGTTACTACTTTACCTTATAGATCTATCTAAATTTAAATAAATGTGCAGTGAAGAATATTGCTGGAGAACCTTTTAAGTGTAGTGTAAATATTTGTAATTTAAATTTATGTATTGTATTGATTAAGGCTGGTTGAGTGGAAGAGAAGGCCTTATGGCCTTAACTCTGCCAACGAAAATAAAACATTATTATTATTATTATTATTATTATTATTATTATTATTATTATTAATAAAATAGTAAAACAACAATAATTTTGGACTAGACAAGGAAAACAATATATGTGCCAAAATGACAACGTGTGGGAAAAAACAAAAAAAACCTGCATACTTGAAATTACTGTTTAATTTTTTCAACATAAAGTGTCTCAACATCTAGTTAAGTTCCCTGCAAACATATTGAGCTGTGAAACAACCCATTACTGACAATATTATGTAGTGTAACTGGCGGCCACATTATCAAAGTCTGACAACGATATAAGTGCCATGTATAATTTCCTTGAAAACGGTACAAACAGTCGAGTGATTTGTGAGTATTGAAAGATAGAACGCTAAAAATTTCATTTGTAAGCACGATAAACTGTTTGTTTTTCTTGCTGGCACAGGTCCTTATAAAAACCATGGTACTTTGTGTCCATGATATCTAGCATTGCTAGAAGGTCTTTCTTCTCTGCCTATAAAGAATTCTTAGGAGTCAGCATAGCAAACTTCTCCAGATTTGTAATAGACTGCAGTGTTCGTCCTCTTCTTAGAACCAGACATGTCTTCCACTGTTCAGAATCACTCAAGTTATTCCTGGTAAGGACGAATGTTGGATGATCACAAACAACTCGAATCCATGATACTTAAGTAATGCGCAATGTTAACGTATTTAGAGCCCTATCAGCTTCTGAAGCCACATCCAAGAAGTCTTCAGATTTCATTGAAATCACTTTGAATAGTTTTTTTTAATTCTGGCCGACCTCACAATATCCTGCATCTCATCAGGAACCATGGCTTTACAAATCCTCTCCCTTGCTGCCGTAGTTTCCTATTTTCTACACACTTCTTTGCCTTAGATACTTTTATAGTTAGTGGCCTGTTATTATCCATGTTTAATGCTACAAAACAGCTACATTCACTACAGATCAACACAATTAGTAACCCTCCATAGAACATACACTAGGTGGCACTTATATCGTTCATCAGGACTATACTACGGGACTTATATCGAGTGCCATCTAGAATGTACTCGTTTGACTATATGGAAGGATGTTTGGCACATATAGCCATTACTGTGACATTGGCGCTGCTACATATTCACATTCCGTGACAAAAACAAAATTTGACCTCGGAGGCACTTATACCATTTTCCATGTCTGCTCCTCAATTGTTATTATTACTACTGTTATCATTAATTATCACAATTACAACTAATCTAACTTCATACTAAATTTCACAAAAATAATAAAAATAAAATAAATGTAAGAAATTGAAGAAAAAAACACACAGTGAAACATATGTATATAAACAATTCAGTTGAATCACAGCACTCACCTGTTGTTTTGCAGATTCATGTTCAGTGAAATAATAAAAATAAGGAAGAAATAAGAGTTTGGGTGGATAACCAGGGCAGAACTGTTAACAGATATAAATGGAAGAGCGAGCTACAGGATACATTTCTCATTAACTTAAAAGAACAGCTTAGGGGGGGGGGGAATCGGCGGAGACGCTAAAAAATATTATAAGAACGGCAGCGGGTAATATGGTGGAACGAAGGTAGAATAAGGGGAGCAAGCGGGATGACTGGTATGACTACGAATGTAGGGTGGCTAAGATATTTATCTGTATATATGCATGTCTGGTTGTCTGTGTCTTGTCTTGTCGGTCAGTCGGTGAGTCAGTGAGACTTTCAGTTAGGCTGTTTGGCTCTGCCTGTCTGTCTGTTTGTTTCTGATTGGCCCTCTGTCTGTTTATATCTGTTTATTTGTCTTTGTCCTTGCGTTTGTATCTGTTTGATCTTCATCTCTGTCTGTCTGCTCTTGTACCTTCTTGTCTTTCTGTCTGGACGACAGTGAGTTTATCTGCCACCTCCGAGATTCTCTGTCTTTCTCTGTCAATTAATCAAGCTTGCCTCTTCTCTATCTGTTTTTCTAACCCTGTCAGTAAGTCTTTTGTCAGTCAGTTTGCCTCATTTTCTAGCCGTTTGTGCAACTGCAGACGTGCCAACTACAGTATTACAACCTTTCCGTAATTATTATGGATTTTCCCTTACTATTATGACGAAATTACGGCCAAAATTATTACTAAAAAAAAAACAAAATTATCACGGCATTTAGACTATACTCGTACTTATACAGAGTGTCTAAGGATGAAGTAAAATACTTCAGGATAATGTAGTTTGGGTTAAAAACATTTTTATGTGATTCTACGCTTTTTGCAAATAAATGTAGTAACAATAGTCTATGTGACATGTAAAGCAAAATTATTTAATTAGTTTCAGTAGCTGTGAAATAAATTGAAAACTATATTCCAAGAAAGAGTAATTTCTAATAAGGATTAAGAAATATTAGCCGCAAAATCCCGTGAAGGGCAAGCGCCTCCTGACTACAGTATGCAGGGTGGCTTGTCAAGCAGTTTCCGGTTAGCCACTCAGGGAATGATGGTCACTTTTGTAATGTAATAGTTTGGGATTCTGTCTGGGTTAACACTGAAGGGTCCACTGTTCACTAGTCACTGTTTGGGTTGCAAGTCACTTTGGGCCATATTCATAGACATTCTTAGCGCGGGCTTCCGGTGGATGATTAGCGAACTAACGTTTTTCGTATTCATAAACCAGTCTTAGCGATATGATATTATATGAATCCTGTACAAGTAATCAGTCGTTAGCCGGGGCTAGTTTAGCACGCTCGTAGCGCGGGCTAGCGAAATGTCTATGCATAGCATTCTTTGTGATTAGTGTCCATTGTTGTCGGTATTTCTCTGTTCTTGACCATAGATGGCCGAATCTTGCTCTAAGTTCGTCTGCCCACCTTGTCTTCTGTCTTCCAGCGTTCCGTTTGCCAATCCTTGGGTCCCATGTCGTAAGGATGTGTGTCCACTGGTTCTTGCTGAGTCGCATCACGTGTCCTGCCCATTTCTTCTTCAGCTTGTCGGCCGTTTTTGCTGCGTATTTGAGATGTCTTTGTCTCCTTATTTCTTCGTTACGTAGTCTGTGCCTGAGTTTGATGTTCAGCATCTTCCTCTCCAATTTCAGTAGACACTTTCTCAGCATGTCCCGCTCTCTTTCCGTTAAGGACCATGTCTGTGCTCCGTATGGGAGAACTGGAAGGACACAGCTGTTCATGACTCCGCTTCTTAATTTTAAATTAACGGAACACAGCACGCCAGCTCGTTTAACAAAAGATCACGCGCCCCCTCCAGGGTTAATCTACTTCGATTTAACTTCATATGCAGTGGGTGATCAAATTATTAGGGACACTTGGTAAAAGTAGGAATTTCATCTTCAAATTCACATAAAACACAAGTAATTCGGATTTTCTCAACTGGAAAAGATTTATTACTCTAAATAGTGTTTTATAAACAATATTAGGCCTATTACATATTTAATTGTGTAATAATGAATATGGAATGAAATAAACAAGAAAACTAATATTTTGTCATACATCCCTTTGCAGCATTACCAGCTTTAACTCTATTTGGCATACTAGAAATGCATTGGATACAATTGTTTTTAATTTCTTCCCTATGATGTCACACATTGATCAGTTTTTCTATTAAAGATAATTTATTTGTAATAATTTCTGAATGAACTTTCCTCTTCATTAGGCCCCAAATATTTTCAATCGGGTTAAGGTCCGGAGAGTTACCAGGCCAATCCAGAACCCTAATTTTGTTGTCAGACAGGAATTTTGTCACCTTATTTGCCTTGTGACAGGGCGCAGAGTCGTGCATGAACCCAAAATAATCATCTGGAAACCATTCACGGACTTGTGCAAGAAGCCGTTCCTTCAGAACCTTTATATATTGATATTGTCTCATCATTCCTTGAACAAAATACAGGTGACCAGTTCCATGACCACTAATCACAGACCACACCATGATGCTTAGAGGATGTTTAACAGGAAATAAGTTCCGATGTGGCGGTAATTCCTAGTGAAATACCCTGAATAAGAACAATTGCAGTACTTAAAAGATACAGGGTATATCAAAAGATAAGGTCAATCCTTAAGGAGGTGGTAGAGGATATGATTTGCTGCAAAAAGATGTTAATACAAATTTTCCGAATTCGTCCTCGTTCTTTGAATAGCACGAAGATCAACTTCGCTATGAATGTCAAATTCTGTGGACACATTCAGTACTTTATTTCCCTAATCATGGTAAGTACATGGATAAGCATAACCTACTCTGGTATTTCACTGAATTCTCTCAGAACAAAATATACCCCACTCTCGCATACACAGCAATTGATCTTACATTGCAAGTTTCATACTTTCTGTTGTCGTTCTCCGCTGTAGTTTTATGGATCTTTGCAAATACAAGCTATTTTATTTGCTATGTCAGAACTATAGACATGTTCCTTCATTTGCATGTGAAGACTGGCGACTGCGGTGGCCAAGAAACTAGACTTCCTAATCGCTACCAGATGAAGAAACCGAATGTAGCCTATAAAAATACAGTACACTCAATGTAGCAGTAAGCATACTTAGCAAATTCAAACGATAAATGGGTCCATGAAATACGACAGTCAAAGGAAAATTTATTATCGTGCAATTCGAAAACGGGTACGAAATGGGTAAAATGGTATTAACATTTTTTGCACCAAATCAGGTTCTCTATTAGGCCTACTTCTTTAACGAGTGTCCTTACCTTTTGATACACTCTGTAGATTCTGCTTCGCCGACTAAAACCTGCTTGTTCAATAAAAAGAAGTCATAATTAAATAAAAACAAATTTAAACCAACTAAAATAAAAATAAATGGCAAAAAGGTTAAAATTTCTCGCTCTCGTAACCGTTATTCCCTTTTATGATCCAATTTCACAGTCCACACTTCGCATGGATTTGTATTACGTCTCTTGTAGTTTCTCCCTCCAATTTTGCAGTTATACTTTGAAGCAACAAGAGTTTCTCCTCTTTTACGCCATAATTATTCTAGCTAACTAAAGCTCCCTCATAGCAATCTCAATTAAACCCACTGAATTTGTAGCTCGAAAGTCACTACTTCAGTGAAACACCTTACTTACTTACTTACTTACTTACTTACTTACTTACTTACTTACTTACTTACTTACTGGCTTTTAAGGAACCCAGAGGTTCATTGCCGCCCTCACATAAGCCCGCCATATGTCCCTATCCTGAGCAAGATCAATTCAGTCTCTACCATCATATCCCACCTCCCTCAAATCCATTTTAATATTATCTTCTCATCTACGTCTCGGCCTCCCTAAAGGTCTTTTTCCCTCTGGCCTCCCAACTAACACACTATATGCATTTCTGGATTCGCCCATACGTGCTACATGTCCTGCCCATCTCAAACGTCTGGATGTAATGTTCCTAATTATGTCAGGTGAAGAATACAATGCGTGCAGTTCTGTGTTGTGTAACTTTCTCCATTCTCCTGTAACTTCATCCCTCTTAGCCCCAAATATTTTCCTAAGCACCTTATTCACAAACACCCTTAACCTATGTTTCTCTTTCAAAGTGAGAGTCCAAGTTTCACAACCATAAAGAACAACCTAATATAACTGTTTTATAAATTGTAACTTTCAGATATTTTGACAGCAGACTGGATAAAAACTTCTCAACCGAATAATAAGAGGCATTTCCCATATTTATTCTGTGTTTAATTTATTCCCAAATGCACTTACATTGGTTACTATTGCTCCCAGGTATTTGAACTTTTGTACCTTCTCAAAGGACAAATTTCCAATTTTTATATTTCCATTTCGTACAATATTCTCGTCACGAGACATAATCATATAACTTACTTTGTCTTTTCGGCATTTACTTCCAAACCTATCTCTTTACTTGCTTCAAGTAAAATTCCCGTGTTTTCCCTAATCGTTTGTGGATTTTCTCGTAACATATTCACGTCATCCGCATAGACAAGAAGCTGATGTAACCCGTTCAATTCCAAACCCTCTGTTATCTTGGACTTCCCTAATGGCATACTCTAGAGCAAAGTTAAAAAGTAAAGGTGATGGTGCATCCATTTGCTTTAGCCTACAGTGAATTAGAAACGCATCTGACAGAAACTGACCTATACGAACTCTGCTGTACGTTTCACTGAGACACATTTTAATTAATCGAACTAGTTTCTTGGGACTACCAAATTGAATAGGAATATCATATAAAACTTCTCTCTTAACCGAGTCATGTCCGCGTTGAACCTTACCAAGATTAATTTGTGTATACCGCCGTTATAATGAAAATCTTCTTAGGGTAAATTGAATTTTCTTGATTTAATTATATAAATTATTATGCCTTTTTGAGTGAAACACCTGCACGAAGATTTTCTGCACATTTCATTGCTGTGTTAGGCATGTGTACATTTTTAAGGTGAAAGAAACCCACCCTTTTCCAACTCTCGAGCACTCAAACAACCATGAGAACGTCCCCTATACCTAGCCACCATCCCTTTTAGACACCTTTTCTACATTTACTTCGAGAGAAAGCGTGGCAAAAAACACGCGGAATCTTCTTAGGTTCATAATCCTCCGTAAAGTGAAGTTCGTTAAAAGTAACTTAATGGTCTGCCAAGGCCGCAAAATCTAGCTTAGATCAACAGCCTGCCACTCTCTTTCCCTTTTTTATCCGTCTGGAAGCCAACGTACAAATACGTTAGAACGTGCTCTACAAAAAAGCGCCGAGACCTAGGCGGGAGCAGTTAAGTGAGAACAACAAGGACTTAATTATACATGAATTTGCTAAAGAAAGAGTCAAAAGTGAAATCTGTACAAATCAAACAACAAACGAATATATCACACTATACACATATATACAGGGAGTTATTCTTTGAGATATTTCAAGCAAAAAAGTTTAATACAATTCTGTTTGTTCTTGCTTCCTTTTGGAGATAAAAATTGTTTTATATGAAACGTTTCATAGAGTGTTTTTCGAAAGCCATTGATTTAATTTCCAATTTGCTTACTCAATTTAAGAAACCAGTGCATTATGATAATAAATGATTGAGAGAATTTTAGTTTTGTCCTTTAAACCTGCATAAATTTGATACGAACAAAAAATGTAACTTTTCGGTCTGAGAAAGAATTTTACATGGGATGCAACTTTAATGGTGGCAACACTACTGTAAAAGCGAAATGAGATGGACTTAATTGTTGTCACTTCTACCACATGTTAGTCTATGTCTGCCCTCCTCCCCCCTAAAATGATTCTTCCGTCCGACTCATAGCGCATGCGCTGTGGAGAGTTGAAGTTAGTCTCCTGTTAGTTACATCTCTAAGCGGTTGTGTTTCGTCATGTTTACAAAGCAGGAACAGCGATCTTGGCTGAAAATTCAATCTGCCCGTGGTCGTACAGCATGATAATGTCATTACGTTCAAGTTGAGGCATGTGGAGAGACGGGGTTACCATACAGGACTGTGACGAGGTGGGTTCGAGGCGTGACAGCGTGGAAAACATGGCTCGGCCGGGTCGTCTGAATGGTAGTGAAGAGGAAGTGCAAGCTGTTTCCGCGTTATTAGGCAACGATCGACGACAGACGGTACGTGAGTTAGCCCAGGAGATAGGAATATCGCGTATGACTGTGTTTCGTATTCTAAAGAATCGCCTAACGCAGGATAACGCAAGGGCGCACACGGCACACTGATTTGTACCGTCGCTGGGGGTGGGAAGTGCTTTCCCATCCACCACATTCACCGGACTTAAGCCCCTGCGATTATGATTTAATCCCAAAGATAAAGGAACCACTTCGTGACGTTCGATTCCAGAGCGTTCCCAACAGTAGAGCGGTCCATCGGAAACAACAACAGAACACGAGCTGCTACAGGGATACTACGACTTCCACATCGCTGGCAACGAGTTATAGACAATGCTGGTTACTACATTGAACGACTGTAGACGTTTCACAGATGTATCACTTGTATATTCGTAATAAATAAATAGTTGCCATTATTAAATTTACAACCTGTGTAAAATGTTACATTTGTTCGGATCAAATTTCTCCACATTTCAAAAACAAGACTAAAATTCTTTGAGTCATTTATTACCATAATGCACTGCTCTCTTAAACTGCCTGAGTACACTGGGAATTAAATGAATGGATTTCACACAATGAAATATGTTTCATTTAAAATAATTTTTATCTCAAAAAGGAAGAAAAAACAAGAAAAATTGTATTTCACTTTTTTGTTTGAAAGTCTCAAAGAATAACCTCTTGAAATTACTGACAATACTTAGGCTAGGGCTCATTCTGTATAACACTTCTCACAGCTCTCCAACCTTGTTAAAAATAATATCCTGGTATTCAGAGTGACGCACGACATGCCATACCATGTATATACCACATTTGTTTTATTAAGGAGTTAGGTGCTGTTTACAGCAGTAAAATTTTTGGAAATATTCAAAATTTTTTCTCCATTATTATATCTTGTACAATAATTGAAATTGGTATGTGCAAAACACTGTCCTTCTTCTGCATTAAAAAATATTTTTACTATTAAAAATGTTATATACATTTTTTTTTTCTAAAATTCAAAATGTGCAGTTCACTGTGTAGTAATGAAGCATTTCCCTCATAACTCATAAACTTGTTAACTTTTTCACGTTCTCTCTCTTTTTTTATAACTGAAGCTCATGTTTATAATACCATGCTTTTCAACTACATTCCTTAACAAATAATATATATTTTTTTAATTTTGTGTTAGAAGAAAATACTGATATTTGGTTATTTTGTAAAATTAATTTATTTTTATTAGACAATCTATCAAAGAGAGAGAAGTGGTCTTGCATCATATTGTAGGTATGACATGCATTAATACACACCAGAAATTTCATCACTGAATGTTGGACAGTTTTTGAGTTATGTGGAAAAACCTTCATAACTGAATAGTGAACTAAATTTTCAAAAAAAAAAAAAAAAATGTAAATAATTTTTTTAGTCGTAAAAATATTTTTTCGTATAGCAGAAGGACACTATTTTACAGATACTAATTTTAATTTTTGTACAAGATACACTACAAGTACAGTACAAATTACAGTAATGGAGAAAAAATGTTAAATATTTCTACAATTTTACTGCTGTAAGCTGTACCTAACACATTAATCTATGATATGCAGGGTGATTCACTAGGATTTACCGTCACTTATTTTCGAAGACATTCTGAGCAAAAAATGTCATATAAACATGTGTCCTAATCGTAATATTTTCAAAGTTACATTAATTTGAAATTGTTAGTAAGCTACCTTTTTTCTTTAGTTTTACTGGTAAAAAAATATTATAAATATAGAATGAACTATTCATAAGTGTCATTTGTTTAATTGGCTAGTGTTTTGAAGCTAAAAATTTGCTGTTAATTGCTTTGTACAGATTTTATTTTTAAATACTTTACTAAAAATTGCATCATTCTTACACACTTATCACAAAAATTGCTACAAATCATACGACTTTAGGAACTTGATAGTTTAATTATGGACCCTAATATACAGTCTTACAGAATTTACCAGAGTGGCGTGATTTGTAACAATTGTTGTGATAAATACGTAAGAGAAAGGTAATTTTGAATTTAAAAATCGAAAAAAAAAAAATCTCTACGAAGCAACTATGAAATTCACAACGCACTTTTAACCTAAGAAAAGTAGCTAATTAAAGAAATGATACTTCTTAATAGTTCATTCTTTATCTGTGATATCCCTTTTACCCTTAAAGTGAAGAATAATGGTATTTTACTAACAACTTGAAATTAGTGTAATTCTGAAAATATTGAGATTAGGACAAAAGTTTATATGATATTTTTTGTGCTCAGAATGTCTTCAGTAATTCTCGTGAATCATCATGTATATTTCCCACCCAAGAACAAAAATGTTTAAACCTTAAACTTTAGGTGGCTAACCACCTAAACAAAATAACACAAACGTTATTGGGGACTTCAATGCTGCATCTTCAGAGTGGAGATACAAGTAAAATAATATTACTTGAGTTGTAAACTAGTCTATAATTGGCAGCATGATAACCAAATTGTTAAACAACGCAAAGAATGTGCAATCTATCTTTTGACATGATACGTCTATATTCGATGTACAAATGAGAAAAATAGTAATGTTTTGACATAAAAGATTTACTCCGACGTCTCTTGTGCTATCACTTCGTACCACCTGTTTTTCCACTCTGTCCGTCTTGCTCCATTATCTATATTTTAATGTGCCTCGTGGTTTTCCACTCACTAGTCATGGAAATATTGGGTATATGGATTAAATGTTTACATGAATACAAAACATACGCTACAGTGTTAAATAAAATACATATTTCATTCTATTACTATAATTAGAGCATACGTAGACGTTTCACGTGCGCTTAATCATTGTGATTTGCTGAAATCCCCTGTGAATAGTTATTGAACTTTCCACATCAGATTTCGGCTACTTGGATACGGCAGTACAGTGTTTCTCCCTTGCTGGCAATTTTAACTGCAATCCCGATTACCTTCCCCATTCCTGTACATTGCCATCTTCATAGAAGTCTTTCCTGGGTGCACTAACCCCAAAGGAGTAATAAAGGGGTGCTAATGTTCATAATAATTCCAAGTGAAATTTTCCCCTACAGCCATGCTGTTGCTACGTATTATTGGACCCTTTTTCTTTCGACCCTTCTTTTCCTCTACAAACTCAAGAGAAGCTTGCAGCTCCTTCACCCACGTGTGATAGCGAGAATATGAAATTACTACATCGTCCTTTCCCATATCCTTGCCGAAGCTAAACCTAATGTTGTACAGAGTGGGCACAAAGTCCCGTTACCTCCTATAAGTACAGTAAAACCTCTATTATCCGTGGTAATGAAAGGGGTCAACTGAACGGTTAATCGAAAAAATCGGATAATCCGTACCGATACCATAAAATATTTTCATAAATTAAGTACATAACACATAGGCCTAATTTTCTCCACGGTCTTGTGTTTAACATGCTAGTTAGAGCATCAGAAGTTAACTAATGTAAGTCCGGTTTTAAGGGCCAAGGGAACTCCTTGTGATGGTTGTCTACTGTATGAATATATAGGAATAGAGATCTCGTGTTGTAGATTTACATAGGTACTCGTACTTTATACACTTTACTCTCTTATTTATTATTAAATCGCGCACAACTGTAACGCCAATCTCATATTCTGATTCGACATAAAATAAAGTTTTTGCTTTCCCAACTTCTAAATCATTTGTGCTTTTTCCGTTCTTTCGACGTCCATGGAAGACATTTTACATAATAGAAGTTATACAGTACTTCAACAGTAGGGCAAGGACTGAATGGTACACGGATTTTACAATTGTGTGGAAGTTTTTCATTATATTGAAAGTAGATAATGACTAATTTACAAGTTGGGAAAAACACCCCCTCCAAGAAGCAACTTTATAAGACTTCATATTTAGTTCTGCAGCACGAGAGAGAGAGAGAGTCGGGTAATCCGCCGATCGGTTAATAGGGTTTCGGATAATCGGGGTTCTACTGCTACCTCAAATATACACACTATTTATGTAAATCCGATCAAAATTCAGACATACATCCATTTTTAAGTTAAAGAAACTATAAAAAAAATCTGTTCCTCCATTCACTGTTTCAGTCGCTTAAGAAACTTCTTGCCCCAGCAACTAAAACTTACCCTAGCACAAACCCTAGTAATGCCGCACTTCGATTATTGTGACGTTTTGTTAAGTGACCTAAGTTCTGAACTGTCGGTCAAGTTACAGCGAGTTCAGAATATGTGCGTCAGATACTTATGCAACATCCGACGATATGATCACATATCATCACCGTCTTTCGCAAGTCTTTCGTGGCTCCGACTTAAAGAATGTAGAACTTTACACTCTTTGTCTTTACTCTTTCGAATTCTGCACACTTCAACACCAAATTACCTTTCGTCTCGTTTTTCTTATATATACTCTAACCACGACGTAAATACCAGATGACTTATCTGTGGCGCGTTAAGTATACCTCTTCACAGAACATCTTGTTATTCATTATCTTTTACAATATCCACCTCGCGACAATGGAATTCCCTGTCACAAAGTATTAGAGAGCTTAAAAGATAATCTTCTTAGCATTTCACTCCAATCATACTGACTAAAACTATCACTGTCTACATTGTTACTTCTTCCTTTAGACATGCATCCTGACAGAGCTGTATTTTCAAAATTGTCTCATAAAAATCTCTTTCTATTATCTAACATTATTTGAAATATATTAACATTTTATGTATTTTAGCTTAATTCTGCTACATAGTTTGTATTTCAGTGTTTAATTAACATTTCATAGTATTTTGTTGTTTCATTCGTAAATAACTCTTGTATACATGTAGCACGTATCTAAATCAAATTGTTGAATTCTTTGTAAGTTCATACATACAGTATGTATGTATACTTTTTGCTGGTTGAGTAGAAGAGAAGGCCTTACGGCCTTAACTCTGCCAGCTAAAATAAATTATTATTATTATTATTATTATTATTATTATTATTATTATTATTATTATTATTATTATTATTATTATTTTACACTATTTCACTATTTCCACATTTCAAATGCTACTAATCGCTTCTCTTCACTTCACCGTAATATCCATGTTTCTGCCCCATGCAATACCATACTCTACACAAAGCACTTCACTAGTCTCTTCCTCAGTTATTTTTTCATAGGTCCGCAGAAGATGTTCCTTTTTCTATTAAAACCTTTCTTTGCCATTGCTATCCTCCTTTTGACTTCCTGGCAGCAGTTCATGTTACTACTTACAGTACAGTCCAAATATTTTAAGCTGTCTACTTTAGATTGATATATCGGATGAAATTGACACATTACTTGGCTACCAAGTTCACGCAGTATCACGATGCATTTATTTTTTTCGAGCTATATTAATGATCTATAAGATGTATAAGATTTCTAAATAAAAATGAACTTGATGAAAAGAACAAGTTATGAAATGAAGCTCACAAGCAAATATTTTCATGGGGGCAGATAAAAAAGTTAATTTTTTTCTTTCACTATGTTAATAATGTCGAAACAAATGTTTATACAAATTTTGGCCACTCCACTGGATTTACGAGGTCGTCTAGAAAGTGATTTTCCCTGTGTCCGTTTACAAAAAAAAGCACAATATCTTAGAAAGATTTATTTAATCAGATACAACAATTTTTGCACTATTTTTCAACATATTCCCTACTGGAATTGAGGTATTTGTCATCCATGGGATCAATATTTGTATTCTTGTGCCATGTTGCGCACCTCTCTGTTGATCCCACGGTATGACAAATGTCATAATTCTGATAGGGAATATGTTGAAAAATAGCGCAACAATTGCTGTATCTGTTCCAATAAATCTTTCCAAGAAATTGTGCTTTTTTTCTATAAATGGCCCCAGGAAAATCACTTTCTGGACAGCCTCGTAATTGCGGTGGAATGGCCAAAATTTGTATAAGCATTTGTTTTGACATTATTAACACGGTGGAAACAAAAAAATTAACTTTTTTATCTGCCCCCTTGAGAATGTTTTCTTGTCAGGTCGGAAGTTGTCAGTGTTACTAATAGGGTCAATTATAGAAAATTTTTAATATCTGTTTATTTTTTGTAGTTGATAATAAAATTGTAGTTTCTCTTGCATTTCGTGCAATTTCATTTCTCAGATTACGGTATGTTAAAAGTATGGAATGTGTCAAGAAAACACTTTGTCGAGAAAATTCCTCTCCGACAGATCTGTAAATATGACTTGTAGAGTTAGCTTTTGTAAAACTGTAGTGAGTGGGTTTTAGTCTTCCATCTTAACGAAGTCGTTAAAGCGATTTTTAAATTATGATTTCAAGTTTCTCTATAGATTTTAACTTTGTGTTATGTGAAACTATCTTCAGAAATATTATCAAGTATCTGAAGACCATTGAAACTGATGAAAGTTTGTCTGTAACATTTTTCATACAATTTAAAACGTCAACATGTTCAGTAAACAAGTAATAAGTAAATTATTATTATTTTTGCCTGTTAATTTATGAAGAATTTTACTCATCTCATTGATGGACTCCAAAAATTAATAAATCATGCCTGTTACATGTATTATAGTATAAATTATAACAGCTTTTAATATTAAAATAAGCCTATATATTACAATTTCTAGAACATTTTATTTGACATTGCGCAAAAAATGCGTGAGAAATTTAAAAAATGACAGGAGTCGGGTGATAACAATAAAATAAAACAAAATACAGAATATATTATTTTAATGTACCGAAGTACATACGATATTTCCATGCAGATATTCTGCGTCATCATACGATGAAAGAGTAATGGAACGGAGAAAAATTCTCTCCGGCGCCGGGACTTGAACCCGGGTTTTCAGCTCTACGTGCTGATGCTTTATCCACTAAGCCACACCGGATACCACCCCGGCGTCGGACAGAATCGTCTCAGATTAAGCTCCAACTCTTGGGTTCCCTCTTGTGGCCGCCCTCTGCACTACGTCATAGATGTCTATGAAGGTAGGACCGAAGTCCACACATGTGCTGAGGTGCACTCTTTCATCGTATGATGACGCAGAATATCTGCATGGAAATATCATATGTACTTCGGTACATTAAAATAATATATATGATATGCGTAAATCACTTCGTGATTTAAGACGGCGCTTATTCCGTCGGATCCCGGCCAACTAGTCACTCATAACGAGTGCACCTCAGCACATGTGTGGACTTCGGTCCTACGTTCATAGACATCTATGACGTAGTACAGAGGGCGGCCACAAGAGGGAACCCAAGAGTTGGAGCTTAATCTGAGACGATTCTGTCCGACGGCGGGGTGGTATCCGGTGTGGCTTAGTGGATAAAGCATCAGCACGTAGAGCTGAAAACCGGGTTCAAGTCCCGGCGCCGGAGAGAATTTTTCTCCGTTGCATTACTCTTTCATCGTAAAATACAGAAGCTCTCCGGAATAATACTGTAGGTAAGGTAAGGTGAAATGGAAAATGTTGGCGGGATAGAATTTGTAATATTGAAGGAATCGAAGAGCTCCAAGAGAAAACCATATACGTCGATTTTGTTCACAAGTATTCAAGTCAACACCGGAAGTCAAAACCATGTTCTCTTGAAGCACAGAGAAACATTGCAAAGACTTGACTTGGTAACCAACTGTATTTTCTTCTTGACCAACTTATACCTGCTGTATAAGATTATCGTAACTAGGCTATATTAAACTCCGCAAACCGGCCTACTAGTCAAAATCGGAATTTCACACTTCATAAACATGTAGATGTCATACATTACCAGACAATATTTTGTAATATTTGTTAGGCGTAATATTTATGCAATATTTCGAATTAAATATAATCACTAAATTAATTCTGTCAAAGTTATTAGTGGGATCATACCTTTTTTCTTGGAAAGTGGCGGATATTTTAAATCACTAGTGAATTTTGTGGGACTTCGGTAGGATTAAATGAAACCTACAGGATTTCGTATGCAGAGAGAAGACAGAAAAAAAGTGAAATTAAATGAAATACCAGCTCTGTGAACCCTATGCAAATATATGCATGTAGATGACAACAAGTTGCTGTTACACAGCTGTCTCGGAGCAAAACAAAACCAATGAAAAGCTACAATTTTCCGGTCTTGTTCTGGTGCGTCCTTTTTTCTCTCTCTTTCACTCCAGAGTTAATGTATGGAGACGAGAATAACAAGTTTACTAGAAAATATTGCAAACTGTACAGATATATTAAAAATTTCAGCAACATCATCATGGTAATAAAGATAATCCCATGTTACACGTTGGTTTTTATGTGATGAATTACCATTATCAGCAACGTCATCATTACCCACTAACCAGACTTTATGAAATGATCCTTCAGAATAATAAATTTAAAACAACTCCAGGTATCGTTAACGAAATTGTGAGTACAGGAAGGAGTTGATGATAAATGTATAGCATACAAAAGGCTTTGCAAAATAGTTCAAAGCGTTTTTTAATCACCCTTTTATCAGACTCAACACATGTGCATGATACTAATAAAAGTGATTCTTTACTTTTTAAATCCTCTAGAAAATTATTTCTGTACACGACGATCTTCATCAGAGAGAGTGGGGAATACTTCACAAGTAGAGAGTTATTATCGGTGTGGTTTACTGATGTTTATTTCCGTATACGACTATCTTCATCAGATAGTTGGGAATACGTCACAAGTAGAGAGTTGTTATTGGTGTGGTTTACCGATGTACCGGCGCAAGAGTCCTCGGCGAGAACTGCGGTTGTGGCCGCAGAAATTAATACCGTAACAGCGAAATTACATTACAACACAGTCAACTTATAATAGATGCAGAAAATGTCACTTGCAATAATTCCTTCACATGCAAACGCGTATCACCTTCTTTTAGTGCAGATGATACAGACACACCAATCTACTGAGCTAAACGGTGACGTTATTAATTATCGTAGGTGTTGCATGACTGAAATTATGGTGTGTTTAAAAGGAAGTAATTTCGAATACTGCCAGCCTGATAAAATATAAAAGGAAAACAGATACCTTTGACATCATAATAAATTGATTAGGGTTATTATTCGTATACAAATGGGGTGATTAGTAAAACGGGAGTATAAAGATAGAAATAGTTTATGTAATATATTCTAATTCTAAAGTATACCGTGTCTATAGAGACCCAGTACCAATATAATTAATCATTGCTCAGAAACCACATGACATACAGCAGTATTGTTTCTTACATGTTCTACATCTCTTGAAGTTTTGTTTTAATTCCTTTTTTTTTTATATATAGATTTTAGCTAAATGACAATGACGACACCAGTGGAGAAGGCCGCCAAATGTGTGTGGTGGTATGCTGAGTGTAAATCACCAGCAACTGTTCAGCGACAATTCCGTCAGTAATATGGAAAAAGTTCTCCATCCAAATCCACCTTAATGAGATGGGACACGAACGTTCAACAGATTGGTAGTGTTAAGGGGTTAGATACAACTTACAGCAGAAAATTTTGGAAATATTCAACATTTTTTCCTCCATTACTGTATCTTGTACAATAATTAAAATTATTATGTGTAAAACACTGAACTTCTGCTACATGAAAAAAATATTTTTACGATAAAAAAAAATATTTACATTTTTTTTTTTCAAAATTCAGTTCACTGTGCAGTGACAAAGCGTTTCCCACATAACTCAAAAACTATCCAGTGTTCTGTGCTGAAATTTTTTGTGTGTATTTATGGATGTCATATTCACGATATAATGCAAGATCACTACTCTACCTCTGATAGATTGTCTGATAAAAAATAAATTCACTTCAAAAAATGGTCACATATCAGTATTTTCTTCCAATATAAAATAAAAAAATTTATTGAGGAATGTAGTTGAAAGAGTATGATATTGTAAACATGAGTTTCAGGAATAAAATAAAAGAGAGAGAACATGAAAAAGTTAACAAGTTTATGAGATATGAGGGAAACGCTTCATCACTGCACAGTAAACTGCCACTATTTTGAATTTTAAAAAATATAAATAATTTTTTTTTAATCATAAAATATTTTTATGCTCGACCACGCCGATATGTAGTAATTATACACCTGGTAGTGGCCCTTTAATGCACCTTATTAAAGTACACCTATTCATTATAGTTCAGTTGTTCAGCCAATGAGAAATCACCATTGTAGTATTATAAAATCGCAAATATCGATTATTTTGGGATATGCAATCGAAAGACAACTAGCGAAACGTCACGGAGGCTGGATATCCAATACTGTCGCAGAAAGTTATGTTCTGTTACTATAATAATTAGCGTTAATTGTAAATAATATTCAAATAAATTCAATTTGTCATCTCGTTTTTTAATTCTAAATCAATTTTCAGGTTATATCAAGATTAATGTTTATGTTATTCTCTAGATTATATCAAGGTCAATGACATTCGTTCCTCGGAAAAAATCAATACTTTCGCGTCTGCGCACATCTCACAATTTGGAAGGTCAGTTCCGCTCCTTACTTCGATAACCATTACATGAATACTTATGAATAATTTCAAGTTAGAAATATGGTCGAGAATAAAAAGTCGCATGAATCTTGCCTATAATGGTAATTAAGACGCTCGTATGAAAATTATGAAACTCGCTTGCGCTCGTTTCATAAACAAACATACTCGCGTCTTAATTACTACCATTATAGGCTCGTTGCATAATGTACTATTTTCATATAGCAGAAGGACAGTGTTTTACATATACCAATTTTCATTATTGTACAAAATACAGTAATGGAGGAAAAAAAATTGAATATTTCCAAAACTTTTACTGCTGTAAGCTGTACCTAACCCCTTAAGGACTTGCCATGAAGCGGACGACCAGTTGTGACTCAACACTCTGTCGACAATGCCCAAGTTGCATTTCAACGCAGGCCTCAGAAGTCAATCGGTCGTGCTTCACGGGAACTGTATATACCCATATCAACCATCTATAAGATCCTCCATAAGCGGCTACATTTTCAAGCCTATAAATTGGAAATTACTCAAGCCTTGCAGCAAATGACTGTCCTCTGCACTTTGAATTGGCTGCTTCCATGCTGAACACAGTCGAAGAAGATAATGATTACCTACATAGGATAATATTTTCAGATGAAGCCACTTCTTCGTGTCTGGACATATTAACCGCCATAACGTTCGTGTATGGGGTTCTGAAAATCCTGGTATCACTCGAGAACACACACATTGGGCCTTCTCCACTGGTGTCGTCATTGTTGTTTAATTAGAATCTTCAAAGGGAATTAAAACAAAACTTTGAGAGATTAAGAACAAGTTGCAAAAAACCGTAATGCTCTATGTCATATGGTTTGTGAGCAATGATTAACTTAATTATAGTGGTACTGCAACTTTATGGACACGGTTTACTTCACTTAGGCTATGATAGTAATTTCCAAATGAATCAAATTCTATTTATTGACATATTATTATTCATTACAATATCGGAATACTCACTGACATCATATTGATGTGAATGCGGTGACTATAACTCTGAAATAATAATTATCAAAATATTATTTCAAATCCCAAACATTCTTACAATCCCAACAGTGTTAACAATAACAATCATGAACAGCATTAACGTTCCATGCAATAATCATGGTGCTTCGTTGAATTCCCTGTAATTTTTTTTTTTTATGTTTTTAAAAATGTTTGAAGTATCTACTCTCCGGCGAATTTAATGAAAGCTCTTTACTTCTGCTTCATTTAATTCCTTCTACAGAAGATGTTATATATTTTGTAAGCATTCCTTGGAGTGGATTATTCTTCACTAGAATACTCGTACACGGAATGAAGATATGTATATTGAAAAATCTTGAGAGCCATCACCTTCCTGGACACTGCATCTTAAGAAGGCTAAACAAGTTCCAAAAAAAAATAATAAAATAAAATGAAGAGAAAGGCGTCAGCATTATAAAATTAGTCACATTTAATAGATTACATAGTAAACTTATTATGGTGTGTCCAAAACTATTTTCGACCTGATAAATGACGCCTTTAGCATGTTGCCATGGCAACCATTCAAATCTACCAATCACGAGAGACCCGTAACCATGGTAACGGGACGGTGTTGCCGTATTTATGTTTACAAGTTGCACGTATATACATTACTCGGGATGACTTTGAGTTGGCTGGTTAGCGTGTGCGTTGTGTGAATTAAAAATATTGTTAAGTTTTATTATTGTTTTAGTGTATCGATAATTATTGCGTTTAAATTATATTATACGTACTATCTTCGTTCTCATTGGTGGGGTGTGTGACTAGTGTGTGTTTTATAGTTTCTGCGAGGGTTTCTGAATAGGTGACTTGTGCAATGTCGGAAGGAAGGAAAGACAGGCGGAGAACAAAGAATGTTGTACAAGGTGTCCTGTTAAAGAGTCAAGCGCAAGAGATGGTGTGTAATGTAAGAAAGTATTTTGAGAGGGAAAAATATAATGGCAAGCCTCATACCTTTGACGCAAGTCGTAATGAGAACTACTGTTTGTGTTAAAATTCATAAGAGCATTGTTATCAATATTGGAAAATAAAAAGGCCGTGTAGATGAAGATGACACAGGGTCCTCAAGGCTTGAAACTCCGGAGAAAAGGGAAGAGTGGAGAAAAGTGTAACAAATATACACTTTTCCCCAGTTTGCTTTCCAGCAAGATGTTTTTCTAACAATATACATGGACGAATACTCGACCTAATAAAAGTAACGGTGTCGTATTAAATTTAAACTTGTTTTTACAGTTTACAGTTATTTCAACGCTGTTCTAACAATATTACATTACATTAAAGAATACAGGCGCTACTGCTAAAAATAATAAAAATAATAATTTACACTAAAATTTTAATGAAAATTATTCAACAAATTAGTTAGCAATAAATTTCTTGGTAAAAGTGACCAAGTTTAAAATGCAAAATTGTTGGGAAAAGGCATTTAAAGGTTTACTGAGCCATCCAAAGATAATTGTACTTCTTTAGATGTTAGTAAGAAGTTATTTTGAATGTAAATGAGCTATGTTATTAGTTTTTAATATAAAATTATATCTTAAATTTTCATAATGCTTGGGAACCTTGGAATGTTACTTAGTCACTTTTACCAGGAAACCGACTATATACATTTCATGTCAGCTGTTCGTTACTGCACACTAGCGGCAGCGCGGTCGCTTACACGTAAGATGGACAACATGACAACATTGTTACTTCTTCTCTGTAAGCTATCAAGTCGGAAGTAGTTTTGGTAACACCATAGTCTACATTGGCTATAGAGTGTTTACATTGTGTTCACAATGTTTACGTGTATACTCATATGACTAGATAGGGAATCAGAAGCCACTATGGTTTCTGGATCTTCGACCACAGAAAGAAGTAATTTAGTCAATTTCATACTTCGGCTGCCGTCTGTCTTCTTAGGAAAAAAAGGTACTAAATTTTTCAAAAGTAATCTCACTAGAGGTTTTGATTTATCTAGAGAAAATCAAAACTCGAGTGGGATTTAATTGACTATTACACGATTAGAAGAAAGTAGGCTATATAAAGATTAGAAGTAACAAAGTGTGCAATAAAATATTAATTGGCTTACGAAAATACAACTGTCTTCAAATGTATTATTGTACCATCTCAACATTACGCTAGATGGCAGTGGTGTTTTATGATGATGATTTCTTGTTACCGGTATCAGTTGTGCCAACTATGGAATCTTCATTGAACTCTGTGGACTGTTACTAGTCAAGAAGGCTTTGTTGATTCAGTTTCATTTTTATTAAAACATTTGCATTCCATTTCAATCATCCGGATCCCAGTAATCAACGTCACTTGACAGATGATTTTCAATAAATCTTAGTATTAAATAATCTCTGTTACGTGACTATCAATAATATATATAGCAGAATCTATAACAAACATAACCTAAATAATATAAACAAGTGCTAGAAAAGATTTAATTAGGGATGATGAAATAAACAAGAAACGTTTTAATTAACGATGATGAAATAAAAAATAAACATGGGTAATTTTAAAAGAAACAATTATTGAAAGCACAATTTTCAAATTAGAATATTTTGGTGGTTCAGTTGATGTTATATTGGACGTGTGCGTAAAAGAAGTGAACTCGTTGGTGTACATGGTGTATCCCTCAACTCATTCAGGATTTCCGAATGGTGCTCTTCATATATGACCAGTGATCTTTATTAATTCTTGTTCTTGAATGCCAAAATGCGAGTCATATTTGAAAGTGACGTGCATCGACTGGAGTGGTTTGTAATTTTCTGTTTTTTTGACGGCCAGACCAGTGCAGTTTGAAATGTTGGCAAACAAAGAAACAAATGCTAGGGTAGTGATAAAAATAAACAAATGCTAGGGACGCGATAAAATTAAACAAATGCTAGGGACGCGATAAAATTGTGCGATAAGCAGCCATGATTGGTTGAAATACGTCCTTTCGTACCGTTTTATTGGTCGAAAGTAGTGTGACGTAGTAAAAGTGTAATAGTCATAGTAAATTGATTGCAGCCTTGGTTGCCTTTTCAAGGGGCGGACGCGGAATGGATTCATTCACTTGGACTTACATTGGCCCATTGAGAGCTTGTTATGCGTTGATTACTCCGGTTCGACAGGTGCCACGGTGACATTCGCGAATCCGATGCTGACAGATGGGACATCCTGTTTCAGGTCTCAGAGCCAAGTACTATTCACAAACTAGTACCTTATGACTATTTCGTTTATATGACGTCATTCCATTTTCGGCAAATGAAGTGTAATGAAATTTTGAATTTCAACCAATCACAGTCATACATCGCGGTAATTTCTGCAGCTCGATTTATCACTATCAATTTATCGCATGGTCGTTCTTTTGTTTAGTCAGTGTCGCCAAACTGTTTCCACGTAAATCGATGAGCATGAATCCATAATACTAAATAAAGTGCGAAATCCTACTATTACTTCTACATCTTCATCTTCTAATTCCATGTCCATTGTATCTAAAAAAAATGACACTCCTTCATAACAAATTGTTCATTTAATTAATGCATTAATCAAGTTATTGTAACACCACACAGAACTGCACGCATTGTATTGTTCACCTGACATAATTAGGAACATTAAGTCTAGACGTTTGAGATGGGCAGGGCATGTAGCACGTATGAGCGAATCCAGAAATGCAAGTAGAGTGTTAGTTGAGAGGCCGGAGGGAAAAACACCTTTGGGGAAGCCGAGACGTAGATGGGAGGATAATATTAAAATGGATTTGAGGGAGGTGGGATATGATGATAGAGACTGGATTAATCTTGCTCATGATAGGGACCGATGGCGGGCTTATGTGAGGGCGCCAGTGAACCTCCGGGTTCCTTAAAAGCCTGTAAGTAAGTATTAATCAAGTTATTTTTAATTATACTATAAAATGTTTGAATTAAATTATGATTTCAACAGATAATGAAAACGTATTTCTGTTATAATAAGAGAAAAACGCAGTACATGTAATTAACATTTTAAAACCTTTATTTTGGTTTTCTCAATTGACATTACTGAATAACATTAAATTTCTTTATTGCAGTAATCGTTATTCATCTATTTCCATTTCACAATGTCTGAATAGGTTAAGTATTCATAAATATACAGTTATTAACATTTTATGAGCGAATTTTAGAGATATATTATTTACATTTTTATTTTATTCACGAAATAGTCCTATTAAATACCACTCGAGGTCTGAGATATCCCAAATAAATCGCCAAATTTCTGAGTTTCCGAAGACCCAAGCTCTTTTATGAGCATCGGAAACCCGGAAAAACTCTAGACCTCATCCAGGCCATTTCTAACTAGTGCAGATGATAAATGACATAAGAAAGGTATAGAGTGTTGATGGAAACGGGAGTAGGCCAGGAACTTTCCTTTTCCAAAAATTCCTTGACGACCTGGCTATAGTCGAACCTGGGTGCCTTGATAGAAAGGCAGAGCTCTACGGCAGACGCAGAGATGCGGAGATTGGAGCTCTAGGCTGATTCAGAAGTTATGGCGAGATAAAATGGCACCGTGGAAGTCACTTTGTGAGAATAACAGGGAGTAAATGAAAGCCAGTAGTACGAAATATGTAAATTTTATTTCCATAGTTTCAATAGTATACCAGATAAAAACGGGGTAGTACGTTGAAAGCAACGTTCATATATAATTTTTGCGGAATATGTGACTCTGTGCACAAACTTTTGTGCATTAATTACAATTCAAAATAACGTCAACTTCATTGCGAAACTATGAATTAGTGTTACGTGCAGCATATGAAACACGTTTTAGTATTTTATCTTCACCGATTTTCTATGAAAACGCAGGATAACTAAAGACTACGACAATGTAATATTCATTGACCCGAAACAAATGCGTCACTTATTTGTAGTTCTCGCTCTCACCGCAAAGCGCTTGCAGTAGAACCGTAATTGGTTCAGTAGAAGTAGATTTCAGTGCTAACGGGGAAAAAGAGTGAATGAAAAAAAAAAAAGAGAAAAAGTAAACGAATGAAAAGTCTGGAGTGGAAATAAAACGAATGGTGGTTTAAAGCTGAATATGTAAATTCTCTTTCCACGAATATTTAGAGAAATCTCGCATCTGAATTACATGTGCATCCCATTTTTAATTACATAATTTTTAAAACAAATATACCATCATAACCGGGATAAAAATTACCTTCCGTCGCGACATGAAGTGTAACACAGTTAAGTCGTTTAGCCTTTCAAGACAATTCTGCAACACTGCGGTAACAATTAAGTTAAGTATAGTTTTTAATTAGTAGCAGATGAAAAAGTCTTCCTCGTTAGCTTATGTATCAATATTTATGACATTTGCAACTTTGTTACTTCTGTTTTGCAGTTTTACTTCTTGAACACACAGCAGATTAAATTATTTTTTGTGCAGTACTTGACAGACAAAATATTCAGCAGTGGAAGATAGAAATATTTGAGTTCATTTAACAGTTAGACATTTGCATTTAGTCAAATTTTCATTCAATTCTTAAATTTAGTGCCACAATATCAGTTGGGAAGGCATTTCAATATTGTTACAACGAAGGAATTCGATGTACTGTAAAGAAGTAAATTTGAAATTCCTTACTAAACTTACTGTTTATTTTAACTTAGTTGTGACATTTTGTCGGCTTACAAACAAAACACGTTATCAAAATAATTACTTCCGAGAAAAAAACTCTCTTATTCTGAAAAAATAAATCCTCAAAATATTATTTTTAGTAAGTTGTTTCTGTTGAAGTGTATTTCTTTTTATATTTCTAAGTTTATATACAGGGTGTATATAAAAGGATATAGCGAATTTAAAGATGTTTAATGATACTTTAACTATGACAATAAGAAAACTCATGTTAAATGAAAGAGAATGGAGGTATCGTGTGGTTAGCACGATGATCCCCCCAGCCGTTATAGCTGACTTTCGTAACCGGATTTCGCTACCTATCGTAGCTTCCGAAGTGCATCATGATGCTGGATGGGCACCGATCCCATACACTGGCCGAAATTTCATGAGAAAATTTCTTCCCCTCTGAGGACTCGAACCAGCGCACATTCCGTAACGTGAGTCCTAGGCACGCCACGACACCACGGCGCGGGACTGTTACAATTGTAACATTCATAATGGTAGTTATACGTTACAATTAGTTTGTTATAATCATGATATTTACTATGGGGTATTTAGCAAATATTAGCTTGTACGTTTACAGAAAAGACAGAGAAATACTGCACTACACCATAGAGTATAACGATTTCAAAATTATCTTCACTTTTGAATTAGCATACGATTCAACAAAAAATTCTTTGAACACCGAGAGCCATTATATGTAGTCCAATTTGTATCGTCTATAGATCAATAATTTTCTTTTCTTTATCTATTAATTTTTATGTGGTAACTTTCGAGGAATATCACTTTTGTTGACGTCGTACAAAATTTTGTCCAATATTCTTTTGAGAAGATTAACTCCGTACGTAGATGAAATTATTGGGGATCATCAGTGCGGTTTTAGGCGTAATCGATCGACTATTGATCAGATTTTTTGTATTCGACAGATAATGGAAAAAATGGGAGTATGAGGATACAGTACATTAGTTATTCATAGATTTCAAAAAGGCATATGACTCGGTTAAGAGGGAAGTATTATATGATATTCTTATTGAATTTGGTATTCCCAAGAAACTAGTTCGATTAATTAAAACGTGTCTCAGTGAAACATACAGCAGAGTCCGTATAGGTCAGTTTCTACCTGATGCTTCTCCAATTCACTGCGGGCTAAAAGCAGGGAGATGCACTATCACCTTTACTTTTTAACTTCGCTCTAGAAAATGCCATTAGGAAAGTTCAGGATAAGAGGCAGGCTTTGGAATTGAACGGGTTACATCAGCATTTTGTCTATGCGGATGACGTGAATATGTTAGGAGAAAATCCACAAACGATTAGGGAAAACACGGAAATTTTACTTGAAGCAAGTAAAGCGATCGGTTTGGAAGTAAATCCCGAAAAGACAAAATATATGATTATGTCTCGTGACCAGAATATTGTACGAAATGGAAATATAAAAATTGGAGATTTATCCTTCGAAGGGGTGGAAAAATTCAAATATCTTGGAGCAACAGTAACAAATATAAATGACACTCGGGAGGAAATTAAACGCAGAATAAATATGGGAAATGCGTGTTATTATTCGGTTGAGAAGCTTTTATCATCTAGTCTGCTGTCAAAAAATCTGAAAGTTAGAATTTATAAAACAGTTATATTACCGGTTGTTCTGTATGGTTGTGAAACTTGGACTCTCACTCTGAGAGAGGAACATAGGTTAAGGGTGTTTGAGAATAAGGTGCTTAGGAAAATATTTGGGGCTAAGCGGGATGAAGTTACAGGAGAATGGAGAAAGGTACACGACGTAGAGCTGCACGCATTGTATTCTTCACCTGACATAATTAGGAACATTAAATTCAGACGTTTGAGATGGGCAGGGCACGTAGTACGTATGGGCGAATCGAGAAATGCATATAGAGTGTTAGTTACGGGACCGGAGGGAAAAATACCTTTGGGGAGGCCGAGACGTAGATGGGAGGGTGATATTAAAAAATGGATTTGAGGGAGGTGGGATATGATGATAGAGACTGGATCAATCTTGCACAGGATAGGGACCGATGGCGGGCTTATGTGAGGGCGGCAATGAACCTTCGGGTACCTTAAAAGCCATTAGTAAGTAAGTAAGAAAAATGTAGAATAGAAGACAACTTAATTAAAGTATGTGAAAAATAATAATAAAATGACAAGGAGAGAGAACTGAGAAATCGAAGGCTGTGATCCATTGTTTATTTTCATCTCCATAGGAACTGTAAGTTAAAATATTCAATCGTATTTCAATTGTATTGTACACAGAAAGGAACGGCGATAGAGTAAAGCCAGCGAAATTGCTTCCTTCTGACCCAGAGTCGGGGGACATCTCGACCTGCTGATCCGTATTTTTTGCTACTTGTATAGAATAACACGGAGGTAAGGAAGGTCAAAAGGACACCACCGCCGTGTGGCCATGATGCGCAGGAAGGTCGGCTTTGGCACGGGATCAACCGGAAAGAGAGTCACATTCGCAGAAAAGCCAACATCAAGGATTTAAACCCACTTCTGTGTCCTTTTTTTCCTTCCTTTCTTTCCACACTTTTACATCCAATTTTCTGTATGTTTCTAACCTCCTCTTTTCTCATTTTCTCCTGTACTTTCCACTTGTCGCTCCTTTATGTCTTTGAATCTAAGCCAGGAGTCCTTCGGCTAGGATCCGGTCTTCGATATATGATAACTACTCTCCAGCTGTAGCGAATCTGTCAGAGAAATGTTTCGCTATTTTCTGCCGGTGCAATGAAGCATCCACCTGTTGAAATCAAAACATCACAAACAAAAATCCTCTGTGATAGTTCACTGTTAGAAATCGACCTTGTTCTTCCATGAACTTGAGCTTGTTCCCCGACATTAACTGGAAAGAGTTTCATGGTAGACACGACATGAAAAATTAATCACTCTACTCTTATTATTTCATTTCGTAAAATAAATAAAAATAGCGGGCTACGTTCGGGGACAAGGCCGTAGATTTAACGTGAATACGTTGTCCCATGATTATTGAACGTGTACAGAAGGGATTAGAAATGAAGAAACAGACTAGCTTTATTAACAAATTTATATTGAAGCAAAGACCTCAAGAAGTCTTACATGTTTTTGCAGTCTATTGAACCCATTAACTTCCACCTGAAAAATAATTATAATTTAAGATATACAGTCTGATCTGTTTGAGTATGGATAATATTAAATTATTATTATAAAGCTATTATGACAGTAGAAAAAATTTGTTGCTGGTTATATTACAATTGAAAGATGGGAGTTTCCATATATGAGCCGTTCAGAGCAGAAGTGGTGTAAGTCAAAATTGGGTAATGGGGGTTAAAGTAAACATTATGTAAAATACAGCGCAAAGTAGCAATTTATATTAAATTTATTTAAACTATTAGTAGTCGGTGGATAGCAAGGAGGCCATATTAATTGCTACTTTGCGCTGTATTTTACAGAATTTTTACTTTAAACCCCATTACCCAATTTTGACTTACACCAATTTTGCTCTGAACGGCTCATATGACAATGAACAATGCATAATCTGAAAGGACGAATGAAAATCGTAGATGATTAAAATGGCTACTACAAATCAACAACAGGCACAATGTGTTCTTTGGTATGCTAAATTTGAGAGTGTTAAAAGAGTTCAAAGAGAAATTAGACTTGAGTATGGTGTGCGTAATGTACCTAAATACGATTCCATAATGTTGTGGTATCGAACATTTGTAGAAACATGTTCTGTGTTAAAAAAAAAAAAAACATGCAGGAGGTCGCAGGGAAATCCAGTACGAGAAGCAGCTGTCTCTTGGCTTGGTCCCCAAACTCCCCATAAGCCCTTTTGACTTCTTCGTGTAGGATTTTAGAAAAAGCAGATAGTTACGCTCTCACTTGCACATAGTGTAGACATGGCTATTTTATAAGGAATTAGGGGGGACGAATCCCAGAAAAGTATGTATTTCATATGCTAGGAAGATGAGTTGACAACAAGGTAGATGTTTTCTTGGAAAAACCATAAAACTTATAAAGATTTCGCATTATGTTTCAACTTTCAATAGAGGTAGACTAGGTCACTGTCCTTATATCTCCATCTCTTTCTGAAGTGTTTGTGCAAAGATTTTCCCTACGCTCTCTGGGTTACAGTTAGAAAATAACAGTACTATTGTGCTTTTAAGTAAGAAATTTCGGAGAGAGAAATATTGTCGGAATTTTTAGTACGAGTTTGTATTAACAAAATAATAATTAATGTCAACTACAACCGATTAATTTAATTAACTCGATTATTCGATTAAATATTTTGATCGATTAATCTTAGAACAGAAATTGATAGATAAATTGATTAAATCCCTTAACACTAATTATAAGATTTCATCAGAAATATTTGTCTATGCGGTGGTCAAGACTGCACAATTTTTATTTATTCATTAGTTAATTTGTTTTGGCGAACAGTCCAATTTTATCATGGTGGGTACCTGATATCTTTAATATAACTTCTAAATAATAATTTCTAACATCACGAAAGTAAAGGACACTGAGATATTTAAATATTGGCTTCTTTTCGAGGTCCGGATCAGGGAAGAATTTTGGATACTATTCGTGAATTCGATGTTAACAGGAGGAGCATCATATCTCAACTCTGACAGAATAAAATCCCATCCCAATATATATATATATATATATATATATATATATATATATATATATATCTGAAAAGCCCCAGGGCCCGAAGCCTCGAGCCTTTAAACCCTGTATCAGCATCGAAGATCCGTACTGATCCCATGACGTCACCCCACGCTCTTTTAACCATTGAAAATGCTAGATGAGATGAGGGGAAGTGGAGAGTTTTGGTGGAATGAAAGATGGAAAAGGGAATACCTCGAGAAAAATCCTATAAATTATCTGCTTTGTCCACTAAATTTTTCATCATGACTGGATGAAGACTAGTACGTTAGCGCACAGCCACAAATGCTATTATTTAGAGTGATACTTAATCCGAAGCGGTGAAGAGAAATAAATTATTAAATGTATTAGCAAACTTATAGCAAGCATATATAATATCTATAAAACAAATGTAATTGCAGTAAGGTGTGACAATAAATTATCGCAATGGACAGAAATTCATACAGGAGTAAGACAAGGTTGCGGCCTTTCACCGTTGCTGTTTATTATATATATGAATCAAATAATTAGAGAATGGAAACAATTTCCTCATGGATATATACAACTGAATAGACATTTACAACTAGATTCATTATTTTTTTCAGACGATTTAGCTGTGATGGCATCCTCAGGGATGAATTACAACGTTCAATTTTTAATTTTAAGAAAATTGGAATTAAATAAAGAAAAAAACAAACTATGGTCTCCTGCGGAAAATACCCTGTGCCTAGCAAAATATATTTTGATTACAAAATATTAGAAAGAGTAAATTATCTTACATATCTCGGATACACATGATCTTCTTTCGATGAAGGAGACATTTCACAGAAAATTTCTAAATACACCAAAACAATGGGAATAATTAACAACATTATGAAACCTTCCCTAGTACAAAGGGATACTAGAATTCGCCTATACAAGACCTTGGCAAACCTGTACTTTGTTACGACGGCAGTGATGCGTGGACATTGAGGAAGAAAGACGAAAGCAGAATAACGGCCAATGAAATGAAATTTATGGGATAGCCTATACAGCGGGATATACGAAATGGGATCACAAACGCAATGAAGATGTAATGGAAGAATTACAACTAGAACAACTGGATAAATCATCTCCATCGCATGAGTAGAGATAGAATCCCAAAAGTCATGTTCCACTATCGTCCAAACGGGAAGAGATCTCTCGGTCATCCAAAGAAGCGCTGGTTTGAAAATTCAACTGTGAGATCGTAACAGGCCATATGGCCTAATACTTGAAGGGAAGAAGAAGAAGAAGAAGAAGAAGAAGAAGAAGACTTAATCCGAAGCCTATGATAATACTGACGATCATAAATACGAGATGCTCCATTAGGTCTCTTGCTGCACTTGCAACTTCGTGGTAAGTTTCAACCTTAATTTTACTACGTAGACCATCGACTCCCAACTACTACCAGTAACGCATAACACAATGTCAATACGGCGGTTGCTGTCGTCTGCGATACAACGAACTTTTATGTTGATTTTCAAGTTCGTCATTTTTTTCCTGGTTAGCCTATTACATCCTTATTTAAGTTGTGTTAACTCTCGCTAAGTGGTTTTATATTTTATTTTATGCTCGACCATGCCGAAATGTAGTAATTATACACCTGGTAGCAGTCCTTTAATGCATGTCATTAAAGTACACCTATTCATTAAAGTACAGGTGTTCAGCCAATGACAACTCAGCTTACAGGTGTTCAGCCAATGACAAGTCAGCTTTGTACCGTTATAAAACCTCAAGTATCGATTATTCTCGGATATGCAATCGAAGAGAATTAGCGAAAAGTCACGGAGGCTGGAAATCCAATACTGTCGCAGAAGGTTATGTTCTGTTACTATAATAGAGTTAATTGTAAATAATATTCAAATAAATTCAATTTGCATCTCGTTTTTCAATTCTAAATCAATTTTCAGGTTATATCAGAGTAATGTTCATCTTATTCTGTGCCAAGGTCAATAGAATTCGGCCTCGGAAAAAATCAATACTTTCGCGTCTGCGCACATCTAACAATTCAGGTCAGTTCGGACATAACCATAATTTTGAATACTTTCATGTTATAAATATGGTCGAGCATAAAAAGTCGTATAAAACTTGCCTATAATGGTAATTAAGACGCTCGTATGAAAATTATGAAACTGGCTTGCGCTCGTTTCATAAACAACCATACTTGCGTCTTAATTACTACCATTATAGGCTCGTTGCACAATGTACTATTATCCGTCTTAGTATTTATTTTATTATTGTAAATATATTTGTTTTATTATTATTATTATCATTATTATTATTATTATTATTATTATTATTATTATTATTATTAATGAATTAATTTGTATTACTATCTTTGTATCATCTTCGTCACGGTTAATGTATTATTATTATTATTATTATTATTATTATTATTATTATTATTGTTGTTACTATTATTTCTATTATCAACATTATTATTGATCTCTGTAAAATTTATATAGACTACTGGACTGTAACAGAGCACGAGCATATGCTCATTTCGGGTATCTATTCACATGTATTCATTTAAAAATGTATTCATTTACTTACATTGATACCGTCTATCATGTCTTGCATTACTTGGATGGATTTTCCAAACACTCTGTATATAGTTACACACAGACTTTCATTTGTATTTGAAAAATTGTCTCTTCTTCAGAGATGGACTGAACTTCTATTTATAGTCTCCATAAATGAATTCAAATGGAATTATGAAGTAGAGATATAATATTCGTATCCATAAAAATACATCAAAACCCTGAACAAGATAGAATCGCCACTTGGAGAAAGCGTTTCTTTCCTTCCTTCAATCTTCTCTAGCGTTTTGACCAGCACGTGCCGCGGAACACAGAGTCCGGAAAACTTATTATATTTTATGGCGTCTCCCGCAGAGATAAAGCGACACAAAATCCTTTATATTATGAAGACTCCTTTCTTCCCAATCAATAATTCAGGACCACGCCGCAAGACCGTGCCACTTTAAAATCAGAATAGATGTCCACTTCAGTTTTTTCTCTCCATCTTTATCAGCTGCTACTCCTTACTATAAATGCCGTGACAAGTCTTTCCCACTCTTCTACCTAAACCGCTCGCGACGGCTAGAATAATTTATTTATCCTCACATCTCCTGTAATGTCGCCTCGTCCTTATTTCTTATCATCGCCTCTCTGGAGTGTGTTTAACTCAGGTCGGGTCTATCATACAATTTTTCCTCGTTGTATGAATAGCTCATGCAAAATTAAACTACTAGCTACAGATGTTTCAGAAGAAAACTAATTTACATATTTTAATTCCCTCTATCGACTTATACAGGACGTTTCATAACAAGTGCATCCTACTTGAGAGACATTTAGGATCTGTAATAACAATAAATCAACTTTTTCTTTTAAGGGATTAGGTACAGCTTACAGCAGAAAAATTTTGGAAATATATTGAACATTTTTTCCCCCAATTACTGTACCTTGTGGAATAATGAAAATTACAATGTTTAAACACTGTCCTTCAGCTATATGATAAAAATATATTTATGATAAAATTTTTTTTTTTTTTTTTTTTTTTTTTCAGAATTCAAAATTATAGCAGTTCACTGTGCAGTGATGAAGCGTTTCCCTCATAACTGAAAAAATATCCAACATTCTGTGCTGAAATGTTTTGTGTGTACTTATGCATGTCATATCTACAATATGATGCAAAATTATTTCTCTGTCTGTGATAGACTGTCTGATAAAAATAGATTATTTAAAAAAATGGTAAAATATCAGTATTTTCTTCTAACACAAAATAAAAAAAAATATATATTTTTTTTAAGGAATGTAGTTGAAAGAGCATGATATTGTAAACGTGAGTTTCAGTACTAAAATAAAAGGGCGAGAACATGAAAAAGTTGACAAGGTTATGAGTTATGAGGGAAACACTTCATCACTGCACAGTGAACTGCCACCGTATTGAATTTTGAAAAAATATATATAAATAATTTTTTTAAACCATCAAAGTATTTTTCTCATATAGCAGAAGGACAGTGTTTTACACATACCAATTTTTATTATTGTACAATATACAGTAATATAGGAAAAAAAATTGATTATCTCCCAAAATTTTACTGCTGTAAGCTGTACCTAACCCCTGAAAGATTAGGCTCACAGCCTGTTACGGCTTATATACGTAAATATTAATTTTTGGTCCTACATAATGTATCTGTTATGATAACAATGGTTATTAGAGGAGAAAAATTCGCTTCGGCGCCGGAGATCGGACCCGGGTCCTTGGTTCCAAATACCAAGTGCTCTAATCACTGAGCTACGCCGAAGTTCAATCCACAGCACCGGATCGAATCCCTCTCCTCTATTGTTTTTCCTTTGTGGCCTCACTCCAAGTTCGACATATATATTGACATATTAAGTCAACTGTCATTATACAAGGAGCGCACTCAATTGAGTGACTTGGTGGCCGGGATTCCACAGTAATGTGCACTGTTGGGCTAAGAATCTTTATCTTTATATATATCTTTGAGTGCGTTTCTTGTATAATGGCAGTTGACTTAATACAGAGTGTTTAAAAAATACGAGGCATAATTTCAGGTAATGTATTTCCCATATGTAGACAATCAAAATAGTTCATTACAACATGTGTCCGGAAATGCTTTATTTCCGAGTTATGGCCTTCACAACATTGAAATTCACCAGAACGTTTTTCTTTCTGCAGGTCGTTGCCGTCAAAGGAGACATTAAGAGGGCACTCTGACCGTTCATTCCGAGGCGAAGGTTACATTCAGTGTTGTGTAGGCGTTAGACTGTGCGACATATATTCAAATCAAGAGCTGGCATAGATACACTTCAAGTACGGTAAAGCGGACGGCAATGCTGCGCTGGCTCGTCGTTTGTACCAGGAGAGGTACCCACAGCGACAATGTCTAGATCGGAAGACATTTGTACGTCTCCATTACCGTCTGTGCGAGTATGGAAAATTTAACTCTCCTGGTTTGGGAAGGGGACGACCAAGATCTACAACTCCAGAAGTATAGGAGGAGGTTCTGGAGGCTGTGAACATGACTCCTTCTATCAGCACACGAAGGGTAGCGTTTCAAGTCAATGTTCCTCATACGACTGTCTGGAGAATGTTGAAAGAGTATCAATTGTATCCTTATCATTTGCAACATGTACAGGCCCTGTCACCAGCAGATTACCCTGCACGAGTTAGGTTCTGTCAGTGGTTCTTGCAGCAGTGTGGTGTAAATCCGAACTTTCCTGCCTTAGTATTATTTACAGATGAAGCACAGTTCACACGAGATGGCATAACAAATTTCCACAATCAGCATGTATGGGCGTATGAAAACCCACGTGCATCTGTTCCATCTCATCACCAGGTGCGGTTCTCCCTCAACATGTGGGCCTGTATCATTGGTGATCGATTAGTTGGACCCCATGTACTTGTAAACAGACTTACGGGGTAGGCGTACACAAACTTCCTGGAAAACACCATACCTCATGTTTTAGAAGACACTCCACTGATCAATCGTCAACACATTCACTTCTTGCATGATGGCGCTCCTGCACACTTCAGTCGTACGGCTCGCCTGTACTTGGATCGAAGGTTTCCTGATCGATGGATAGGTACAGGTGGCCCAATTGCTTGGCCTCCACGCTTACCTGATCTGAACCCTCTCGATTTCTACTTGTGGAGCCATTTAAAATCATTGGTTTATTCGTCTCCGGTGCCTGATTTGGAATTCCTTCGGAATCGAATTGTGGCATGTTCTGAGGACATACGCAATACTCCTGGAGTTTGGGATCGTGTTCGCAGGTCAATGAGACATCGATGTGAGGTCTGTATTCAAGCAGGAGGTGGACATTTTGAACATCTTCTGTAATGACAACGACCTGCGGAAAGAAAAACGTTCCAGTGAATTTCAATGTTGTGAAGGCCATAACTCGGAAATGAAGCATTTCCGGACACATGTTGTAATGAACTATTTTGATTGTCCACATGTGGGAAATACATACCTGAAATTATGCCTCGTATTTTTTAAACATCCTGTATATGGAATATAAGAGAAAACAAAGAGGAAGGCAGAAAGTAGAAAAGATTGAAGAATGCTGGGTTTGCAGTGAAAGACCTCCCCTTGGGCAGGACACTAAATGAATGAATGAATGACGGAATAATATTATAAGGATTTCTTATGTTGCAGTTTCAACCAACAGTAGTATGCAAACGCACACAAAATCTAAGACAGTTGTGTAGTAATAAATGTATAACATATTAAAACCGAATCGAAACGAAATAATAGCGCTTTTCAAAAGTAAGAGGTAACCTTAATTGCTTATATATTTTTCATGGATTTGCTGGGAGGGATGATGAACAGGAGAAAAATTCAGGGCAGAAGAAGTCAGATGTTAGAAAACATTAAGGTACTTATATTGATCGTATATGGTGACTAAGAGGAAGACGTAAAATAGAAAAAACTGAAGAATGATGGTTTGTATTGAAGAACCTGTTCTCGGTCAGAAAATTATGAGTAAACGAATATTCTTTATTTTATACAATCTTAATAATTCTGGCACTGGCTTATTACGCAAGAAGTAAGATTTTTTGCTCCACCATGACGAGTCTCTTTCTCTCTTATTGTTCTGGTGATTGTGTTGTTGGCACTTACCTGTAACTGAGCCTGCAAGATCGCCAGATATTAACCCAGCGATTATTGGTTGTGGGGCTGTGTAAAGGAAAGAGTATTCTTGAGGAAGTCTACGACAATTAATGAGGTGAAAGGCTCCATCGCACAAACTATGGCAGGTACTTCACATCAAGAACTCATAGCTGCTATATACAGCATTGAAGGGAGGGTGTTACAGTCTGATTATTTAGTCCTGACAGTCGCCGACAATGTGCGCCTGGTTCAGGCGAGTCCATTAAGTTACGCCAAGTGATGCTCAAGTTAGTCTGTTGCCTGCATTCAGAGCGATCGGTTGTCACGCATGCGGTATAGCGTTGTGTTTCCAGCACAGCTAAGCTGTATTCCATTTCTTTGCCGACCGCTCGCCCTTATCTCTACTTCGGAGCTTTCCCCACTACTCCTATTACTTCCCCTCTGTCAGGACTATAGTCGGTCTGTACTTGTACAGTTACAAAATTGTGGACGCGTATATATTCGATGAAGTTCGGCAATGGGTGATGTTACAAAAAGTCCAATATGCCAGTGCCAGAATTTTTAATTTTGTGTAAAAATAATGATAATATGAGCAATTAAATTTAATTATCTATTACTTAAAAAAATCTCTATTTATACAGGGTGTTTCTGGGCTAGTGTTACAAACTTTCAGGGATGATGGGGAATTTAAGATAAGGGACCCTGGTCCGGAAATGACTGAGTCGAAAGTTACAAGAAAAAATAGTTGTGTGGGAATGAAATGATTTTATTTCTCTCTACACCTTATTTATGTGTATTTATCTGTACATCTTACACATACTGTATTCATCTGACGTTGTTTAAGTTGTCTACCTACAGTATTCCGTTCAGTGCGCTGTCTGAGGTTTGGGGACAGGAAACTACACTAAAGCAATGCAGATAGCGTAATGTGTAACGGACATGGTCGGTCCTGACATGCACGTCTGTAGACAGCAGTGTATGTGTACAAGTTGCAGAGTCCAGTCGATCAGTCCTAGTGAAATGGAGTACACGAGAATGAAATAAGCAACCTGATTTTCGAATATCGATGTGCCAATGGGAACAGTAGACAAGCTCACAGATTGTATCGGGGCAAGTACCCACTTAGGAGACATCCGACACATACCATTTTTCCACGTGGTGTGAAATTACAATTCCAGTTCCACACAACTATTTTTGCTTATATCTTTCGACTCAGTCACTTCAGGAACAGAGTTCCTTATCTAAAATAGATACTTATGCCTTTCCCCATCATCCCTGAAAGTTTGTAACACCAGCCCGGAAACCCCTGTATAAATACAGGGACATCATTTTATTTTTACTAACATTTTTAATATTAACCTTGCTATACCTTTGGATTAATGGTTCAGAACCGGAAATACCGTTTGCTTTCACCTTCCACGATTGAAGTTCGATGATTCTGGCGTAAAATACAAACAAATCACTTTACTAAGTATAGGAGGGAAGAAAAGTAGTTCATCCATTTACGTAAACTAGGAGATATCGTAATTTTTAATTTGATCATTTTCATTAGGTGTTTGTTTAATCTTAATACAGTGCAGTATTAACAATAAGTGTTTTTACTCACGAACTGAGCTGTCCATGTGGACGTATTCATTATGCAGTGTATATTATACTGTCTACAGCACATTAGCGGACAATACAGAGAATAAAGTTAAATTGAAAAATAATCATAATATGGATATTAACACATCTTTTGAAATGGTGGCCGTTCATTTCGATACAGACTTCAGTTCTTTTGTGCATATTATCGCACTATAGATAGACTCTTGTACCTAATTCCAATTACCAGTTTCGTCCTTCGTACTAGTAACTCATGTTGAAATAATTCTATACCTATTATATAAAAGAGTACCTTACGTACTGTAAATTCAATCTTCACTTCCGCCCGACCCGCACAGATAACATTACTCAGACGTGCTATCTACTGTCCGTCCAAGTGGTTATGTCGCAGGATGGTAGAAAGGGGGGAAATCACGTGACAGTTAATTACTTTTATTTAAGTTATTTTAAACAGTTGCGGGTGAGGGAAATCGGGATGCGACGTAGGCAAACGGACGACAGTACCTGTGCGAAAATATGATTCAATATTGAAAGCTCTTTCGTCACTGGAAAACACGAACATATTTCTGGAACGTACTATACTGACTAACTCAATACTGTTTGTGTTTACTATGACCTTAAGGCGACTTTTGTCTGTATACGCTTGGTTCTGTGAGGAGAACAGTTGGAAGTTCACTAGTAGAGGGGGTGAGAATGAAGTACATTCAGAAACTCAGGTACAATAAACTTGAAGTAAAAATAAAATGATGTCCCTGTATAACTCAGTGATGTCACATATATACATCCATAAAGTTTGCGTTTTATGGTTTTGATTAGTATGAAGACATAGGCTTGCACCGTGCTAAGTAAATAACGAAACATAATATTTTCAGGAGGTATTGGCAGTATTGAATATTTGTCGCAGAAAATCTTGGCTTTAAATTGGAATTTATTTCACTTAATCGATTTTCAATTGTTCCTTTCGCAGTATCCATGGTAACTATAAGTGATTTTTCCTGAATATCACTAGGCTATCTTCTGGAAATGTTTAAAGATATTAAACTTACTATCCACTTGAGTTCGAGATGCTGCTAGAGCTCTTTATGCATTTATCTCACAGACTTGATCCCACATAAACCTTTCAGCTCTTCTCAAAGCCTTACAGCTGAATCAATCGCCTCTGAAGGATGACGTATCAATGCCGGCACGAAGAAGAGTTTCTACAGACGCCACAAAATTGCGGTGCGGACACTGCATTCCATAGCTGGAGTATGTGAAAGAGCGCAGAAGAAACCATGTTTAACACAGGTGCGTTTGCTTGATATATATGGTGAGACAGCAAAATGAATCCTCATATCTATAAGAAGAAATTTGCGTTTGCCACCTTGTGTTGGAAGATACCATTGGTCATCCCACGAAAGGTTTCGATTTCAATGACTATTTCGTTTATATGACGTCATTCCATTTTCGGCCAATGAAGTGTAATGAAATCTTGAATTCCAACCAATCACAGTCATACATCGCGATAATTTCTGCAGGTCGATTTATCACTATCCATTTATCGTATGGTCGTTCTTTTGTTTAGTCAGTGTCGCCAACTGTTTCCACGTATATCGATGAGCATGAATCCATTGTACTAAATAAAGTGCGAAATCCTACTTCCACGTCTACATCTTCATCTTCTAATTCCATGTCCATTGTATCTAAAGAAAATGACACTCCCTCATAACAATTGTTCATTCAATTAATGTATTAATCAGGTTATTTGTATTATACTATGAAATTTTTAAATTAAATTATGATTTCAGCAGATAACGAAAGCGTATCTCTGTTATAATAACAAGAGAAAAGCGTAGTACATGCAATTAATATTTTTAAATTCGTATTTCGCTTTTCTCAATTGGCATTACTGAATAACATTTAATTTCTTTATTGCAGTAATCGTTATTCATATATTTTAATGTCTGAATAGGTTAAGTATTCATGAATATACAATTATTAATATTTTGTGAGCGAATTTTAGGGATATATTATTTACATTTTAATTTTATTCACTAAATAGTCCTAGTAAATGTCACTCGAGGTCTGAGATTTCGCTTCGCTCGTGGATTTATCGGCAAATCTCAGACCTCTTGTGACATTACTATAGATAAAGGTACAAATAACTTTATTATGATACAATATTATAGAGAAATCTTACTATTTCTACTGAAATTAGTGTTTCCATATGCCGCAGATTTCGCACACAATACCCGAGACACAGATGATAGACGACATTAAAATATATGGATCATATGCGGAGACAAAGACGAAGGTAGAAAATAGGAAAGACTGGAGAATGCTTGGTTTGAAATGAAAGACCTGACTTTGGGCAGAACACTATGAATGAATGATATTTATTTTCATTTGTTTAATTACGAAATACAACAAACCAACGCTATTCAGTCTATTTCTTTGTGACTAATTGCGTTGTTTTTTCCGCATATTATGTATTTCTCTTAGTATTGGTTTCCTTCTACAGATTGGTCTTACTCAGTGTAAGTATGAATGCAATGTGTAACCTCGCAAATTTCAAGCGCAATAATTAACTATAGATCCCTATTAGAAAGAACAACAACCAACTTTCTTGGCTTAAAAATCGATAATGTATTAAACTGGAAAAATCATATTAAAGAAATTACCCCCAAACTAATTTCAGCATGTTTTGCTATTAGATCTATGCAAAAGATAGTTAATATCAGTACCTTAAAAACAGTATGCTTTGCATACTTCCACTCGGTAATGAGTTTTGGAATAATAATAACAGTATATTCCTACTACAAAAAAGAGTAATAGAATAATAGTGGTGCCAAATCTAGGGAATCGTGTAGGACTATTTAAAAAAAAACTACAAATAATGCCCATGGCTTGTCAGTATATTTTTTCATGAATAATCTTCCTCATATGTAATCTTTAAAACTTTTTAACTAATTCAACAATTCATAGCATAAATACACATCAAAAATGACTTTCATACTCCATTCGCAAGTCTATCGTGCTATCAAAAGGAGTGCGTTATATGGCAGTAAAAATTTGTAATAGCCTCCCTATCGATATAAAAAAATGAAACTCAAAACATAAGATTATTTATGGCAAAATTAAAGAAGTACCTAATTTCTCACGCCTTCTATTCTGTAGGTGAATTCATGACATTCAGTAACGCTTCAAGAAATTGATACTAAAACTTTGTGTTGTACTAGTAGACTATATTGATAACCTCGGCTGTATATATTTCATTTAGACTGTTACTATAAATTAAGACTTTATATTTAAAATTTTAAATTGTTAATTTAATTGTTCTAGGTAGCCCAGAAGGACTCGGTATACTCTCCTACATAAATTTTACAATATTAAATGTTTACATAAATTTTTTGAAAGAAAATTAAAATAAACATATATGAATTGAAGGCTCCAATTCCAAAACTGTCTACATCCATTCTTAACAATTTTCAGGAAACGCCAAAAGCTGATAACTTTTTTCCTAATTGTTTGCAGTGTTCGTCATATTTGAAGCTTATTTATGGAAGGAAAGAGGGCATTTAGGCCCAACATTCACTAGAAAATTGCTAGAGACATTTAGGTAGATGACGAAACCGCCATTATCTCAATTAAAAAAAATGGATTTAGACAGTTTTGGAATAGGACGCTTCAATTATAAAGTGAAGAAAAAGAAATTAAACAGAGTGAAAATGATGAATCAGAATTTGGCAAGAACGTTTCAAAACTGAAGTTATGATGTCAGTAGTAAGTGTCTGTGGTAGTTCAAAAGTCTTCCTGAAGCTTTCAAAGAACTTGGGAATCACACGACGAGCTCCAATAAGAAGACCAATCACCTCAGTGGTTTCAAGCTGGTATTTTGCTTTGAAGTAATCAACTGTTGGCAGATAAATGTTGATCTTTTCTTGATTGACATCCTCCGGCTGGCTACTCCCCGTTTCAATCCTTATGGTAGGATCAATTACTGTATATAACCTTTCTTGGTAGTCTGGAAATACGCTATGTTGTCAATACGTCTAGAAGAGCCATTAGTAGCAAGGCAAAAAACTTCCTCTTCTACTGTCCAAGACTTTTTTTTAAAAGCAGTTACATAAGGACCGAACATGATGGTGTCAGGCATTTAGGAAGAGTGAACTTCTGTTACACTGACCTAGGACATGGGCAAGGGTTTCAGTCTCCGGGCATCCATGTCTGCACTGGGATCCGTCCAGAGAGCGACCAGGTACTCCTCTAACTGCTGCTAAATTGGTATTCATTTTAAGGCAGGTTACCCATTCAGATGTAGATAGTCCAGACTTATTAAAAACACAGTCATTGGCTTTAGGTACTTGGCTGTACAATTCTACACCTCTGCCTCTTCCAGGCATTATTTTCCAAGATTCGAATTCTGTATTTCTTAATTCCTCTCTTAATTTCCTAGTCACAGATTTAAGAAGTTCAACTGGAAAAGGGAGACGTAGGTTTGACAGGAAGAATTAAGTTTAGACATCGAAGGTCGCATACTATTTACATAAGGATTTTCGTTTAATATTAAAGTGATGAAGATGTTACAGTGTTGCAAGTATTAAGTTTTTTGACTTGTTCCATACTCTAGCTGTGAAGCAATGTATGAATATCATGGAATGTTAATAAATACAATATAATACAATAAAATAATTTTCCAAGGATCTGAGATGATTTAGAGCTGTTAATTGGTTTGAGGTGTGGTCTCTGCAATGTGTATCCATCCGGAGGCTGTCAATGGTTGAAGAATGGAAAGGTGCTGAAATATGCGTTTTGTTAATACACATTATTTAAGTGAGAAAGTGTTTTTTTTTTCTAAATCTGTATTAATTTATTATTAAAGAATTTAACGATTTGAAAAATGCCTGACTTTTGTGTAATCCTGTGATACATTTATTTCCATTTATTAGCGTGTTAAATTCGTTGAAGATTCACGAGTAATATCACTTTCGGCTTTAAGAGCGTTTATGGCGTACTCTTTGTGATAATCCAATTTAACGACTGTATGAACGAGCGTTAGTATCTTGCGGATGTATAAACAATGGAGATGACGGACATTATGAAGCATAATGGAAAGAAATAGACTCTTTGTGCTGATTCCATTTTTATTACAGTGCGACAAAAAAATGATACGTCAATTACTTCATCCTTATGTGAGGGAGATATAATGGATGACCCTGGATAGAAGGAAAAACAACAGCTCTCCCACGGAGAAACTGGGAGACAGGTAGAAATGGCCAGTCCTTTTTTTATTACCAACTAGCTTCTTTATTTGATCAGCGGGAGGGAAACAAGTGGAAGGCGGATAATGAAACAAATGAAATATCGTTAAATGTACACTGCGACTAATTCCTTAAACGAACAAAGAATCTGAAATAAAAAGGACTAAAATCTGTAATACGAAGGGAATTAATTCAATTTATTCTTGCTTGTAAAACAATAGAAACATTGAATGGGAAGATTGTATTGACAGATGCCAGATTTCTATCTATTGATTATTTGTTCCAAACGCTGTCATTATTATTTCTGTTGAACGAGTTCTGAGTACTGAACGTAGTTGAATGTTTCGTGGAATGCACTAAACAGAAAATTAAGTATCCCCGTAAGACCCGTCTGTACGAGTAAAGGCTGGTTCATAATAAACGGGGAACAAAAATGACGAGAACTAGAACGGAAATATTGTTAAAATAAATGCATTTATATGTGATTATTCACAATTAACTAGGTATTGTGAATGCTCACTTTTAAATACATTCATTTTAACATTATTTCCGTTCTCGTTTTTGTTGTTTCCGTTTCCGCTTTATTGTGAACCAGCCTTAAGTCGATCAAAATTGTCCTTGGTCGCCGCGTTTCTATCATTAGGAAACGTATTTTGTCCCAGGGCGTATAGAGATAAGGCTAGTTGTTCATAGACTATATTGGCATGACGTCATGTTGGCGAGTGGACCTTATATTATTCAAAACTTGACATTGGAGACTGTTAAAAATGCATTCTAGTAATAAAGATTGATACTACGATTATTTATCCTACAACTTAAATTATTTTTTCATTAATTTATTGGTTTATTTTTACAGGTACTGTCAGAGTTAATGCTATACAGGGTGTTTCCGAGGTGGTGTTACAAACTTTCAGGGATGATGGCAAAAAGCACATGTATCAATTTGAGATAAGGAACCCTGGTCCGGAAATGACTGAGTCGAAAATTACAAGCAAAAATAGTTCTGTGAAAATGATATAATTTTATTCCTCTGCACACCTTATTTATTGTATTTATCTGTACATATTACACATACTGTAGTCATCTGACGTTGTTTACGTTGTCTACTTACAGTATTCCATTCAGTGCACTGTCTGAGGGATGGGGACAGGAAATTACACTAAAGCAATGCAGATAGCGTAAAGTGTAACGGACATGGTCGGTCCTGATATGCACGTCTGTAGACAGCAGTGTATGTGTACAAATTGCAGTGTCCAGTCGATCAGTCCTAGTGAAATGGAGGAGTACATGAGAGCAGAATAAGTAGACGTGATTTTCGAATACGGATGAGTCAATATGAACAGTAGACAAGCTCACAGATTGTATCGGTGCAAGTACCCACGTAGGAGACATCCGGCCCATATCATTTTTCCACGACTGTTTCAAAGGTTAAGGGAAGGAGGGCACGTGGCGCGAAATTACAATTCCATTTCCACACAACTATTTTTGCTTATAACTTTCGATTCAGTCATTTCCGGACCATGGTTCCTGATCTCAAATTGATATATATGCCCTTCGCCATCATCCCTGAAAGTTTGTAACACCACCTCGGAAACACCCTGTATAAGGCTTTCTCTTCCACTCAATCAGTATAAAAAATATATATCAAATATAAATAACATTTACACAGAAATAATAATGATGATGATGATGGTAATAATAATAATAATAATAATAATAATAATAATAATAATGATAATAATAATAACAATAATAACAATAACATGAGGTGCTGCCAGGAAATGAATAGGAGGATAGCGATGGCAAAGGAAGCTTTTAATAGAAAAGGAGCATCTTCTGCGGACCTCTGAAAAAGAACTAAGGAAGAGACTAGTGAAGTGCTTTGTATGGCGTATGGCATTGTATGAGGCAGAAACGTGGACATTACGACGAAGTGAAGAGAAGCGAATGGAAACATTTGAAATGTGGATGTGGAGAAGAACGCAACGTGTGAATAAGAAATAAAGCTGTACTGGAAACATTGGTTAAAGAAAGAATGATGCTGAAACTGATCAGGAATAGAAAAAGGAATTGGTTGGCTGACTGGCTGAGAAGAAACTGCCTACTGAAGGACGCACTGGGAGAAATGTTGACGGGAGAAGAGTTAGGAACAGAAGAAGATATCAGATGATAGACGATAGCAAGATATTTCGATCATATGAGGAGACAAAGAGGAAGGCAGAAAATAGGAAAGATTGGAGAAAGCTGGGTTTTCAGTGAAAGACCTGCCCTTGGGCAGAACACTAAATTAAATTAAATTAAATTAACAATTATAACAGTTGTAAGAGAAAAATGTAGATGTGTTCAGTTACCTGTAATTAAAAGTGTTAAACAATTACAATTTAGTGTTGAATAAAACAATTTCGGTCCAAGGGATGATTAACGCAATGAAGGAAAATTGATATATTAAAAATAAAAATTCTACACAATGGGTCGGGAGCCCATACTGAAGGGGAAACACAGTGACAACTTTACTCCACTTTTTGTTCGTGTACATAAGACTAAGTCAATAAACAATCCCTGCTGTGCTTGAGTAGTCAGACTTCTGACCTGTCACATAGGCGGTCCGGGTTCGAGTCCCGGTCAGATCTGGGATTTTTCATTGTAAAATTCATAGTGACACTTGTGGCGGACAAGTTCACAGTTGGGGTTTTTCTCGGAGTTTTCCCGTTTTTCCCCATATTAGGCATTGACATCATTCCGGCACCATTTCTCCATTTCGGTCATCATTCCATAGTATTTCCAGGACGCCGCCTGACGACGTACGGAAGGGACTGCCCAAGGAACGAGGAGGGTTGCCTGCTCGGCACCTGGGTATGCAGCGAATCTTTGTGTAGTCAGTCGGTTTGGGTTTGGGATTGCGCCTCTCTTGAGGGTTAGCGCAATATACCTTAACAGTGCTGGGCCATAGTGCCCCACCCGTAAATTAAATTAAATTCAATGTCAATGAACGGCCGCTCGACTTCAGTGCAATCACAGTCTGCATCATTGGCGTATCATTATCACCTGAAAAGTTAATGATATTAAATATGGCTAATTGAGCAATATCTTTATTATCTGTACTTTCATCTAGTGCCAAGGAATAGTTTGTAATTCATTCATACATCAGAACTAAGTACCACTATTATACCCGCAACTGTGTGAGATGACAGACTGATGCACTTGAATTGTTCGACTATGTTAGGGCAAACATCTTCTGCAGTTAAAACTAAACAGTCCCATAATAGACACGGCAGAACAATATTACATCGCAATGAGTTTTAATAAAGGGAACCAACTTTTAAACGAGCAAATAGTTAACCCCAAAAACTCATTATTCAATTTATTTAAATTAGTTTCAAAAAATCAGACTACATCATCTCAGCTTATGACATCACATCCCCCTCTCCCCACATTACTTCCGGATCCGCCAGACGTACATTAGGATAAGAACCGCTGTGAGCATCGAACGATTCTCATTCATAGCCTGGCCAACGTCGAGCACGCAACATGTCCAGCCTTTGTACGTAAGTCACTAGTTTAATTCAATGCATTTAACCATCAGCATATTCATATACATAACAACAAATTTTATGTTCGCAGTGTAAAGGCTTGTCTGATAATCGGACGGTGACAACCATGAATATGTAATAATCCAACCACAACAACCACAGGAAAACAATAACCAGGTATCAATGTAACTTATATTACGCACCACATTCGATTATGGTAAAGTGCTCCGATATTTGAAAAGTGAACAAACAACCAGGAACCTTGGTGCAATAATAACGAATCAACATAAAGAATTTTAATAGTGAATATCTTAGTGTAAGGTTACATCTCCTCAAGTAAATGAATAACTGCATTTGACCACACAATACGTCAAGAAAACCCCAGTGTTTCACAAATTGATGGATAATTGGAGCAAATTTTAAATGTTAGTAATAAGTGTGTTTTAATTTTTAATCATTAATTATCTACAAACAGATTGTTTTATATGTGACATGAAATCACCAGGGTACACATCATATGTTTCATTCACACAGTTCATGTGCACCTATTTGAACACGTAATTAGGCAAATTCTCATACATTTGAAAATGGCACATTAGTGCCGAAAACGTTTATGTTATAATTAATCATATAATACTAGATAAGTATAGACGGTATATTTAAATTTTAACATTGTATAAAACTAAACAGTCCTTAGCATTCTCCTCCATTGCGAATGGTTTCATTCTATCCGCAATATATTTCGAAATGCGGTAGCTGGCACGAAACAATTTTTGTGCTGTGGTTTGTTCACTAACTTGTGCGATTTTTTCAGTGTTTTGCCCTTTTAGACTTTCTAACAACTACTTTCTCTCGTCCCCTATAATAGATAACAAATTCAAACGCCGATTGTGAAAGACACCGCTTTCCATCTCTAGAATATGATATTCCTTCAAATATTATTTGTGTAGAACAGCGACCGCGAGGCGGCACTCAATGAGTGTATAAAGTATTTCCCCTCCATTACCCCTTCTATCATGCTTGACTATGTAATTCTCCCCATCTTGTAGACGACACATCGAAGCTATAGTTTTGGCCACCATTAGGCGTTACTCTTGGTGCACTATGCGCGGCGAACTACATAGAACTGTATGATGATTAATGAAGGTATGGGAAATGGGAGTACCTTGCGAAAGCCTAGAAGCAAGCGCCACAAATTTCAGTTGGACTGCCGGAAATAGAACCCAGGTTTTCAAGAATTTTAGACTTGTGTTAGTTTACTTGTGTGTATTTATTGTCTTCCTCGGGGTCCTTACACTGCCAATAAAAATTAATCATATTGGGAAGGATATATGCATGTTTCGTAAGCGGGATGCAACACACCCCTGGGTCATTCCATACAAAATTTTAAGAATATGCCAATGATGTTATGATTTTATTTTTGGCTTTCAATATACTCGTAATAATGTTATTATGAAAATAAATTAAACTGCCAACTATGACAATCATATCATTAATATTTTAGTCATACTGATGACTGAAAAATGGGTGGCAGTTAAGCCTATGCTTTCCATAATTTAATATATTCTAGACACCCTATATGAGACATTGTAAACCTGAACAACCATATTTTAATACCTTAAGGACTAGTTCGAATAATATTAAGGGATGGTCTTAAAACCACCGTATTGAAAAAAAAATAGTTTTATATTCGAATGCAGCAATTTAAATTCATGCGAATTCCATTCGTATTGAAGAAAATTTTATTTTTAATCCATCGCCCAAGTTTTATGACATTACCTCAAAAAACCTATGAATAATTAAATCAACAGAATTGTTAATATTTGTTTTGACGGTTGAAAATCGCTTGCTGTGTGTGGCGGTCGCAGCGTTCGCGAGACTTCATAACGATGAGTAATCTCAAACAATCCTCTGTGTACATCAACCTGACCTTGATCGCGCAGCATTCTGTACGACGGGAGAGCCCACCTGCTGAGCTCCTTTGTTCCTGTGAGTTATTTTTATTAAAAGCTGACATGATATTTAAGTCAACATTCTGCAATTTTCATAGTAGAATCAATATACCCAAAATAATTAATCACACGTTTCTTCGTCTGTAAAAATGAATTGCATTTTGTCTTCTATATATATTGTTTAAAATTAATTTACGGCGGCTAACAATTTAAAATATATAAGTGACTTCAATACAATTTGGAAAAGGATAGAGTAGTTTATAAATGCCCTCATTTTGAGGGCATTTATAAACTACTCTATCCTTTTCCAAATTGTATTGAAGTCACTTATATATTTTAAATTGTTAGCCGTCGTAAATTATATATATATATATATATATATATATATATACTCATTTTGAGGGTATTTATAAACTACTCTATCCTTTTCCAAATTGTATTGAAGTCACTTTTCCAGCTTCTTTTACATAGTAAGAAAACTTAAAGAAATGAATCCCTGTTCTTTGCTAAACCAATATTTTAAATGCTGATTGCTGCCAAACTATAAAGAATATTAATATAATATTGCATGAAGTTCATATTTAGAACATACAAAATAGCTTACAACAGCATTTTTAACTTTTGAGACATCATGGTTCAAAAACATACCCCCTGCATTCACCTCGTAGTAAGAAACATACACATCAACAGAAGGACTTACACAAAAACCTTTATTTTTCTGAAGGTAGTGGATGAGTGCCTGGCACTTCGTTCATCATGGTAAAATATTACGAAAACCCAGATTAAACGTGAAGAATGATGGATGTCACTTTCTTGTCGAAAATGAACCAGACTGTCAATGCATAGCTTAAGACATATAGAATGTACATAGAAAGTTACATGACATTAACACTGATAGTCATTGTCCAGTAATGATCGGAAAATCACAGTTAAGCTTTGAGCGATAAGCATTTCAAATTTTCAATCGCTTCTCCTGCAAAATGTATTCCAAATGACATCCATCATTCTTGCAGTGGACTCTTCACGTATTCTCAACCATAGCAGTTGACTATGTCAAGTTTTACTGCTTTCCAGATTTCATTAAGACATTCGCACAAGTATACGCGCTCTCTCCACACGTTGCCAACGAATAATCGGAAAAGTGCTATGAATTGTGATAATGGAAAGAATATCGGTCGAAATAATATCAATGGCTATAAATGAGGAAAGGGAGAACTCCGAAAAAAGCACCCAATTGCAATCTTGGCACCTAAATTGTCACTGTGGACTTTCAAATGAAAAATTTCAGGTCTAACCGGTTCTTGAAGACCGACTGGGGGACAAGCTGATGGTCCAAACCACATAGCAACTACATGGATTTTAAGTGCAGTTGCATTGTGTATTCCAGTATGAAAATGCTGTTCGTCAAAACGATCTCAAAGAAACGAAAATCAGAGAGCGCACAAAGCCGGGCAGTCTGCCTGACTCATTAACGCTTTGAGCTGGTGAATCTGGAAACCACATGACCGCCGGTTCGAATTCCGCCGCTAATTGTAGTCCTCAACACCAACAGCCGCCCCACGCACTTGTGAAATATTTAAGCTCATTGAGCTTTGGGAATAATTCCAGAGGTTAAGCTCGTCCCTCAATATATGGCATCAAAAGCTGGAGGTATTACTCCCAGGCGGCTTTGATATTGCAATGTGAGACTGATGAAAACAAGGCAATGCAGTACTTCTTGTGACCACAATATCTGAGTAGTAAAATTGCTAATTAGCTGGAAGTAGTATAATCTATCCAGAGTTTTCTTCTTCTTTTTAGTAATTACTCTGACAGGAATCTTTCCACAGTGTTCAAGCAACAATGACTACCTATTGCCAATGAATAAAATCTCCCAACTTTTTTGTTGACGTCTCACAATAACCATAATTCAATTATTATGATCATGTTAATAGATATTATTTTGTTACATTATTTTATGTACACGGTGATGTGTGTATGCATACAGAGTGATTCACGAAGATTTACTGCCACTTACGGAGCTTATTTCCGAAGACATTCTGAGCAAAAAAGTCATATAAACATGTATTAATCAGTGTTGCCAACACATAAATTGTATTCCCATTAGTCTAACACCTGGAAATCCGTCAGAATCCGTCAAAATAAAAAATATATATTAAGACCTACTCAATATATCTGTATAAAAATAAAAAAGCAAATTTTAGCACAACTTACTTACTAATCTTGATTTAAATAATAATTCGTCAACTTGGCTACTATGAGGAAATCTGGAACAGGAATCTTTAACATGGCACGATACGGTTCAAAGAAAAAGTAAAATCCCCCAAAAATTAGGGAATTAAAACGACAGCAGCTAAAAAAGTCAAAAGACGACGTAAATCGTAATTTCCGCCAGAAAATCCGTCACCCGTCAAAGCCATTCTTTTCCCGTCCGCTACGTTGAAATTCCAGTTGGCAACACTGGTCTTAATCTCAATATTTTCAGAGTTACACTAATTTGAAGTTATTTGTAAAATACCATTATTTTTTCATTTTAAGAGTAATTGTAACATAGACCATTATTCGGCCCAACGCTTCAATTATTCTCAGTCTTTTCTACTGTATCGTCCATTATTTTTTCTCCTTCAGCTACAACTTCATCCCGATATGTATTTTGGATCCTTGTCACTATGACAAGCTTCATAGTCAATCTCTACATTGCCTTCAGCATCATCATACTGCCATCTATAATTTGCAGAGTAGCGTCAGGATGAACGCTCAAGTTTTCATTCAGTGTTACTTTGTTAGATAAAACACACTTAGGCCTATAAGAAAATAAATAAACTGCACTGACAGAAAATTTTCTACTACTGATACGTAAATCTGACCTACATTTCCAAATATAGCCTACATTATACTGTTCATCAACCGGGAGATTGTCCGTGAAAGGAATGTGCTTACTATTACGTAATGTATTGGAGCGAAGTAGATAGACAATATTACCGTTATAACGTCAGTTTAAAAAAACATGCGCTCTCCTGCATATGTTATTTCCTGTATGGAGGGATTAAAAGACCAAGGGTGGTATTCATAGACATTTCGCAGCACGCGCTACGAGCGTACTGAGCTAGCCCCGGCTATCCACTGGTTACTAGTACAGAATTCAAATCATATCCTATCGCTAACACTGGTTTATGAATACGAAAAAAGCTGATAATCCACCGAAAGCTCGCGCTAAAATGTCTATGAATACGGCCCCAGGAGATTAACCGTGATCTAATTTTGTAACTAGTTTAGTATAAGTATGCGTGTATCAGTATTATGGTTTTTGCTTTGAGAGTTACCCAATGGAGATGCCTGTACCACGTGTGTTACCTTATGACATCAACATTCATTCATAGCATTACCCCGCTGCGTCTCATTTTCCTGGGACTTTCTCCTGGTTGGAGTACAATAATAACTTGGGTAAGCCTGTAAGTTGCAACCTCCTGTCACGACTCATATTAATCGGCAACTAACAGATGGAGGCATAGCTAGAAGAAGGAGGGACTCGATTGGCGGGAAAAGTAGTGAGGATAAATTTTATTGTTTACTCATTATACGTCAAAATTAAGTACCATAGCATTCTAGGATTAACCATGACAAGAGGTGTATAAATAAGTAATAAAAGAAGATTCACTGTAAGTAAACATTTCTCGGAACTTTTTTTGCCAGATTTAATTACTACTTCAAACTAAAAACAAGATCTCGGAAAATTTAATATGAAATCTTTTTCTTTATGCGTGTTTTAATAGTTTGCATTCGGTGCTTAATAAACAACATCCAGCAACACGGGAGGCATTTTAATTTAAAGCTCCTCTCTTTTATGTCGCAGAGATTAAAATATTACATTCCGCGATAAGCAGAAGCTCAAACTTGACAGAATACTGCATGAAGTGTACTTCATGAAGCTTAGCTGCGGGAATGTTCACTTATGGCTAATATTTGCCGACCCCGATACAGCGTAATACAAACTGTGGTGGATTCGTGTGGTAGGAAACCAAGGCTGGTAATATACACAGAAACGAGAATTCGGTAAACTCTGCGGCACATCCTTCATAACATACGCCTTTCTCTCTCTCTGCTTTCTCCTCTGTATATATCCCTGCTTTCTCCTCTGTATCTCTCTCTCTCTCTCTCTCTCCCTCTCTCCTGACATCAGTATAAACTAGTGCTGTTGATCGATCAAAATATTTAATCGATTACATATTTGAATTTAATCGATTAATTACACTGTACAACATGAAAAATGCCCTTTCCATGAAAACATGTGTTTGTTGTATATTTATGGCTGGAAATAACGAATCTGTACTCGGTTTTTGCCTAAGACGAACCATTTTCCAAAAAATCCACAATTTAGTATTTTATGTATTTCCTCGATAATATTGCTATGTTTCCTCAATTTAAATTATTTTTCGAATATCCTGCTTCTTCTATCAAACATTTTCAGTGCAGGGATAGATTTAGACACATTTAGAAATATATATCTACATCAATCATTCACTGCCAGGTTGATCATACCATAATTCCAGCATTTTAAATGTAATTTTTTTTTACTTTCTGATGTTTCCATTCACTACGTGATACTGCTCATTGAAAGTGCTGTTTGTGGAGTGCTGTTAAGTGTGAAGTACTAATGTTTTAAGGCCTAAGGACACAGTGAACTACATTCAATGCATTATGTCTCGTCAATGTAAAAATAAGCCTGACTTATTTTGTTATGTGTGTGCCGATGTTACATTCAAGACTCAACAATGTAGCTTGTCGCCATTGGTTCTAGAAAGGCATATGAATTGTACTTTGGATGCAGAGTTGGAGATCAGGATAAGTCTTGGGCTCCACATATATGCTGCAATTCATGCTCCAGGAATCTGAGAAAGTGGTTACAAGGAAAACGTAGCGCAATGAAATTTGGTGTACCTATGGTTTGGCGCGAACCAAAAGACCACGTAACGGATTGTTACTTTTGTTTGACAGATGTTAAGGGGTTCACGCCCAAATCCAAACACTCTATGCGGTATCCAAACATACCCTCCGCTATGCGATCAGTTTCTCATTCTGAAGACCTTCCTGTACCTACAGCTCCAGATAAATATGCTCTTGATTCAGAGGAAGACACTTCAGATGCCCGATGCGGTCAAGATCCAGATTTTCAACCCTCTCCATCTATGACATGTGTACATCATGAAATAAAACAGGGAGAGCTTAACGATCTTGTACGGGACTTAAAATTCTCTCAAACAGATGCAGAATTGCTGGGTTCTAGGCTACAAGGTTGTAATCTGTTAGATAAAGATGTAAAAATTACTTCATTTAGAAGACGACAAAGCAATTTTGGGCACTATTTTGCGGAGAAAGAAGGCATTATTTATTGCTGTGATGTGAATGGGTTATTTCAGGCATTGGGACATGAACACATTGTAGGAGACTGGCGCCTGTTTATTGACTCTTCCAAACGTAGTCTAAAGGCAGTACTCCTCCATATAGGCAATGTTTTTCCCTCTGTTCCTATAGCATATAATGCTGTAAATACCAAGGAAACATATGAGGTAATGAGTGCTATATTGAAATTAATTGACTACTCTACATTCAAATGGTACATTTGCGGAGACTTAAAAGTTATTGGGATATTAACAGATATACAACAAGGATACACTAAATTCTGCTGCTTCCTATGTGAATGGGATAGTCGTGACAGAAAAAGTCACTACATCCGTAAACAGTGGCCTCCACGACAAAACTACATTCCTGGCACCAAAAACATATCTCATGAACCACTTGTGAATCCGCAATATGTCTTTCTTCCACCATTGCACATTAAATTTGGTTTAATGAAAATTTTTGTAAAAGCGCTGGACAGAGAAGGGTTAGCCTTCTTGTATCTCAGAAACAAATTCAAAAGTTTAAGTGAGGTAAAGGTAAAAGAAGGGGTTTTTATTGGCCCACAAATTAAATCAGTCATGCACGACGAAGACTTTGAAAATAAACTATCAGAAGGAGAAAAAGCAGCCTGGCAGGCATTTAAATCAGTATGTTCAAGTTTCCTTGGAAACGAGAAAGCTGAAAACTATGAAGATCTTGTTCGTGACATGGTGAAATGCTTTCATGTTATAGGCTGCAATATGTCTTTAAAACTACATATTTTGGACTCACATCTAGATTATTTCCCTCAAAACCTGGGTGCAGTTAGTGATGAGCATGGCGAAAGATTCCACCAGGACATTGGTATGTTTGAAAAGCGCTTCAGTGGACGATGGAATGGAAGTATGCTAGCTGAATATTGTTGGTCTACTATCAGGAACACTCCACCAGATGCCTACAAGCGGAAACGGCCAAAAAAATCATTTTAGTGTATGTGTTTTCCGTAATGAGTGTCGCTGTTAATTTTCTCTCTGACCAATTTGTATAAATATGAAAAGCGGGTCTCCTAAAAAAACGGTACGTGATGGACCATTTTGGTTTTCAGATATGAATCAAGCACCTTTTGTTTATACAGAATCACATACTTTCATCTAAAGGGCAGACACAAAGTTCAAATTTGTTGTACAGTGTTATCGATTAATCGAGTTTTGATCGAGTTGAAAAAATGTTTAAATATGCTTTAATACACAGTATTATTGTTAAAGTTAACTTGTGTTCGATGATAAGCATAAGTATTAAATTAATGTTGTATATCTGTATTTTAATTTAGTAGTCTGACCCAATATTTTTGGTTTGCCCTGCGACACAGAACAACTCACTACAAATTTAAAATGAAAAATTATATAAACAGCTTTCAGACAAAAGCGAATAAGACATAAGAAAAAAAATAGAACCAAGTGTAATTTAAATTGAATGTACACCATAAAGATGCTGACGAAATATCGCTACAGAAAATTTTATTATGGTGGTGACGATGGCATCTTGAAGATATCTCGTCAGCTTGTATTTTTCCCTCCACTTTACAAAGGGCTTTCGGAATGGTGCCTCTCCCTCCGAAGAAGAGACCGGTAACTGTGACTTTTTCTATGTTGTATTTCGCCGATAGGTACTGAATCGTGGGCTCGTAGATTTTCTTTTTCTCTTCGTTCACTTCAGATGGTTGAGTGGCTGAGATTTCAAATCTGACAGTAGGGTCAATTATTTCGGCTGTCTGTTTATTCCTGTTTATAGCTATGATATCGATCCTACGATTGCTTCCACCATCAGCAATACAATGAACTTCCTCGTGAACGTCCAGATTTTTGGATCGAAGTGCATCTGCGATCATAGAACGTATGGTGTTGTGACGTTTTATTCTGAGTACTTCTCCCTGTGGGCAACTCCCAAGAACATGTGGTAAAGTTTCATACTCACTGCAGTATGGTTATATTACAAAACAACTATTTAATTACTTACTAACATATTTATTAGGAGGCGTATAATTTATTGTGTTAATTTCTCCGGGAATTTTTAGACAAACATAAATAAGATATATGATATATGATATGATATATGATTTTTTTAGTTGGTTATTTAACGACGCTGTATCAACTACTAGGTTATTTAGCGTCGATGAGATTGGTGATAGTGAGATGATATTTGGCGAGATGAGGCCGAGGATTCGCCATAGATTACTTTGCATTCACATTACGGATGGGGAAAACCTCGGAAAAAACCCAACAAGGTAATCAGCCCAAGTGGGGATCGAACCCGCGCCCGAACGCAACTTCAGACCGGCAGGCAAGCGCCTTAACCGACTGAGCCAGATATGATATGATATGATATGATATGATATGATATGATATGATATGATATGATATGATATGATATGATATATGATATGATATGATACGATATGATATGATATGATATGATATGATATGATATGATATGATATGATATGATATGATATGATATGATATATGATATGATATGATACGATATGATATGATATGATATGATATGATATGATATGATATGATATGATATGATATGATATGATATGATATGATATGATATATTTCGTCACAGCACTTGTTTAATGTAATGGTGTACCTCACATTTCTGTATCCGGTGCCACCATTAACATATAACAATAACACATTATTTGCAGTACACGTCTACACAAATACTCCCAATTACACTATGTACCTTTTTTTATTACTTGTTCAATCTCCCCTTCAGTATTTCTCCTACATTTCATTTGCTATTCTCTTTTTGTTCATTAATCCTAATATATCCAATATTATATACGTCTTTCATACCCCCCTTTTCCTCTAACTACTATTCACTAAAATCTCAATTTCACCATTTCTCTATAAGTTATCATATTGAATTATTTGTCCTATTTGTTCTTTGACCTTTTCTCCTATCTTTCTCTTATATTCATTTACTGTTCCAACGTTCAAAAGTTAGTACTAATTTTATGCTATTACTTGTTCACTTCTCTTAACCATTTTTCACTGTTTTCACTTATTCCTATTTGTGCTCACTTTCACTTTCTCATTATTTCACTTACACCTTATCCTTTCTCACTATTCTCACTTCCTATAAACACTTATATTTATCTCTACACATCAGCTTATACACTTTCTCTCTCCCCGATACTTCTCGATTATTTACAATTTCACTTTACTTGCACTTTTTGATCACATCCCCAAATTTTTTTAAAACAAACATAAATAACAAAAAGTATGAAGACTCAACTAGTTAATACTGCTTCATCCGTGATTTTAAACATGTGAGTGCATTCACTTGCTCCCAATTAAGTGCCGCTCTACGTTTAGTAACAATGTTTCCTGCATCACTAAACACGTAAAAACTTTTATTTATGTTAAGCACATCTCCACGATTGTTCAATTTAAATCCAAACGTTTCGCCGAGTTTACCTGCCAAATTCTCATATGATATAATGCAGTTTACACTTTTCACAAACACAGAAAATTGATTTTTTTTTCTTTATCAAATAAACACACAACCTTCATATACAAAGTCAGTAAAGAAACTGCAACTGCAAAACTACAGCGGTCGAAACAGAAGACTGGTCCCCTAATGCAATCGAATGACCAGATTTTAAAAAGAGAAAGTTACGCTCTCACTTGCACACAGTGTAGACATAGCTATTTTAAAAGGGATGATGGGGACGAATACCAGAAAAGTATGTATTTTTTATGCTAGAAAGAAGAACTGACAACAAGGTGGAAGTTTTCTTGGAAACCATAAAACTATGGGTTTCGCATTGTGTTTCAACTTTCAATAGAGGTGGACTAGGTCACTGCCCTCATATTTCCATTTCTTTCTGAAGTGTTTTGTGCAAAGATTTTGCCTATTCTACCTGGCTTACAGTTAGAAAATAACAGTACTCTTGTGCTTTTAAGTAAGCAATTTCCGAGAGAGAAATATTGTCGAAATTTCTAGTATGTGTTTGTATTAACAAAATAATAATATCAACTACAAACGATTAATTTTAATCGATTTGATTATTCGATTAAATATTTTGATCGTTTAATCTTACAACAGAAATTGATCGATTAATCGATTAAATCCCACAACACTAGTATATACATATATGTACAATTACTACCAGTTTAAAGATGTACACAAGAGGTGTATAATAATAATAATAATAATAATAATAATAATAATAATAATAATAATAATAATAATAATAATAATAATAAATGTATCATTCAAAAGTTAGTGGCAACACTTTAATGAAGATTAAGAACTTATTTATTCAGAATTGATATATTTACCGCTCTTAAAAGTAACATCCTGCAGTATCACGTTTCCGTCGTCACATCTCAGGAAGGCGAAGGATGTCATCCACAGCGCCACTTTACTCTAAACTTCTAATATAATCATTTACAAATGTTATAGGTCTAATAACGTGTCGAATTTCTAAAGCGTATTCCTATTAGTGATTTTTTTCATCTTATACGTAGTTACAGGAACTCATATTCGCAGAATACGCAGGATGCTCTAGGATTTCTCTTTCCACGTGTTAAGGTAATTAACACTTGGGCAGCCACTTGACAACGAGTGCCATTGCTAAGCAAAATGGGATGAATATTACAGAGATTTCCGTGCTTCTGTCGCATTGCTGGTCATAAATGATGTCTCAAAAAGTGGTAATGGGTAGCATCCACGCATATTTCAATTGGAAAGACTGAGCGATTAATACACCTTCATAATCAAAAACAATAAACATAATTTCGAGATGGCTCTACTCTTGTCTACATATTTTGGCATCAGGATATTGCAAATAACAGTCTTAGTATTATAACCACTGCATAAATATAGAGTATAAATGATATTATTACGTTATAACTAAAGACCGTGTTCAGCAACATTGGAATAAGTATAAGTGTATAAGGGGTATATATTACGTCACGCGTCCTTCACTGAACACCCTGCTCACAAACAAAAGTAACGCGCACTACAGGGTCACTCTAAAACAGGTTCCTTACTCCAAAATAAGTACAGTATGCTTCAGTTCAGCAATGTTTACAATATTATGTACTACTAGTTGAAATAAAGGGCTGAAACAAGTTCGAAAGTAGAGACGTGAGTAGAGGATTTCGAAAGACAGTATGTATGTGTAAGTGGCGAGATAATTGTGTGTAATTTATGTAAGACTGACATAATCTGTTCTAAAAGATTATATTTACAACAGTACTATAGTTTAAAAAAATACATAAACCATTTGAAATTGATAGAAATAAGTGAGTCTGACGATCTAACTTCAACTAGTAAGTCAGTAACAGCGAACGAATTTAGTAGGGATCTGTATGAAATGATGGTGCAGGCCACATTCAAGAAAGTTGAGGACAACCACTTCAAAAATATTGTTGGAAAGTATACTTCTTCACTTGTGTTATGGTAGTACCGATATTTTAAGTTAAATTTTATAGCAAAGATTATTGTAATATAGGCTTCAACATTTCATTCAGACAGTTATACCGATGTCTTAAGTTAAAACTGTACAACAAATATTTACCGTATTATGGACTTAATATTGCATTAAGAACGGTACCGTACCTATGAAAGAGTGACATTTTACGTTAACATATTTAAATCAGAAATTATTTTAGTATAAGCTTAAACATGTCTTAAGAGTAATGCCTCTGATACAGTAACATTTTAAGTTAAAATTTTACATAAAAGATTGTTGTAATTACTAAACATTTCATTAAGAGTAGTGCCTGATAAACAGTAACATTTTATTACCATGATGTACCGAGGTACATATGATATTTTCGTGCAGGAATCTGCATTACCATATCGTGAAGAATAAGTAGAACGAAGAAAAATTCTCTTCGGCACAGGAACTCGAACTAAAGTTTTCAGCTCTACGTGCTATGCTTTAGTATGATCTGATATTAATATGGATTTTGTCTGACATGAAATTCATTGCTTTGACTAAACAGTTTACGGTTCACGAGACCTAGCCTAAAAATGTATTTTGTGTGATCACGTGAAATGATTAGTACGAATTCCGAAAACAGAATATGACTTTAGAATGTATACCCTACTTAAAATACTTACTCCTAAGTCGCTACCATGCTATTTCCCCTCTTGGACATTTTAATAAAAATCTGAACACTAAAAAATATATTACTACTCATTAGCCACGTGCATGTTTCACTCCAAGTAGGCATAGATCTGTAAGTTCTGTCTTATTTAATTACATTTACCTGAATATAATGTTGAATTGGAATCACAACGCAACAGATTTGAATTATGTACTGATATTAACATTATTTAAATGAGGCAGTAGAGCAAGTTGACAGCTTGAAATACTTCGGGTGTACTATAAGCAGTAACATGAGCGCATTTAAAAGAAAAAGGACCATCTTCTGCGGACCTCTTGAAAAAGAAATGAGGAGAAGATTAGTGAAGTGCTTTGTATTGAGTTTGGCATTATATGGGGCAGAAACATTACGACGAAGTGAAGAGAAGCGAAAAAAAGAATTTGAAATGTGGATATGGAGAAGAATGGAACGTGTGAAGTGGACAGACAGAATAAGAAACGAATCAGAGGTGGCTGAAGAAAGAATGATATTGAAACTGATCAGGAAGAGGAAAAGGAATTGGTTGGGTCACTAGCTGAGAAGAAATTGCCTATTGAAGGATGCACTGGAAGGAATGGTGAACGGGACAAGAGTTCGGGGGAGAAGAAGATATAAGGTGATAGACTACATTAAGATAGCTGGGTCTTATGAGGAGACAAAGAGGAAGGCAGAAAATAGGAAAGATTGGATAAAGCTGGGTTTGTAGTGAAAGATCTGCCCCTGGGCAGAACACTGAATGAATGAATTAATAATTAATTAATTAATGAGCTACGTGCATGTTTCATTCCAAGTAGGTCTAGGTCTATAATTTATATCTTATTTAATTGCACTGACCTGAATATAATATTGAGTTGTAATCAGAACTCTACACAACTTAATTACAGTATGTATTGACATTGATATTAATACTGGTATTACTAATTAATTATTAATTACATTCAAATTTCAGTAGCTTAGTTAGGTACTTCGATTACATCAGATTCCTTCTACTGCAAACCAAAATTATTGCTGCCAACATAACAGTTAGAAAATAACTCAGTTGTAGTATTTGTCATTACTCGAAATGCGAAACGAAGTTGGTAAAAGGAAATTCAGCATGACATCTATAAAGTCACTATAATCCACTAGCATATGTAGTAATAGGGGAAAAATGGTTAGGTTTCACTCTTAGGATATTAAGTAAGCTGATCCGGACTATACAATAGTTCCATTTACTTTCGTCTAATAAATTCAATTTTTTTTTATTTAGGCAGTTTCTACAGAAATTAAATAGTAGATTACAATAATAAGTTGGAAAGCGCTTTTTACAAAATCGAGAAAAAAATTGATAAACGAGCAGATATTTTGTAATGCACTTCAGAAACGTGTATTTTACAATATTTTTTGCACGATCATATTCTCAAATTTGGAAATAAAATATACTAGTGGCTTGTGCAGCAAATACTGCAAACTAAATCCATAAGAAGTTCAAATAAAAATTGCTCAGATTTATTTTCAATGAAGAATGCCAGATATTATGAAAGTTATTTGCTTCCGTAATAGTGAAACATACTCCCTCTGAATGTTTTTTTATGCCAAATACTTTTCCTTGAACCTATCCGTCTTCAGTTCTTGAGTTTCAATGCGAAATCGCAATTAACATTGTCAGGACGATCAGCGAGTTTTTCATGTGGGAGTAATGCAGTAGCTGTTTCAGATCATTGCGGATTGTATGTGAGAGTTAAGAAAATGTAAGGTTTGTCATGCTTTGAACAAAAGACTTAGCATCTTGGTATAGCTGCTGCATGTTTCGTGAACTATCCTGAAATGTAGAGGGCAGAATCACTTTTTCCCACTAAGAGATCTTGCTGAGGTGATCAAGAGACTACAAAATCTTGTACGCCCCTTAATTTAACAGTGAGTAATACCTTTTGGTCTTTTCTTAGGAAATGTAATTTTTGCGCTTCTTCCAGACAATACTGATCTACCAAATACTGCTGGATTAATTTGTGTAACAATGAATGTTATTGCTATATTTTCTGTAATATAGGCTGTGAGGAATCTATTGCTGAGATGCGGAAAATGAGGCGAATGATATGTCAGAGTTGTAGAATCTTATATGCGCCCTAAATAAAATGTGTCCATCGTAAATTGTTACCAGTTTCAGTGTTTCATTCGTTGCTGGTTGCGGGAAATAAACTTACTCATCACGGTAGCAAGAAGTGAAATGGCTTGCTATTTTCCCTACAACAAAATATGCTTGGCAGCGATCAAAAATGTAATCGATTAAACCAAAGAAATGTGAAACTAATTTTGATGTAGTTTAAAGACGCAGCTAAAATAGGAAGCATGACTCAATTACTACCAAGGAAAATTAGAGAATCAGACATATATCACATTGCTATTAAATTTATGTAAAAGACCCACACTACTTGATTAATAACTATAAAAGTATTTTATTTTTAATAACAATATTGTTACCTTATATAAGTTTTATAGTTTTCAGTAACATATATATATATATATATGTTACTGAAAACTATAAAACTTATATAAGGTAACAATATATATATATATATATATATATATATATATATATATATATAGCAGTTACTCAGTCAATTATAGAATGAAGATCTAGGCCTAATATAAAATATTCCTTCTCTGCGTCTTAAAGCCCCAAAAGGTTTCACTTTCATATCATCAGTATACCATTATGAGTTGCATTAACTATAATATTTCATTTTTAATAGTAATAATGTCCTCGAGCATTCTTAAGTTTTGTACTCAATATCCAATACACAGCTGTACTCGGAAAACTACAGACCAGAGAATCAGACCTATAAATTATTTTTTATACGTTATCAAAAAATTATACAAATGAAGATCGACATTATGATGTGAAAGAATCTGAGCCATCTGAACTCTAACTATGTCAGCAATCCTGTAGGTCATGACCTTCGTGCAATAGTCTATGGTAGTGTGTGTTTTGTTTTATTCTGAAATGCAATTAATTAGTTCTCAAAACTGACGAAAGATGGATTTTGGAAAATAGGAAAATGATGTAGGAAAATTGACATTTCACTGAAAACTACTATTTTTCTGAAAAACTTTGGGTTCCAAGCTTCAAAATGAGGGGTCATTTATTAAAATCCGTTCAGCCGTTTTCCCGTAATTTCCATTACCAGTTCAAATTATATAGATTTTCCATTGAAAACTTAGAGCAATATTATTCCAAAGCCTTTGCAAAACTATACGTAATGGTAACTTAGTAACAATAAGTGCATTGTAATGGATCTGTTTCAGTATAGATTTACGCTATGAAGAATGTTCCCTTAGCAACAACTTTCTGTGTGAGAATTCTAACTTTCAAGGCTTAAGAACAATAGCTGTAAATACAACAAAAAACACGATCGCGCAAAAAATTCTTTTACACTAAAAACTTTTATAAAGTTCCTTATTTTTATTGTTTTTATTTATTGACATTTATAATGTGCCTATATTACATGGGCTGTTGCTAGGTAACGAAAACTTGAAGCTAGGAGCAATAGGATGTGCAGTTGTTTCTACACGTGTAATGCACAAAGCAGGCTGTGATCAAGCTGTGTATGCACTGTAGTTAATTAATTAGGCGCTTCATCTCCGGCAGACTGGCCGCCCGACGCATGTAATATCGTGTCCCGTGATTACTGCGCGTTACACATAAAGCAGCTCGTAATTGTACTGGCGTCGGCATAAATAAGACATGTTGAACTGCCGCCATTATGCATGATCTTGCACCTCCACTCAAAACATTCCTATCGTTCACTGCACACACGTGTGGGCCTTCACCCATATTGGTTCCCTTCCAGCATTATTATTAACTGGCCGTCGCTGTGCAACAATGGAAGCAGTTATGGCCATAGAACCAGTGCGCCGTTAGTCGAAGGGCTAGATCATCGACGTCGTGCTCATGTACACTGACGTTCAAAGATATCTGATACTACTAATCGACAGTGATCGATAATTTGTTGGTGTAAGCGGGGATTCTTTAGTTATTACTTCTATGAATAGATGGAGAAGATAATGGTCATTATTGCCAATCGTAGATAAATATACCTGTGTTATAGAACAAGCTTTCATTCTACTCTATTGTTTCTCAAAAAACACTGAGTTTGGTTCAAAACTGCTGATGTTGTCTATTAGAAGACTAGTTTATGCTTAATCTACATAATCATTTCCCCTGATAGGCTACTGTCTTTCCCTTCTCTTTCACATATTGCATTTCTCCACTCCTGTCTATCTTGCGTCTCGTTTTCAAAATTTTTCCACCCATCATAACCTAGACACACGATCACAACACTCCTCAATATTATCCATTCCCTCCCACCGAACATCCTCATATTCATCTTCTTTCACTGTGGCTGTTCCTCGGCTTTGGAATTCCCTACCGAGTAATGTCAGGGACTGTCAGACATCAAACCAATTTAAGAATAGGCTAACGAAATATTTTTCTAACAATTTTTGTTAACAATAATAGTGTCCACACCTGTGGAGTAACGGTCAGCGCGTCTGGCCGCGAAGCCAGGTGGCCCGGGTTCGATTCCCGGTCGGGGCAAGTTACCTGGTTGAGGTTTTCCCTCAACCAAATATGAGCAAATTCTGGGTAACTTTCGGTGCTGGACCCCGGACTCATTTCACAGACATTATCACCTTCATCTCATTCAGACGCTAAATAACCTAAGCTGTTGATAAAGCGTCGTAAAATAACCTACTAAAAAAACAGTAATAGTTGGTTCAGGTTTCTCAATGTTTAATGGTTGTATAATTATATCACAGATAAATATCTAAATTATTTATTATTAATATTATTTTATTATTATTATTATTATTATTATTATTATTATTATTATTATTATTATTATTATTATTATTATAACTATTTTTACCAATGTTTATTATAGTCACACTAACATTACTTATCCATCTTTCATTATTTACTTTCATGTTGTTTTATGGTCTAGATATTAATGTAATAACTATGTAAGCAATTGTATTCAATTAGAATTAAAGTCTGGCTGGGCGGAAGAGAAGGCCTATTGGCCTTAGCTCTGCCAGATTAAAGAAATAATAATAATAATAATAATAATAATAATAATAATAATAATAATAATAATAATAATAATTATAATAATAATAATTATAATAATAATAATAATTATTATTATTATTATTATTATTATTATTATTATTATTATTATTATTATTATTATTATTATTATTATTATTATTATTTTAACGGCTCCCAATAGTGGTGCCACCTACTGAAAACTAACTCTTTCAAAGTCTGTCAATTTTTCATGTCTTTGGTTCTGACATCCCGTTGTTAAAAAGTTCGCTTACACGATCATGAAATCGTAGGTCGGATACCGTTGAATGTCAAGCATCTAAAATTGATCTGTCTCCCTTTATTATCGTAGAATTTTTTTCAGATATCTCTGTGTTATAAATAATTTTGTCAGTATGCAATTACTTTCACATAAATTTTTCAACTAGAATGCAAATATTTAATATGAAAAATAATTTTTGCACTACCATACTACTGAGTGCTATGTAGCTGAATCGATAGTTGGCACCAAAGAGTGAATCAAGATGCTTACAGAATGAGACCTAATTTAACATAAAATAATCCCTAGAAGTGTGAAACACAATAAGCTTCGGGCTGCGATGTGATTCTTCGGGCCGCTCCTTTCTTAAAAAATCTATGTCGTAAATAGGAAAGCAATGCATGGCTTTAACTTCGAATTATACAGTGTGAGAAGATTTCATGATTAACTTGTGTGAGAAGGTCATCACGACCCAGCGCTTAGGTAATTCATTGCACTATTTCAAAGCAATGCTCATTCTCTTGAAATCCGGTTAACTATAATAAAGGTTATAATGTATCCAGGTGACCTCTGCATGTGCCCTGGAGCACTCTTTTGCGCAGATCTCCGACCGGTGATCGAAGAAAAGTTGATGTAGTGATGACCATGTATAGGTTATGTTGCGAAAAAGAAAGAACTAGAGAAAAATCCGAACTACGATCACAACCTAGTATATACAGTCACGCAGCTCAATATGTAGTAAATATGCATCCATAGATAGTTGCTAACCACTAGGATCGCTACTATTGCCTCATTACAGACAATGCGAAATAGTACCGGCACAGTCTATTGTTCCTAGTACCCTCACAATTCAACCATCGTGACTGTATGTACTAGACTGTGCTACGACCTTGTCCGACAAGTATCACTATAGATCTAGCTACAGTAATCTCACTAGAGATTTTGATTTATCTATAGAAAATAAAAATTCGAGTGGGAGTTAATTCACTATTACACGATTAGAAGAAAGTATATAAAGATTAGAAGAAATAAAATACCCTAATTTAATAAAACATTAAATGAATTACTAAACTGTCTTGAAAATGTATTATTGCACCATCTCATCGGTACAAATATTCCGCTAGATGACAGTAGTGTGTTATGATGAGCTTACCAATGGTATCAACAATAGACCTACAATCTTCGTTGAACTCTGTGGACGATTACTAGTCGAGAAGGCTTTGTTGATTCAGTTTCATTTTTATTAAAACAGCTGCACTCCACTTCAATTATCAATATATTATTAAACAGTCTCTGATACGTGACTATTCATAATCTCATACAGCAGAAGCCGTAATCTATAGGAGCCGTAAACAAGGTAAGTGATACAAAAATTAGTTTAATTGTCTGAAATAAAAATCATTTGAAAAGGTACAATTATTGAAAGTACAATGTTGGCAAAGAAAGAAACAAATGATAGGGAGGTGATAAAAACAAAAAAATTATATTATATTATATTATATTATATTATATTATATTATATTATATTATATTATATTATATTATATTATATTATATTATATTATATATTTTTTTCCTTTATTGTGATAAAACAGCTGTTCCATTGCATACAATATTTGCAATACTACATGCTATGTTTATGTTACATATTTTATAATTCATACTTGATATTCATATAGCAGTACATTATTACAATATACAGAGTCGGTTAAAATAGATATTACAATCCAAAAGTTAAAATAAATAAAAATTATCTACTCTACACAATATATGATCAACTAGCCAATTATAAATCTTATGCTTAAGTACATTACAAATCCTCAATTAATTAATACATTACAAATACACATTACATATCCACAATTAAATTATCTATGTACTATATAGAATCAATCCGCTCGCCAGTTACAAAGCTTATGCCTAAATGCATTATCACAAAAATTTTGTACAAGTGTTGCAATATTACATACTATGTTTATATTATTAATCGAATTTCATATATGTAGAATAGTTCATAGTTACCTAGCAATACACTATTGTAATAGGCAGAGTCAAATTTAAATTATACCTTACAAATTCAAAATTTAACATATGTATTACAAATCCACAATTTAAATTGTACCTTACAAATTCACAATTTAAAATATTATACTTTACAAATCCACAAATTTAAAATATGCATTACAAATCCACAATTTAATTTATACATTATAAATCCACAAATTTAAAATATTTATTACAAATCCACAATTTAAATTGTGCCTTGCAATTTCACAATTTAAAATATTATACATTATTTTAAATTGTATATTATATTATATTATATTATATTATATTATATTATATTATATTATATTATATTATATTATTTCATTCTAAGGATTGTACAATGCAGCACAGGAATATATCATGTTAAAACATTTAAATACTAGTGCTAGAAAAATAAACGTACAATTAGGCAATATGAACATAAGGTTCATAAGTTGCATACAGGGAGATAATCACATTTTATAATATTATATAGACAATTCTCCTTAAAAGTACACAGCTTCATAGAGTTAAAATATTCTCCAGTATTATATAATGACAAGTCTATTAATTTATTTTTAATTTCTTTCTTAAAAAGCCTCAAGCTTAAATGTCTAATATTATCTGATAAAACATTATACAAGGTGCGGAAGAGGAATCGGACGATTTTCAAATGGAAATAACTCAGTGGTTATGTCTATTAGAACAAAGCTATTACTAACAAAAACTGGCTATGTATGCCACTTTGTTGACATACATTTAGATTGTCTTGAAAATTATGTTCTTCAAATGTTGTCCATCTCTCTCTATGCACTCTTAAAGTCTTTCTCTGAAGTTACGTGTCTCTCTTTGCAACATTTCGCCATCACTGTTTGCGATTTCCTGGGCAATGGCAATCTTCAGGTCATCAGTTGTTTGGGATCTGTTTACGTATACTTTGACTTCAGATAACCCCAAAGAAAGTAGTCGCAAACGGTAAGGTCAGGCGAGCGTGAAGGCCAGGGAATGTCGCCACGCCGAGAAATGATGTGCCCTGGAAACAACCGGGGTAGAACTGTCATTAAATTTTCTGCCGTATGAGCGATGGCACCATCTTGCTGAAACTATACAATGTGTATCAATCCCACGTAGACGCGTACGCAATTCTGGTTGAAGAAATATCCTCAGCATTTCGACGTAGCGTTCACTATTCACTGTCACAGTGTTCCCGTTCTCCTCAAAAAAATACGGGCCTATGCCGTAGTATCTAGACACAACACACCAAACTGTAACCTTTGCACAGTGAAATGGACGCTCGTGTAGTTCGTTAGGATTTTCGGGGGCCAGTATCTGCTTATTAACATAACCATTTAAATGGAAATGTGCCTACCGTCTAGCTGATCGATGTGGACTCTTAATAACAGCCACTCTTACTCGCTCAATTTTATCTGGCTTCATACACTTGGAACGTGTCCTGGTGGTTTCTTCTTGTAAGCTGATGCTGATAATCGAAAGTTTTGTACCCATCTCAATATGGTATTGCAAGCAGGAACGGCTCCGTGGCGGCCAACATTAAATTGGAGACGAAATGCACGCTGGGTTTCGCTAATGAATCACCATTCTTGAAAAATGTCTCGATAACGAAAACACAATGCTCCGAGCTCCATACTTCCAACATTACACAAAATGACATCAAAGATGCCAACAAACGACGGTCGATCGATATCCATAACCCCTCATGTTGCTCAGTAAACGGCCTTCTAAAACCGTCCGATTCCTTTGCCGCACCTTGTATAACTTTTTACAAATCTCTACGAAGTTGCTATTAGTAGTAGTGTAGTTACATTGTCCTAATCTTTGGTTTCCCGGAAGCCGCCCGCCGAGTCATTACCAGGCTAGAGGTGCTAGGGAGGTGATAAAAATTGTAGGATAAGCAGCCATGTACCCACACGTCGTTCCGTACCGTTTTATTGGTCAAAAGTAGTGTGACGTAGTAAAAGTGTAATAGTCAATGAAAAATTCCAGGCCTACCTGGATTCGAACCCCAACAGATTAAGAAAGTAACAGTCAGCGCGTCTGGCCGCGAAACCAGGTGGCCCGGGTTCGAATTCCGGTCGGGGCAAGTTACCTGGTTGAGTTTTTTTCCGGGGTTTTCCCTCAACCCAATACGAGCAAATGCTGGGTAACTTTCGGTGATGGACCCCGGTCTCATTTCACAGGCATTATCATCTTCATTTCATTCAGACGCTAAATAACCTGGGATGTTGATACAGCGTCATAAAATAACCCAATAAAATAAAAACAATTAAGAGAATAGGCGCGTGTTCCAGACAACGTACCACGGGAACAGTGCAACTCTGTTAATTGTTTAAAAGCTTTTCCCTGGTCGCTTGTCATTAAACAAGAGAGCAGCGATAGTACTGAAATACCCCTCGAATTGGGCAAACAACCCCTTTAGATAACCCAGAAGTCCTAATAGTACGAAGTGGGAACTTAGTTCTAGATTTCATACGAATCTTCAAGTAGTTCCAATCCCCTCCAAGGATCAATTAGACTGACCCGTGTCACAGCTGTGCTACGCAAGTTACTGAACTGCACGGCGGAAATGATTTCCTACTCCCCTCCATTCAATTTAACTCTGCTGTATGTCGGTCGCATCCACTCTAGATGCTAATATTGGAGAATTGTTTTCTTTAATGATGGTGTGCAGACCAGGTCCACTTTTGTCCCTTGTTAAAGGCTTGCGAAATTGTAAACCATTGCGTTAGTTTAAAATAATGGCTATATCACTAAACGGATGCTGCAACTCATACAAATACTGTAGGCTATCATACCCGAGCTCGAAATTAAAAAAAAGACATACGAGTGTTTGTTATTGTAATAGCAATATTACTTCTGTTATTACTAACATATTGCCAAAAGTTCAGCTTTGTCCCTATTTTGTACTTATTGAGGATTCTGAAAAAAAGTCTCTATATAGGCTTATATTCAATCAATTTGTTCATGCGGTCAACATGGTGCACAGATATCGCTTAAAACAACATAGAATAAATTTCTAACCGTAGGGCATCTAACCAGGATAGTAGGAATTTAAAGAGACGTCATCACGTGAGAAATGGCGGGGACAGTAATACTTACTTAATTACTGGCTTTTAAGGAACCCGGAGGTTCATTGCCACCCACACATAAGCCCGCCATTGGTCCCTATCCTGAGCAAGATTAATCCAGTCTCCATCATCGTATCCCACCTCCCTCAAATCCATTTTAATATTATCCTCCCAAGGTCTTTTTCCCTCCAGTCTGCCAACTAACACTCTATATGCATTTCTGGATTCGCCCATACGTGCTACATGCCCTGTCTAACTCAAACGTCTGGATTTAATGTTCCTAATTATGTCAGGTGAAGAATACAATGCGTGCAGTTGTGTGTTAAGTAATTTTCTCCATTCTCATGTAATTTCATCCCTCTTAGCCCCAAATATTTCCCTAAGCACCTTATTCTCAAACACCCTTAACTTATGTTCCTCTCCCAAAGTGAGAGTCCAAGTTTCACAACCATACAGAACAACCGGTAATATAACTGTTTTATAAATTCTAACTTTCAAATTTTTTGACAGCAGACTGGATGATAAAAGCTTCTCAACCGAATAATAACAGGCATTTCCCATATTTATTCTGTGTTTAATTTCCTCCCGAGTATCATTTATATCTGTTACTGTTGCTCCCAGGTATTTCAATTTTTCCATCTCTTCAAAAAATAAATTTCCAATTTTTATACTTCCATTTCGTACAATATTCTAGTCACGAGACATAATCATATACTTAGTCTTTTCGGGATTTACTTCCAAACCTATCTCCTTACTTGTTTTAAGTAAAATTCCCGTGTTTTCCCTAATCGTTTGTGGATTTTCTCCTAACATATTCACGTCATCCGTATAGACAAGAAGCTGATGTAACCCGTTCAATTCCAAACCCCCTCTGTTATCCTGGACTTTCCTAATGGCATACTCAGGGGCAAAGTTAAAAAGTAAAGGTGATAGTGCATCTCCTTAGTTTAGCCCACAGTGAATTAGAAACGCATCTGACAGAAACTGAACTGTACGGACTCTGCTGTACGTTTCACTGAGACACATTTTAATTAATCGAACTAGTTTCTTGGGAATACCAAATTCAACAAGAATATCATATAAAACTTCTCTCTTAACCAAGTCATAAGGGATAGTAATAATACTAAAACGTTATTATTATTATTATTATTATTATTATTATTATTATTATTATTATTATTATTATTATTATTATTATATTTGAATGCAGTTATAAATATCTTGGTTCAATTTAGTAGAAAAACTCAACGACAAAATTAGAAATTGAAATAAGATTAATTGGACGGAGTTACGGAATAACAGATCAATCGACAACTTGAAAACAATGAGATATTTGCACAAACATGTTGATAGCAGGTTGATTTAACACGGAAAATCAAGAATGCGATATCTGAATTTTTCTGCTATTTATAAGCAAAAATTCTTTTATTGCATAAACTTCATTTATTTATTTTGCTTTGAAATATTAATTCAACTGCCGGTCTCTTATTAAAAATATTTTTGGTGTTATTTGTACTATTTTTTGCAATAGTATAAATGTTTATAATACTTTTTGCATAAAATATTTTATTAAAAAAATAACAGATTTATTTCAATGGTCAATATCTCGAAACAGGTTTCTGGCTCTTGGTCTCTTATTGCTTAACTCCGTTTAATTGATGGTAGGAGAATTATTGGAATGTAAAATTCAATTTTATGGAGTAGGAATATTTTGCACCGCACTAAATTTAATATAATTTTTAAGGCACTGCTACAAAGCAGTTTATTATATAGGGGAGAAACATGGAGAATGACCAGACTACAAGCCGAGAGATTAATGGTAGTGGAAATGGATTTTTGGAGGAGGTCAGCAAGAATATCAAGGAAAGATAAAATCTGAAATAATAGAATCAGGGAAATTATGCAGATGGACAGAAATATTTTAAAAACAATAGAAGGAAAATGTTTGAGTTGGTATGGACAATTAAAACAGACTACCAAGGAAGATAGTGAATTGGATGGCGGAAGGGACAAGAGGAAGGGGTAGACCACGAGAATGTTGGTTCGATAGGGTTCGACGGAGCATGCAGACAAAAAGGACTATGTGATGATGATGCTGTGGACAGAGACATTTGCGATAGAAAACTGGTTTGTGTTGAAGGAGAACCGTTGTATAATGGAATATTCGTAATACGTTATTTTTATTCATTAACAATGGCAGTAGTAGACCCTGTATCCCTCAGGTTCCAAGTACAGGGTCAGGCATTTGGTTCTGACGAGTTTCAACATGCTGTTATAAAGGGACTAGGCTATAAGGTTTAAAAATTAAAAAGTAACATTATGTAGCTCGAATAATGAAATTTATTGGAATGTCTTCATTTTTTGAAAATTACATATTTCAAGTGATTCCCTTGGTATCTTATGACCTGTTGTAATCTTACACTAAAATTGTTCAAGACACTTTACAATAAATCTGAGGTTTCGTTGATTTCTTGCACTTCAGCCTATATCCTGTTCTTCAGGTCCTGGATAGAGTGTGGTCTGGTTTGAAACACTCTTGCTTTGAGTTGTTCCCACAAAAAGAAGTAAGGAGCTGTTAGATCTGGGGATCGAGCCGGCCAATTGATATCTCCAAGCCGAGAAATTATGCGACCTGGGAAGAAATTTCTCAACAATTGCAGTTTGTTTCTGGCAGTAATGGACCTTGTGCAATATCCGACGAACTGTCCTGTCAGATATGCGCAAGACCGTATGTAGATCTTGACGGACTTCGTTGCACATCCAATCTCACTCTTTGGATATTTTCTGGAGTACGAACATAACGCCCACTATCATGAAAAAAGGTCGTAAATTGCCTCTGGCATTAAACATGTTAAACCAACTCACTATTGTGTTCCACGAAGGAATCCTACCGTATCTCTGAACTTTGAACTCGCTGCGAAATCGACGTTGTGTTTGAACAACGGACTTACTTTCAATATATGTTGATACCACAAAAAAGCGTACGTTAACTGGCCAAGCATCCGTGATTAACAAAATTGCATGTTTGGAAGTTTATGTTGCCTTGACAACATTTCATTTTCGTTACTCTCATTTCATTTTACAGTTCTACCAAACTAATCAGAACAAACTGTCGGACCCTGTATTTACTTCCTCTGTATTTATTTTTACTTACTGTATCACTTACTTTTTTATACTTTGTATTCACATTCAATTTTTTGTGATGTTCACGTTCTGCATTTCATTCTGACAGTCCCTTAATTTTTGCATATTAGTTTTACTTTCGATTAAGTTCAATTCTGTTTTTTTCTACTTTTAATTACTTATAGGTTACTATACTGTCTTTTTACTTCTAATTCTGATTTTCAGGTTCCTGCATTTTCTTATTTATTATACACTTTATTTTTCGTCTCGATTTTCATCTTTTCCTATATCTTTTAATTCTACGTACCTTTTATCTTCCTTTGTACTTTGTATGTCCATTCAATTTTTTTTGCGATGTTCACGTTTTGTGTTTCATTCTGACTGACCCTTAATTTCTGCATATTAGATTTACTTTCGACTAAGTTCAATTTTGTTTTTTCTACTTTCAATTACTTTTAGGTTACTACTACTTTCTTTTTACTTATACTTTTTATTTTCAGATTCCTATATTTTCTTCATTTTCTTATTTATTTAAACACTTTATTTTTCTTCTCAATTTCCATCTTTTCATATATATTTTAATTCTACGTACATTTTAACTTCATTTCTACTTTATATCTCCCTTTCTCATTTATGTAATCTCTTCCAATTCCTATTTGTATTTCTGCCATTGATCTTACTTCTATTAATTTTCCCCCTTCCCTCCTGAGTTATATCTGTTTTCTGATTCATACAGTTCATTCTATTTTATTTCTAAATATATTTTCCTATTGTTTAAATTTCTACCTACTTTCCGCCTTTCTTTCCGCTTTCTCTCTATCCTTTTCTTCCTGCTTCATACTTTCCTTTCAGATCTCTCTTTCTTCCTGCCTTCTATCTCTCTTTTGCTGTATATCTCTCATTTGTATTAGGCTATATTTTACTTTCTGCTTTACAGTTCTCCCTGATTTATAACCATCCATCTTCCTGCTTCATAAAGGTGAAAGTAGCCATCAATGGACCAGCTAACGATTTCTTATTTTATGTAACAAAGACAATGTCTTAAAATTCCGTTCATTGGCTTGAACAATTACATTACTAATATGGAATGATAAAATGGAGTTTCAGGGCTGCGTCCTATTTATGTCTGTTTAAAGATTAGCTCATTTAAAATTCGGATATTGGTTCAGTGAAGGCGACAGAGTTCTATGAATGGACCACCATGTTCCCATGAATGGACTAAAAGAAATACTTAAACATATCTCAAAATAATGTCAACAAATGAGAAATTACAACAATAAAGAAACAGAGTTCCAAGTAATGGATGTTGAAGTTACTCTTAATTCAATTCGTATTTTGAAACTGAAAATCATGAAAAACACAGTTCTTGTCATTGCAATGTTTCAAAGTTTTAGACTATTTCAAATTACCTAATACAGTGATTAAAAATGTTAGCATACAACTTTAAATTACATGACAGCAACATAATGATGTGATTGTACATTGATTGTACATATGAAATCATTTTCTGAAGATTGAGATTATTCTTATACTGTAGATAAAACAGTGTTCCTCTTCAAGACACACATGCCACACAAAGTATTTCTTTTGACTCCGCCTAACATTTGCACAAGCTTCATGTACCCATTTCCTGCAAGACATCCTACACCGAATCATACTTTCCTCCATGTTTTCTTCATACATGAAACAAAACCAGTAGTCTTGATCTTGATTGCTTCCTGAAGGGAATTGATTTCAATGAATGATCATTTTAAAATGCAGTCCATTCATGGGAACTCCAGCTGGTCCATCCATAGCGACTTCGCCATTATCTAATCACACTTCAAGAGTGCTGAAGAGGTTATACAAAAATTTATGAATATACAACTGCTTCCAGCTATATATGTCATTTCATAACTTATTGTTATTAAGCCAATGTTCTTTGTAATTAAAGTTGCTTTAAAATTAAAGTAATAATAACAAAAACGTATCTGAGCTTCTTGTTCAGCCCACGTGTTTGCTGCCGCCACCAAACACAACTCAGGAGTGACATACACGAGGGGGAAGCCTTGAGGCGACGTTTCACACATACGCAGTCAGTATGACCAAGAATATGGCAACGCTTCATTGAAAGCAACGGTTCATCGTGGCTTCTCTTCCCTACATCTTTCTTTTTTTTTCTATCTTTTTATTTTATTTTCGCTTTATATTTTATATCCCTTGGTATTCTTTCGCGTTTTCATTCGTTTAATTGTTTATTTTCCATTTCTGTTTAAATTTCCTTCATTTCTATATTCTGTTACCTAATCTAAATTTACTTTTCGAGAAAGAATCGTACGTTTTTCCACATAGCCGTCCTGGTTTTGTAGGACCAAGTAATTTTACTTTTAGAAACGTTGTTGATATTTAATCAAAGTTCTGAGTGAAAACTCCGCACCAGAGGAAGCCATTGTGAACTTCGAAAAGAGCGAAATTACTACTCGATATTTCACTGTTATGACATCCAACACGAGCAAGGAGAATGACTTAACGAGCAAAGAAAACAAGACTGATTTTAGCATGTAAATGCGTAAGCCCAAGTTTCTGAAATCTTTCTCCGCTTGTATTGAACACAGATTTAATTTACTGGTCTCCGTGGCGACGGAATAACCTCTTGATACTGAAGTTTATCACATTCAATGCAGACGCCACCAACTTATTTTGCAGATCAGGCCATTCGTGCCACGTGCGTCAACGCGTTGGCATGCCAACTAGTCAACAGGACCGATAGATCCGTCAGCTGTTGCATCTCTACCAGCCGCTTGCTTCTTCCCTTAAAAAAAGTTGAAAGCAGGTCTGTGTTGTAAGGAATTACTCACTATTATGAAATGACTAACCGGGTTTAATATCCATGCCTTGAAAATTAGACTCTGCATTAGTGTAATTTATACAGGGTAGAAGGAAACTTATTACTTTCTTTTTCGCTATGAAAACTTTAATGGACAAAAAATGGTGTCTAAAACATTTTATGCTCGACCATGCCGAAATGTAGTAATTATACACCTGGTAGCAGTCCTTTAATGCATGTCATTAAAGTACACCTATTCATTAAAGTTGAGGTTTTCAATTATTCTCGGATATGCAATCGAAAGACAACAAGGGAAATGTCACGGAGGCTGGAAATCCAATACTGTTGCAGAAGGTTATGTTCTGTTACTATAATAATTAACGTTAATTGTAAATAATATTCAAATAAATTCAATTTGCCATCTCGTTTTTCAATTCTAAATCAATTTCCAGGTTATATCAAGACTAATGTTCTCTAGGTTTTATCAAGGTCAATTATATTCATGCCTCGAAAAAAATCAATACTTTCGCGTCTGCGCACATCTCACAATTTACGAGCTATGCACAAGGTCACTTCCGATCTTCAGTCAGATACGAATAAAATGAATACTTCTGAATAATTTCACGTTAGAAATATTGTCGAGCATAAAAAGTCGTATGAAACTTGCCTATAATGGTAATTAAGACGCTCGTGTGAAAATTATGAAACTCGCTTGCGCTCGTTTCATAAACAAACATACTCGCGTCTTAATTACTATCATTATAGGCTCGTTGCATAATGTACTATTACTCTGCGTGGACAGATTATTAAATCTTGAAATTTTGTTAAATTTACTTTTGGATTTTCATTGATTTTCAGGAACAGAAATTGAATTCTTACTACCTTCGTTTAGAAAGTTTCAAAATAATTTAAGTAGTTTGGAACACACATGGCAGCAGTTTGACCTTAAAAGTAAGCCCTAATTTTGTCCGTATTTCCTTGTCATGTTTCTGCAATCCAGTATTTATTTTGACAATTGAAGACATTATTACAAAATGCAGCCCTTGTAAAAATTTCTGTTTTTCAGGAGAACAATAAAAATAAAAAGAACAATACATGCCAGCTCTTTCCGTTCAACTGGTGTTTATCCTTGCGACTATTGCACCTGACACGAATCGCTTTTGGCGTTTATAAACATTTCAAATAATAGTAAATGTGTCCTTAACTCAGTTTCATTAAACATTTCAAGGGCTATTTTTGTAATAATTAGGGGCCGGATTTTTATGCAATTAAATATTATATTCTTTGTTTTTTTTTTTTGCGTAAACATAAAAAATATTTGCTCTAATATTTTAAGGCCAGAATTCTATTGCAAATTGAGGAGCGTTTTTTCAAAAGTCCCTAAACGCTTAAAAGTAAAATTTTCAGGAAACGGTTTTTTAAATACTGAAAAGTATTTACCCCAAACATTTTAATTTTTTTATATTGTTGTTTAATAAAGCCGGAATTATATTATATAATTAAAAATTTCAAATTTAGATTGTAAAATGAAAAAATGTAAAGTTTACGGTTTTTTCAACTGTCGCTGAACGCCAATGCATGGAAACATAACAAAAATTTTGTTAACATTTAAACCTGACATTTTGTATCCTTTTTTAGTTAATTTTTCTTATATTTTATTTTTTTGTTTATAATACATGATTTTCTCCCAAAGTTTTTGGATTGATGGTTATGTCCGGAAGCTCATGTGAACACACAATATGAGGGCTCTTGCTTTTCTTTGTAGTCTTTCTAGGGGATTTACCTTTGATCTATACTTTCTACCGCCTACACTTTCGACAACAGTTGTGATATTTTCAGAATAACTACAATCAGACTCCAATATTGTGATAGTTTACAATACTATGCTCTCACTACAATCGTTTAGAAGCGGAGACACAGCTGTTCAGAATGACCTGACAATCAGCAATAATAAAATTAATCCCGCAGAGCAAGACAGAAGCTGATTGGTTGACTTAAAAAGGAATCGTATCGTGAGCCAAGATCTTTCTACACGCTTGACACAAAAAATATTAATATTCTGTTTCATATTTCTGTTCTAATGTAGTTTGGATCCAAACAAATTTAAAGCGATTTCAATAAATTGAGTTATTTATCTTTTAGGCCTACATGTACATTGTTGTCCTAAATACAGATTACTATCAAATCATTGTGATCTACATAAAACATTATTTATTTTAAATATAAGTATGAATTTTACAAAATTATTCTGTTCTTTTTTTTTAATGTGCTTGGCGTTTATCGACTTCTACAGGAACATCATTTTAATTTTACTTCAATTTTTATTGTACCTGAGTTTTTGAATGTACTTCACTCCCACCCCTTCTACTAAGGAAGTTCCAACTCCACACAGAACCAAGACCGCAGATAGTAAGCAGTACTGAGTTATTGAGTATAGTACGTTCCAGAAATATGTTCGCGTTTTCCAGTGACGAAAGAGCTTTCAATATTGAATCATATTTTCGCACAGGTACTGTCCGTTTGCCTACGTCGCATCCCGATTTCCCCCACCTGCTTCTGCTCGCCCCTCTGTAATAGCTAGGCTGTCTTAGCTCTTTTCTGAAAACATTAATTTCTCTTAGGAATTGGGCGTTTACGTAATATTATACAGCTGTTTAATTTAACTTAAATAAAAGGGCCTCGTTAAGTAATTAACTGTCACGTGATTTCCTCCCTTTCTACAATCCTGGGGCATAACCACTTGGTCGGACAGTAAATAACATGTCTGAGTAATTTTATATTTTCGGGTCGGGCAGAAGTGAAGATTGAATTTATAGTACGTAAGGTACTCTTTTATAGAGTAGGTACAGAATTATTTCAACATGAGTTACTAGTATGAAGGACGAAACTGGCAATTGGAATTAGATGCAATAGTCTATAGTGCGATAATATGCACAAAAGAACTGAAGCCTGTATCGAAATGAACGGCCACCATTTTCAAAGTTGTGTTTAAATATTCATATTATGATTATTTTTCAATTTAACTTCTTTCTCTATATTGTACGCTAATGTGCTGTAGACAGTATAATATACACTGCATAATGAATACGTTCGCATGGATAACTCACTTCGTGAGTAAAAACACTTATTCTTAATACAGTACTGTACTTTGATTAAAGAAAAACCTAATGTAAATTATCAAACTCAAAATCGCGATATTTCCTAGTTTACGTAAATGGATGAACTACTTTTCTTCCTTCCTATACCTAGTAGAGAGATTTGTGTTTTACGCCAGTATCATCGAACTCCAGTCTTGGAGGGGGGAGCAAGCGGTATTTCCTGTTCTCTAAAGGTATAGACAGGTTAATATTAAAAATGTTAGTGAAAATAAAATGATGTCCCTGTACATGGTAAGCAATGAAGAGGCGAACGAGCTTTGCATAAGATCGCAGTTTTCAATGCCTTATAACAACAGCGTTTGTAGACTTTTGCTAAAACTGATTTTACAGGAATACGCGTAACATAAATGTTGACATAAAACCAACAACAACTCAATTTTGAAAATTTTAGCGTTTAACGTCTTTTGAAAAAACTCTCCTCAATTGAGGCATTCTCGGATTCTTAACAACATTCTGAATAGCTTTTCTCAGTTGTGCCGTATGCCCTAGATTTTCTTGTTTCCTGACGTGCATACTTGTTCCCAAAATATTCCCAACAACTAACTTGACTCTTTCTATAAAATTTTGATTATTTTCCTTTCTTACCATATAGAATATTGTTACAAACCAATATGATTATCGTCAGTTAGTGGTCACTTTGTGGAATGGCGTCTCATTCGATTCTGTTATGTAATTTCAGTGCCAGAGCCGCTCTATAGCTATAACTCTGCCAGATGTTACGGTTGCAATCGGCAATAATTTAGAGATTCTTTAGTTTTAAAAATTGAACAAGACGCGGAGGAATAAATTAACTATAATTTATTACTGTCTTTCATGAACTTCTGCACTTACCACAAATAAATTCTTTTATTTCTGCTGTGATGTAACACACTCCACGGCGCAACAGCCATACCGAAAGTCATAGTCGAGCCCAGTACCTGCCATTTAATATTCAACTGCGTGACTACCAGTCGGTAGGGACGCAGCATGGTTACTACTTCTAGTCTCAACAGATGTTACTAATCGGCTTTTCCTCTAGCAGTATCGTGACTGCCTAGCAAATTTTCCGCTCACGAAACTGGGTGGACTCTATTTGAGACCCTACACCCTTCATATTAATGTTGGGTAAAGCCGGGAATCAAACCCGCGATCTCTTGTTTCACAGTCAGGTAAACTATCCACTACACGAATCGGGAGGTGTAAGATTCATATAGCTACCAGTTTGACTTTTGTTTTGCTTTGCAATGTATTGTCTCAGTGAAACGTACAGCAGAGTCCATATAAACCAGTTTCTGTCACACGCTTTTCCAATTCACTGCGGGCTAAAGCAAAGAGATGCACTATCACCTTTACTTTTTAACCTTGCTCTTGAATATGCCATTAGGAAAGTCCAGGAAAGCAGAGAGGGTTTGGAATTGAACGAGTTACATCAGCTGATTGTTTATACGGATGACATGAATATGTTAGGAGAAAATCCACAAAACTATTACTGTAAACACGGCAGTTTTATTTGAAGAATATTGAGATAGGTTGGGATATAAATCCCGAAAAAAACAAAGTATGTGCTTATGTCTCGTGGCCAGAACATAGTACATAGTAGTAAGTATAAAAATTGGAAATTTATTTTTTGAAAACTTGGAAAAATTCAATTGCCTTAGGACAAAATAACAAAACTGACAATCATTACAGAATTAAACGCAGAATAAATATGCGAAGTGCCTATTATTATGCGATTATCCAGTCTGCTTTCAAAAAAAGCTGACAGAATTTATAAAACAGTTTAATTACCGATTTGTTTTGTATGACTGTGAAACTTGGACTTTCAATTTCAAAGAGGAACAGAGATTAAGGATATTTGAGAATAAGGTTCTTAGGAAAATACTTGGGACTAAGAGGGATGAAGTTACAGGAAAATGGAGAAAGTTACAAAACGCACAACTGCACACATCATATTCCTTACCAAATATGATTAGGAACATTAAATAGACATCTGAGATGGGCATGACATGAATCCAGAAATGCATATAGAGTGTTAGTTGGAAGACTTGAGAGAAAAATACCTTTGGGGAGGTCGATACTTAGATGAGAGTATAATGTTGAAAAGGACTTGAGAGAGGTGGGATATGATGATAGGTACTGGATTAATATTGCTCAGGATATGGCAAATCCTCGACCTCTTCTCGCCAAATACCATGTCACTATCACCACTCCAATGCTAAATATCCTACTAGTTGATGCAACGTCTTACAAGACCAAGTACAAAAAAGTTCTGGTTTAGCGGAAGAGAAGACCTGAAGGCCCTAGTTTTTTTCAGATAAGTGAATAAATGGATTTAAGTAAATGAATGGGTGTAAGTAAATGAATGAGTAAGAGAATGAATGTAAGTGAATGAATGTAAGTAAGTAAATGAATGAATGAATGAATGAAAGTAAATGAATGAATGAAATTATATAAATGTAAGTTGGTGAATGATTATAAGTAAATCAATAAATGGAAGTAAGTAAATTAATGAGTGCAAATAGGCCTAAATGAATGAGTGTAAGTAAATGAATGAGTGTAAGTAAATGAATAAAACTAAATTAATGAGTGTAAGTAAATGAATGAATGTAAGTAGGCCTAAATGAATGAATGTAAGTAAATAAATGTAATTAAATGAATACATGAATGTAAATGAATGAATGAAAGTGAATGAATGAATGAATGAATGAATGAATGAATGAATGTGAAGTAAATGAATTAATTTAATAAAACCGTCTAATATCTATTCAGTTCTGTTTGCCACTGTGTTCATTTTTCTTCTCTTTTGTAGAAAAACAGTGTGAGAAATGTTAATGCTGTGTTTGGTTGTAATTCGAGTATTGAATTATTTAATTTTTTTGTAGTTTAGGGTAATAGCAGTTTTAAAGGTAATGCAAAATATGATATGAACTTTATCTTGACAGAAATGTATGCACGACTCCAGCTATGTTACAGTTCTCTCATAGTTCAAAAGACTTCCCCTCGTACCAACTTACCTACTTAAACACGTCTGTTTCTCATTAGTGATCTTCCAAGTGAACAATTTTACTGACTGGAATTTTCATAGTTCTTTTATTGCTAGAGTAACGCTGAAATGGCAGCCATTCACTTTTATCCATTCTACGTCAAGGAATTCTCGCTAATTAAACGGTTGGTAGGGGTAACATGGTATAGGCACATTTTCTACAAGAATGAAGTTTTGTAATAATGTGTGTCACCTTGTAATACATTTGTTACTTCAAGAGAAGTAATGCAAATGATGTTAAATGCTTCTTTCTTAATATGTTTCAGACTAAACTTTGAACTCTTTTGTGTAATTTTGAGTAGCAATGTAAATGAAGCAGGAACATAACTAAATACGTGTCTGTTAATACATATTGCTAGAATAGAGTTATAGGTCTCTAGTCAACAGTTTACAGTCAACGCATCTACAGAGGTGTGAAAAGTATTAGAATAATCTTAATTTTAAAGGTTTTTTAATAGTTCCTTCACAAATATTAATTGAATTGATGAATATTGGTATATATTACTATACTGATGTAGGATATATTTACTACTAACAATGCCGGAAAGCATTGTTGTACATTGGTATTTTTCTTATTTTACAATTGTTATGGGAATTCAGAAATTATTATATTATATTGGCGGAATTGGAAACGTAAAAAAATTTCATTTGAACCTTCACAACAATGTAAACGCAAAGAACAATTTGTTTAAAGCATTTCTTAATTAATTTTTTATGTTGACAATTCCGCCAACATAATATAATAATTTCTGAATTCCCACAACAATTATAAAATAAGAAAAATACCAATGTACAACAATGCTTTCCGGCGTTGTTAGTAGTAAATATATCCTACATCAGTATAGTAATATTATATACCAATATTCATCAATTCAATGAATATTTGTGAAGGAACTATTTAAAAACCTTTAAAATTAAGATTATTTTAATAATTTTCACACCTCTGTATTAGTATCATAGGAATGACCACAAGCAGTAAAATGTATCTCGTTTCCAAAGTAAATACATATACAATTGTTCTAAACAAAGAGGACTGTCATTGTAACAACTAGCCTCACTGTTGTTTTTTTAATCTACATGCAAGAGAATATATAATAAAATAATATAATAATGTATTGAAGGATATATTTGAAAAATTAAAAAAATAAAGTGATAAAGAAAAAAAAGTTCTCTGTTTTCGATATGTAAAAAACGCCTACTCTTTCCAAGCTAAGCGGTCGGTGATTCGATTCCCGGCATGTATGGAGATACATCTGAGATCAAGCCGCTCTCGCCTGCTGTGTTCGTTGCATTTGTCTTTTGAGTCTCGTCTCGTCATTCTCGTGCGCTTCGAGTCTCGCTCATCATTCTCGAAATAGTATTTGGTCGGCGTAGAAAGATTTCGTAACTTTGAATAACGTACAACATTGAAATAAATAACATTATAAATGTTTAAATGAGACAAAAAGACAAAACAGAACATTATCATAGTTATCACAATGTTCTGGTTCTATTCTATGGTATTACCTATGGTTTAGAGATGAACAACGAACGAGAAAGCAAGATTAACAGCGCCCGCAAAGCCGAAAACCCGCACGACAATGTTGTATAAGTCGCGTCGTTGACGTAAAGACTGCTTGTGAGTGTTTCGAGACGCCAAGTTTGGTAACTCCCGAAATCCCGAACGTCAAGCAGCCATGAATCGACACAGTTGTTTATACCTGACTGAACTTTTATCTAACTTTTGCAACTATTCATATATGTGTAAACAGTCAAGTAGCCTATTTGAAAAATCATCTCTACCTTTGAGTGTATAATAATCCGTTTCCCAATTTTTATTTAATTACTAGGCCCTTACTAAAAGGCTAGGAATTTTCTTTTCATATATTTGAGATCAAGTGTGGAATTTCAAGTAAAAATATATTAAGGGGTTAGGTACAGCTTACAGCAGCAAAAGTTTTGGAAATATTAAACATTTTTCCTCCATTACTGTATCTTGTACAATAATGGAAATTGTTAAGTGTACAATACTGCCCTTCCCGCTATAGGAAAAAAAAATGTTTATTTTTTTAATTCAAAATGTTGCAGTTCAGTGAGCAGTGATGAAGCGTTTCCCTCATAACTCATAAACTTGTTTACTTTTTCATGTTCTCTCTCTTTTATTTTATCGCTGAAACTCATGTTTATAATATCATGCTCTTTCAACCATATTCCTTAATAAATAATATATTTTTTATTTTGTGTTAGAAGAAAATACTGATATTTTGACCATTTTTTAAATGAATAATTTTTTTTTTACCAGATAATCTATCAAAGGTAGAGAAGTAATCTCGCATCATATTGTATATTATGACATTCATAACTACACACAAAACATTTCATCACCGAATGTTAGATAGTTTTTGAGTTATGTGGGAAACGCTTCGTCACAGCACAGTGAAATGAATTTTGAAAAAAAAAAAAAACAAACAAACAAAACAAAACAAAAAAACAAAACAAAAAAAAAAAACAAAAAATGTGAATATTTTTTTTATTGTGAAAATATTTTTTTTTTCTTATAGCAGAAGGACGTGTTTTACACATACTAATTTTCATTATTGTATGAGAGTCAGTAATGGAGGGAAAAAATGTTGAATATTTCCAAAATGTTATGCTGTAAGTTATATCTAACTCGTTAACATTATATTTTATGTTTCTTAGAAATGCAAATTTATTTGAGAATTTTTTTGTACTTATATAATCATAGTTAATATATAATAGAACCAGAACATTTTGATAAACATTTATAATGTTATTTATTTCAACGATGTATGTTTTTCAAAGTTACGAAATCTTTCCACTCCGACCAAAATGCTATTTCTAGAATGATGAGCGAGATTCGAATCGCACGAGAATGACGAGTCGAGAGTCGAAAGACAAATGCAGCGAACACAGCGAGCGAGAGCGGCAGTTATTTTTCTTCAACTCTACTATGGTTTTATAAATAGAAAGAAAACGATATGTGACCATAATTAAATGCCAGAAGATGAAACGATATTAACGAGACAAAGCGACAATATCGAGACGGGTGGTGGAGCTAGATTGAATAACAATAGAGAAGGATATTAATTTATATCCTACGAAAGATTCTGCGACAGATTTCGCATATTCTAAAATTATTTCTTAACCATTGTATTTTATAAGACTGTATACTTCATTTTTGGAGCATTTAAACTACTAATTAAGTGATTGCCTTCTATTGTTGATATTATGGGACACAGTGAGTATAATCTTGTAAACTGTTCAGTACAGAGAAACATAATTCGATTTTGTGCACTGAAGTAAATGACGCATATTGGAGCATACGTTCTTTTGACCTGCAATTCACTTCACAATAATCATCAATATCGTCATAACCAGTCAATAGCTGCACTGATGTCAATAACCGTTGTTCAAATTCAGCGAAATGGTGTGTTAGGGTTCATGAAGCTGTACGCATGTGTGTGTTGTCTAGGCAACGGGATGACTCTTGATTGCTAGCAGCGGCATTACAATTGTATTGGATGCTTTTATTTTAACAAGCAACACCATACGAGGGCTGCATTGTCAATACATGGATGAACACAAATTACCAGGTAATTGTAAAGGCCGGTGTAACAGGTGTATTCCGTAAACTGCAGTTCATAGAAGAGGTTAATGACAAAGGCTTATTTATTAAAGTATCGGGTGGTTGAAACTGTAATTGTCACATCGACCGTATTCACAGATTTAATATAGATTTTGCCTGTAACTCTAAAATAAACAATTTGGTGCAAAATACGCTCATTCATTAGCTTAGTATTATGCGAAGCTATTAACTGCTAGCAATTCAAACACTTCTATAAAGCGAATTGCTTGCATCCATTACCATTAATTTTGTATTATAGCTTTTTTATTCTCCAAATTGAATCTCAGTTTAATCTTAAGACACTTGAGCTTTAATCGTGAATCTTGGGCCACAGTTATTTGGACGGCTAGCGAGTTCAATTTGCATACTATAGATCTGAGTTCAAATTCCGAGGAGACCAAATGAATGTGCGCATGCAAGAAGGTGATTTCTCCAAAAGAGCAAGTATTCAGGAGGTTAAAACTGATTTGTATTTGTACTTAATGCAAATAAAATTCATTGCTTATGATTAGGCTTCGTATTTCAGCTACCTAAAGACTGAAGTTAAAGACACATTGGGTATATAGTACGCCGAACACAGGTAATGCAACGGATAAGGATATAAACAAAAAGGTCGTCGCTGTGTTTTTGTGGAATACAGTCAACTTCCGACATTCTGAAGCTATAGGCCTACTAGTAAAAACATGCTTGAGCCATGATGTTCATTTTCGTCGTGATCTTTGCAGTGAATAATAACGTGCATTCGTAAGTTACGGAACTTGAAATGATTTCATATTAAAAGAAATTATTTCAATAGCACATGACATTATTGGTGCGTGATGTAGTGCAAGATATTCTTATTGTTTAATATTTTTTCGTGTTTCATTAGTATATTGCATGTTGCTCATCACTGAAAACTCACTAATTTTCTATGTAGTTTTCTAGAAATTCCCTAAAATGTAGATTATTTAAATTATTAATTGGGATGATGGCACTGAACATAATGGTAAGCTACACAAATCCATGCTAAACGTCGCTCGAGTTAATATCTTCATAATTTTCAGATTTTGATGGTACCGTACTATTTCTTTTGGATTACATTCAACACACTTTGTGTGTCTTTTGGTATTGCAGTGTCTTTTAGTGCACTGTTTTTGTCACTTTTACGTTTATTTTACACAATTTATATGTAATGTTGGCTAAATTGACAGTGAAAATATTAGTTCAAATATCCTCAACTATGCCCTACAATATTACACGTTTGAGCGTCTTATCTAAGACATTTTACTTCTGTAATGAACTTTCAATCAGCCACAAAGATGTAGTTATTAAAATAATACGACTAGTAAGATCAGTGATCGATAAGCGTACTCACTATGACTGCGTTCCGGTTTTGACTTTCTGGAGGAAGAGGGCAGAGGATGCGTATTTTGTGTATGAACGTACCTGTACCTAAGCTGTGACGCCATATATACTTCGAAACAGCCAACTTCATTCCAGTTTATTGGTAGCTGGAATACGGAGCCTACTTATGATTAAAGCCCAGTGTTTGGTCACATTAAATACAAGTTAGGTATGCAGGGACTATATGCTCAAGGCTACGGAAAGGAGTGCTACGTACTTCCGTTTCTCTCATGTATCTTATATGGAGGTACAGTGAATTGGCACAATAAATACAATTGAATAAATTTGCAAACAATTCTTTCAGAAAATATTTGGCATACGAAATAATTCTACATAATAATCTAGACCTATACAATAGAGTATTATTGTAAGAAAAAAGCTTCAAAAAATTATATGACAAAACCAAAACTTAAAATTAAATTTAAAAAAAACAAGCACGAAACTCTACAGAATTGCGGTATATCTGCATATTTTGTTTTTTATGTAATTTACATTTGACGATCATCTTGTAAAGTGTTTTCAAGTAAACGTTGTTTCTCACCTTTATTAGACACCTTTATTGAAAACTCCAATAAACCTCAAAAAGTAACTGGTACAAACTGAAAATGTGGAATATCAGATATGTCTATTTCGTCATATTAATAGCAGTATTCCGCGATAACATGACCTACAAATCTCCCGAGCACTGCTGTTTCATATGGCGAAACCCAAATTTCCTTATCTCATATAACGTCCCTTTGAGAGTTTGAACATTTTCATAGCAGAGCGAAAAATAATATTTACGCACAAGGAAGTTTTGTTTTCATGTACTTTTCTACGGTTTTAGACTTTTTGAAATGAAATATTAGCTAAGAACATCATACTGCAGGAGTCCTTATAGAACAGTGATCGTGTAGAAGGCAATAAATTTTAAGAGAAAAAAGGTCCGTTTTGAGTCTCCTTGAGAAACACTACATTTTGTGTGGGTATCCAATGCTCTGATTTCAGAATGGCATAACTGATATTTACCTCATTCGAAATGATGTACTCACTCCAAACTCTTCTATCACTAAGTTAACTTCCAAAAGCTTAGGATTTCTTTCTTTCTCAATAGCAACTGTCTTATTTCCTGATATGCAATCCTGAATTAATTGTGAGTGAGATGGGATGGATGGAGAGTTGTTTATGAAGTACATCTAAATGTAAGATTAAATTTGTCGTAGAGAACGACAGCTTCAGTCAGTCTGAGAATCAGTTATCTTTAGCATAAAAGAAACGCACTGTAAACGTAACGGTGTCAAGATACTCTTACACTTCACTATAATAATAATAATCAGAAGCTGAATGTACTAACTTTGCAGCCTGGTGTTGAGCTATTGGCCTACTCTGTACATAGCTAATCTGATTTCAGTTGGTCGGTGACCAAACGCAGGTCTCTGCTTACAGTACCTCAGAAAGGCAGGCTTTACCATCGTCTATTGATATGTTGTAATAAAGTTGTGCAATAAGACATGTGACTACAAATCAGTTTAATTTTCTCCTGAAAACTTGGCCTTTTGGAGAAGTCACCTTCTTGCATGCGCACATTCAAATTGAATTCATGGTGAAAAAAAACGGTAAATAGTAAAAGTATGAGATTTGACAGGGCGGGATAGATGACACCGAATTTAAATTCGCGTGATATAAGGTCAACTTATCTAGAAGAACAAAAGATTGAGTACGAAGTAAAATTCTTGTTTAGTTCTTTGCGTTTTTCTCTTGTTATTTTAATTATCTGCCGAAATCATAATTTAATTCAAACATTTTATAAGATATAAAGAACATAGAAATATCTCCCATGAAATTTCTCATTCTGCTTTCAGCTAACACATATATAATAATCAATATTATTTTACAAACATTAACTCAGATATGGAAATTTTACATATTAATAGGAAAGGTAAATTATTAAATATTCTGGAGTTTATCGAAATATACAAAGACAAATTCATAAATTCTCACAATTTGAATGAAAAAGCAATTTACGAAAAAAACATTCCCTTTTACCTTTATATCACTTCCGATTCGAATAGTAAAAGACTAACGTAGTATTAGTCAACTTAATTTCTGTCCTTTCCTTCATCTCACTTAGTCTCCTTTAATCAAGCAACAACACGGTTCGAACAACTGAACCACATCGGTGAGTCATTCATCCAAGTCGCAATTTTGTCCATTCTTCTTTTATCTTTATTTTTAAATATGATCTATGTAAACTTTTTATCAGAAAAATATACATACATTATAAGATTTTAACTCTTTAATTTTTAAATGTCAATTCTATTATCATACTTTTGCTTATTTAGAAATCAATTATATTTTATATTTTTAACTTTTCTAGTCAATGAAAGACGTCTACGAAGTATCATAATTTAAGATATCTTCTATTTTTCCATTTGTCACTTTTTAATTTTTGAAATATAACTAAACAAGATATTAATTATAATTGTTTTCATTTTCCAGTCGTTGTTGTTAGTCACTGAAGATGGAGAAGCATCTCCGAAACATGTCTGACTAACATCTTCAATAATCTTATTGTACTTATTAGTGTTCATACAACTGAAACATATCACCTTTAATGTATTTTATTTTATAATATAATTACAAAATAATAACCGGATTAATACATTAATGTGGATGAAACTGTACGCTCCGTCACGCCATGCGGACAAGATAGCGGTAATCCCGTGCTGTGGTCACATTACGTGGTCCAGTACCCCGCTCGTCTCTGTGTACGACCCTCTTCTATCCACTGGTTCCACACACGATCACTGTCGTAGCAGCATACCCTGTACGAGCCGAAATGTCACGGTATGACAAACCTGCTACCCGGAGACCAACCAATCTCTCCCGTTCGAACTCACATGCTGATATTGCGCCCTTCCACGTCGACGAGGCATACCTAACATTAGCTTTCACGTTTCCACTTCGTTTGGAAGCTCTGCACTGACTGAGCAAGACATAACACTGACCTTGCTGGTGACAAAAGAGACCTCACTGTTGGGTCTATGTGTATTCCAGCTCTCTGGAAACGTAATCAGTTTTTGGTGGTACACTGTTCTACACATCTCCGGAATTTGGAGTCGTTCGGGTCATTCTTTGCCGGTGTTGCACTTTTCACAAACAGTAGTGTATTTGTTTTGACATCGGGAAGAACTTCTCCGTCCAAGAATAAATTACTACAGTTTATTATTGTCCAAAAAAGAGTAAGATGGTAACATTGCTGAGTACTTTACACTTCAAAGAAGGGCAGAAAAAAGTGAAGCAATAAAACATATCATGGTACTCGACTACAATGCTACGAAGTCAGATGTATGTAGATACTATGGACATATTAATCAGAACGCATACTATAAAACGGATGACAAGACTATGGCCTACGGTAATTCTCTACAATATATTGCATATTGATCCACTCAACTGTTGTAATTTGAATGCACATAAATTCTGAAGGGAAACAAAACGGTAAAATAAAAGAAGAGAATTTCTCATGTTTAGTTGGCAACATCGCTAACATAGCAAAACAGAAGTCGACAGAGTACAGTTGCAGTAGCCCGTAATATCATACAGAGGAGAACAAAACGCGGACGATGTCACCTGTGTGAACGTTCTGTGGACAGAAAACATCAAAGCAGTTGTGTACATGTTCCTATTGTGTGTAACCAACATTCAAACATGTCTTGTGTGAAATGTAAAACTGTTTAATTTACAGCTAAATAAAAGTACCAGGGTATTTCAAAAAGTAACAGCAAATTCACACTATCATACGAAGCAAACACCTCAAGCATTTGAAACTCCCATGAAAGAAAGATACATGTTTTGTTTGTTGGCACTTCTGACAGATGGTTAAGGCCTGCTGAATGAAAAGGACAATTTAAAGAAGATGACGGCGGCATTAGCTGTGTGCACCATAGAAGAATAAGATTTTTGTGGTTAGAGGCTGTGAATCTTCATGTTGAAAAGATACGAAGGTAGCTGCATTAGCGAGAGGAGAGTGTACAATTAGATAGATGTATTTAAGTGCAGGCGTACTTCAACCTTTGATGAGCAACGCTTTAGTCGTCCCAGTACGGCAAAACTATAAACATTTTTCCCCAGCAACGGTGTGTGACAGAGTGCTGCAGAACAGCGCTTACAACCGGTTTATATTCGACTGGTCGCAGATCAACCGGCGAAGTTGGACATTCGTTCGAATATCCGGCCTTGAAGCGGTTGCGCCTGGCTGGACAGAACCACAGATATAGAGGACAGAATACAAAGCGCATTTCACCATACAGGAACTCTGAATCCATTTTCTACTACACAAATGGAGTAACAATTGAAGGAAATTTACTTTTCCTAATTAAAAAAGTGTTGGCTTGAAATTCTTAGGAAAATATTTGAGGCTAAGAGGGATGAAGTTACAGGAGAATGGAGAAAGTTACACAACGTAGAACTGCACGCATTGTATTCTTCACCTGACATCATTAGGAACATTAAATCCAGACGTTTGAGATGGGCAAGACATGTAGCGCGTATGGGCGAATCCTTAAATGCATATAGAGTGTTAGTTGGGAGGCCGGAGGGGGAAAAAAAAGACCTTTGAGGAGGCCGAAACGTAGATTGGAGAATAATATTAAGGGATTGAGGGAAGTGGGATATGATGATAGAGACTGGATTAATCTTGCACAGGATAGGAACCAATGGCGGGATTATATGGGAGCGGCAATGAACCTGCGGGTTCCTTAAAACCATTTGTAAGTAAGTAAAGATGTTAGATTGAAATAGGATTATAATTGATTGGACACTTTGGTACATTTATCTTCATAACTAATATAGCTTATAAATCAACTAATGGACACCGGTAACAACAAAGGAAATAAGCGTAATCCATAGATGAATTCTGACATATAAACAAATACAAAAATAAAATAAATTACAATTACTTACAAAATGGAAGAGCAAATATGTTCACACTTAGTAACGTTCATACTTTAACCTCAAAATACATATGCTTCTTCTAAAATAGTAGTTGTTAATATAGCCTATATATTTTAATTATTCTAAGTGCATGTATTATTATTTCTCTAATAAATCATTTTAGGGAAATAAAAAGTTATCAAAAAATAAAAGCACTCTCCAGTCTAATAATTTTAGCTTCATGATGCGTGCTTCAATCTAAGAGGAGAGAGGGGGAAATATCAATTGATAGGTACAGCACACGATGATAATCGCGTCCTTGCAACGATTCTTGGAACTCCTGGATGGCTCAATATTATCTGTCTTTCATGATCCAAAGCCGTCCACCCGAGTGATACTCGGACATTCCGTTAAACGGAACATTGGACTACTCCACGAGACGCAAGAACTTAGCAAACTGTCTATAGCGCCAGGCGTTCAGCAGCAATATGTCTTGTCTATCTTTCGTAACTGGTTATGCACGACTCTAGTGTGAGAGATGTATTGAAAAGAGCGGAGATTATGTAGAAAATGATATATTATATATTATATGTATCTCTAATTGAATTTTATATATATTTTTTATTTCAAAAAGTGAATTTGCTGTTACTTTCTGAAACACCTCGTATATTAATAGAATACTGTATGAATACTCAATTTTGTCATTATAATTATCTGTGTAAATGTACCAGTACCATAATGATATAAATAAATTTTATTTCTTAAAACAAATTTTTATTTCACTTAATTTACTTGGGGTCACCAATGACCCCCCAGTATTCTATGTAACTAAATAATTCTGGTAGTAGGAGCGTTAAACAAGAGGATGAAGTAAATTATTAGGTACTGTATTTGGCAAATTTTGAATTTCTAAATATTGTAGCGTCCCGCGCCGTGGCGTCGTGGTCTAAGGCATCCTGCCTGGGCATCTCGTTACGGAATCTGCGTTGGTTCGAGTCCTCAGGGGGGGGGGGAATTTTCTCATGAAATTTCGTCCAGTATATGGGACCTGTGCCCACCCAGCATCGTGATGCACTTGGGGAGCTACGATAGGTAGCGAAATCCGGTTAGGCAAACCACCTATAACGGCTGGGGAGCTCATCGTGCTAAACACACGTTACCTCCATTCTGGTAGGATGATCGTCCACCTCTGCTTCGGCATGTGGCCGTGAGGCCAGCAGCCGGCTGGTCGGTCTTGGCCCCTCGTGGGCTGTAGCGCCACGGATTATTATTATTATTATTATTATTATTATTATTATTATTATTATTATTATTATTATTATTATTAAGATTTCAAAAAAAAATTTATGCTCGACCATACCGAAATGTAGTAATTATACACCTGGTAGCAGTCCTTTAATGCATGTCATTAAAGTACACCTATTCATTAAAGTTCAGGTTTTCGATTATTCTCGGATATGCAATCGAAAGACGAGGGAAACGTCACGGAGCTGAGGCTTGAAATCCATTACTGTCGCAGAAGGTCATGTTCTGTTATTATAATAATTAGCGTTGATTGTAAATAATATTCAAATAAATTCAATTTGTCATCTTGTTTTTCAATTCTAAATCAATTTCCAGGTTATATTAAAATTAGTTCATGTTATTCTCTAAATTATATCAAGGTCAATGACATTATTGTTCCTCGGAAAAAATCAATACTTTCGCGTCTGCGCACATCTCACAATTTACGAGCTTGCACAAGGTCACTTCTGCTCTTCAGTGAGATGCGAATAAAATGAATAACTTACTTCTGAATAATTTCAAGTTAGAAATATGGTCGAGCATAAAAAAGTCGTATGAAACTTGCCTATAATGGTAATTAAGACGCTCGTATGAAAATTATGAAACGAGCGCAAGCGAGTTTCATAAACAAACATACTCGCGTCTTAATTACTATCATTATAGGTTCGTTGCATAATGTACTACTATACCTATAAGCCTATATCTCTCTCTCCAGTGTCAGATGAATGAAAGCTGTCAATAATTTACATTATATTAATTCAGATCCGTTTAATGTATAGTTTGTTGTTTGGCTATTCTTATATTCAGCATATTCAATTCAACTTCATTCGTTCGTGTTGTTTTTAGCTTTTCTGTATCGTGTATTTTTATAATTATCTATTCATTTTGTCATTATTGTTTATTTTCATTTGCCTCTAATTTTAATAATTATTTGTATGCACTGTTTTTGTTATCAATTCATTTTGTCATTATTGTTTATTTTCATTTGTCTGTAATTTTAATAATTATTTGTATTCACTATTTGGTTATTCCTTGTACACTGTAAATCTTGTGCTAATTCTTATCTTGTGCTGAACTCTTATTAGCCCCAGGCTGTTGTACAGCACAATAAATATTAGTAAATAAAATAAATAAAATAAAATAAATTATTATTATTATTATTATTAAATATTGTAGCATTAATTGATTGAGTTCGAGTTAAAATATTCATTCCCCCCCTTTCTAAACTCTCTCTCCCTACATGTTCGGATTAGCGGGATTCGGACAAGCGAGGTTATACTGTATTTCATTTCCGTTTCATAATGCTACCACTAGAACTACAGTACAGAGTCGATAGAAGTGCTTTAAATATTTGATTAACATAGTTAACAATTTTTAAATTTGCTCACCAGCCTTGTATATCCCAAATGTCCTTCATTCAGTTCCCTCCTGCTCAAATCGAACATCGCCATCACATAACTGTGCGGTAGTTTAGTATTCCGGGCCCGTATTTGTTAGTTGGGGTGGATATTATCAATGGCATTATAATTCCGCACCCCGGCGTTGCATTACGTCGATTAGCAGCAGCCCGCCTGACACCCGGCGTCTAAACACGCGGAGACACGCGCCAGCACAGTAATTACATGGCGGATGGAGTTACATCAGCACTTGTTTGTATGCGTGATTGCGACATCTCCATGAATTACTGTCAGCAGGCCTTTTTGTTAAGTGGTGAGATGTTTTATACAGCAGTAATTATGTCAGACACTTGTTTTTTGCACGACAAAGTAATCCTTTGTATTTTGCAACAGTATAAACATGTTCATGTTACTTCATGTAGCTGAGGGGCAAAGGGAAGAGACCGTGTTCACATTTGTAACAGAGCTTTCCAAATTGTGCGCGAGAGGATTTATTGTTACCAAATGACCATTCTTTTTCGATTTGATTTCATTCCCTTTGAACCTCGCACCTCGCTTGAAATGAAATTTAATGTAGTGGATGTGAAATGTAAATTCCTAACGTTGCCTCGGTTAAAAGCAGAAAATATAATAGACTGGTCTTCTGGCATCCGAATCCAGAGTTTTGAGTTTATTCATCAGCAAAAGTAATCACTATTGCAAAAGAATATAATAATAATAATAATAATAATAATAATAATAATAATAATAATAATAATAATAATAATAATAATAATAATAATACGAAATGTTACGTACGTTTATGGTCATCGGGAAATGACGAAAGAGGACCACTTACAGCGTTCTCACAGAATAGCCCGTCCGCAGTGTTATGAAACGAGGCACAATTGGTAGAAGGAGCAGGGGAGAGCAGTCAGTTAAGTGACCACTGTGACGTAACATTCCTGAGGGTATCGTGCCGGCTCCCATTATGAGGTATATCCGCTCACTCAACTCTGGTTCCGATTTTCTTGAAACTGTTCCAAGTTGAATGCCACAAGTAGCGCCCTGCGTGCATGCAACCGACAATGACCCTCACGACACGATTCTATTACCTGATCCACGGCATCCGATATCAGATAAGCCCTACACCTCAGATCCACTGTCTGTCTCATAGCACGCAGTGAAGTTGTCAGCTGTCGGCTTCTCACCGAAGAGGACTCCGGTTCGATATTCGGAACCCAGCTCTAATCCTGTCAGTTTACGGCCCTGAATTTCGCAATTACATAATTTGCGGAAAAGACTTCGGTTCAGTGAACCACATTCAGAGATTTAAGGGGAAACTGTGATGAGATAATGATGAAAAATTAAAAAAAAAAACAATTTTTTTGTTTTTATGTTCGTAATTGACCGAAATAAATGCTGTTATCAAGATTTTATGAGATATGTAAATTACATTCACAAAAGTTGTAATCTGAACACGTGATAAAATTTGTATATATCCACTGAATTATTATTATTTTCTTTCCATAGTTTTTATATACTTTGCTAGAAATATTTAAATTAAAACTTGATAGAAATAAATTAGGAAAATAATTTAAAATAGATTCACGATAAGTGTGTTGTATAAAATCTAGAAACTGCTTGTAACAACATTGTTTAACTGAAAACTGTGTAACGTCTTCAGAGATTTCAACCCACAGAAATTTAAACTACATTCTAGTAAATATTAGGATTAGTTATTTGCTTAGATTATAATATACTATACATTTAATGAAACTTGTGAATTGGAATACAAGATTGTATTTTAGTATTTAATTTCTTCTCATTGCATTTCATTCATTCATGTGTATAAATTATAAAACTTTGTAGAGATTTGCTGAAATTATAGATTTGTAAAATTGTATTAATTTCATAGTAGAAACGTAAGATTGATTCAATAGGAGACTTCATTAATCAATATCATAATTTTATTATTATTATTATTATTATTATTATTATTATTATTATTATTATTATTATTATTATTATTATTATTATGTATTTATAACCCTAACATACCTATCTCAGGTAAAATAGGGTTCTCTGTAAAATTGGAGTGTAATAAATAAATAAATAATTGAGGCCTTGCTAAGTTAAAGGAGCTATGTGCCAAAATGTTAACAAAATATGTCGTTTACATCTACATGAGCTATGTACGAGCGCCAATGCATAACTAACTAAAGAAGTTTTGTGTGTAACTTGGGCCTAGCAGTTCAGCAACCACTAAAAGAAATCTCATTTGTTTAGTCAACTGTCCGAAGACAGGTCTGAATCTCACAAGTGATACCAAGAAGGAACCACTTATGAGGCAACTAGGTCAAGAGATAATGGGATATGGTGGCCATTTGCTTTCCCCCTCCATTGTATACATCGCCGACTGGCTGTATGTTACACTAGTCAGACTACAGATGCATATAAAAAATTGTTTTTCCTCTGACACAAATCGTCAAGAGAGATGTACTGCCTGATAATGTATGTACACTTGGTCAAAATGAAAGTGGCCGGTCTCTTGAGGAGTGGAAATTTTCTAAGTCCTTCGGGTGAGCGCGCAGTTCACTACCGTAAACCTCCGTGCGCCGCTTTAGTTAACTCCACAATACAAGGCGCTGATTTGGGCTACCTCCACAGCATGCTTCCAGTCTCTGTAGTAATTTTTTGTTTTGTCCTTTCTTTTATTTTTTACAACTCATTTTAGTGTAATATAATCAAATAATTTTGCGTATGTTAATTCATGTTACTTGCAGATAATTACAAAATTGGTGGTTATAATTCCAGGAAATCAGGATATATTATATTTTGTCATCATTATTATGGTTTTTCTTCTTGTTTACAATTACTACGTTAAGGCCCTGATGAACACGGATTTAGATTAGTATAATAATCATATTCCCTGTAGCACAACTTGCAAATTAATTATTGCGAATTAAGTTATTTAACCGTAAACATATTTACTGAATGTTACTTAGGCAATAGAGTGCCAACAGCAGGAATTAATAAAATAATTAATACAACATTTTAATATGACAGCCCCTAATTGTTGTCTTCAGTGTTACTTCCATGTAGCATCAAAAGTTTCTATTAACACGAAAAAAAATAATAAAGCGAAAAGTATTATATGAGTAAAAAAAAGAGACGAAAATCTGTTACATTTTCACTGATGCATTTAAAAGGCAACAAAAAAAGTTTAGTAACTCCACGAAGATTTGAACTTGCAACCTCATGAATTCTTAGCTATCGCTCTACCAACTACACTAAGAATTTTACTGCAGTCAAAATGGCATTGTAACGAGCAATAGTCCTACTCCACTTGAGAACCTGTTATATAGTAGGTGTTACAATATGCACTGTTTAATCACTCAGAACGATCTCTCTGTTTTAAATCTCGTGTATGAATTATTTTCTCGGAAGATTTTAGTGATTAATAGTTGTGTTCCCCATTATAACTACCAGAAGAATATACGCACTCTTTTGAACAAAGCCTGGCTGTCCCGAGAGCTCACGGCAACACCCGATTCGAACTTAGTCTCTCAGACGCCGGCCACTTTCATTTTGACCAAGTGTACATAGATCGCATTTGTACATTTAAATTCTGTAACATATAACAGTTTGTAAGGATAAAAAAAAAGCAATTTTGGCACTTAGCTCCTTTGGCTTTACAAGGCCTCAGTAATTATATTTGTACCTTCAAGTTTCATAATGTGGTTTTACTTTCTCTTTGAGAGCCCTTCAAACTGTATTATGTGAATTTATATATTGTAATAGAGAAAAGAAGAAATTGAAAAAAATAACAAAATGGTCCCTGTGGCTGTAATAGACGAACCCCGTTCTAATCCAAAACCTTCACCGTTCTAAGGTACTATCCCCCACATACGTAATTAAATATGACCGAAAATACCTTGCGCAAAGGACTTGAGAGAAATGTCTTTTTAATGCAGTTTTCTCGACTTAAACATTTTAGGCAGTTTCTTGAATAAAAAGCTCCTTTCTCAATATATTGGTCTGAAACTTCTCACAGAGCTCAATTAAATGTTGATAAATAAAATTTAATTAGCATTTGTATGAAATATTAAGTTTCTTCGGTGGAATATTCATATTGCACTTAGATTAAAATATGCTGTAATGGTAAATTCGTGTAATTAAAATGTTATTGTGACTCTATTTAAACTGAGCTCAAAAAGGTAATTAATCTTTATCCCCGTGACTATATCCAAGATTTTTAGCAAATATAAAATAAATATTTGAAAACTTTGTCGCAAGGATCCTTTTCAGTGACGTCAATATAAAATATATTTTAGAAATATAATTTTCATACTTTTGTACAGATGATAACATTGTAGGCATGTTTATGTAATTTGATATTAATAAAATTTGAATGAAAATTCACATAAGCGTTCCCTTCGGTAACACAGTGCTAGAGGCGGACATATCAATTAACGGAATGGAGTAGAATACCGTACGTTGTCTGAACTGAAAGCTACATTATAAAAAATGGATCGGAAGATGAGGATTTCTCGTAGTTCTCCCGTTCACCTAAATTTTAGAAATTTTGCTTTCCCAGAAATTTCGATTTCACCTCACAATCCCCTGTTTTACTAGATTAATATTCCATAAGATACTTCGAATATTTATGTGAAGTTCGTTTGTAAAAGACGGGGAACATTGCTTCTGTCTTAGTAAAATAACCACAATTGATGTTCTTCCGGTGCGGGTATTCAATTGGCAGGACTTTCTAGCGAAGTGAGGTTACGTTTTCGAAAAAGTCGAAAAATCGAAAGAGAATTGGGAGGACAAATGTAAAAGGTACGCAAAGCGCGTCTTTGTAAGGGGTTGGGGGCTGTACAAAACTAAATATGTGAACTCCAAGCCTGTTGGCCACTAGTCTCACTCCGGGTTACGCTGCTCCACTGAAGGAGTTCTAGAAAATTTTTAAGGTACCACATACGCGAGGGGGGACGGATTTTTGATCAAGTGATCACGGAACGGGCCGAGGAGGAGATGGCTAGTGTTTGCCGTTAGGATGGCAAGACGCTGTCATCTGTTGTTCGATGACAAGGCATGTGAAGGCCGTCGGAAGAAGCGCCGTGAAATCTAAATCTGCAATTGAGAGGTTCCTGTCCTTTCAATTTGCGACTAATTGAGTGACCTCGTAGTTAATAGACAATTTATAGGTTCTGAACTAGGGCATACGTCGTTTACAAGAAAAGGGGAATATATATGGGGAAGGGCATATAGGTCCGTGGCCCATTTCTTATAGGGCTCATCCCGACATTTGTCTTACGCCTTAGGAAAACCACGGAATACCTTAGGCAGGATGAGTTCTCATATAAGAGACTAGCCACTTTGGCTATTATGTAGGAGGTGATTGTTGTCATGAGCCTTGTTTCGTCTCAATTTAGAGACCAGCCATTTGGCTTTATGGTGGCTCAATTACGAAGAGAGGGGAGAGATCTAATTAAAATTAATTTAGAGTAATTAGGGAGATTCATGGGGTTATGAGTGCAGGTCCGTGGCCCATTTCTTTTAGAGCTCATCACGACATTTGTCTTAGCGCCTTAGGAAAACCACGGAAAAACCTCAGGCAGGATGAGTTGTCTCAATTTCAGAGACTAGCCAGTTGGCTCTTAGGTAGAATGACTCTATGAATCGATGGATATATACTAGCCCATTGGCTCTATGATAGTTCCATCGATCAACAAAAGTAGTTATTTAGGGAGGGATTTTGTTTAGCCCAGTTAAGACAAGGTCATTTCAAAGCGGTTGCACTATCCAAGGAGTCTCATGGAGTTGAGTCGTGACTACCAAAACCTGGGAGTAACGCCAGCCTCCCTGTCCTCCTGTCTCAAGAGTATAGCTAATGGACATGTCTGGTGTCTACGCCGTAACCTAGGATTATACTGGCCGAGGCCAGATATGAGCGGGTTGGGGTTAGCACGAGCTTCCGCATACAGGTTCCTAGCCAGTCGAGCAATGAACTCGTCTATGGTTGGCAACTCTAGTTCATCATGGAACTTTCTTCTCGAGGCGACTCGGGGGAGATGGGTAATGAGTCGAATCATCTGGTTTTGGATAACTTGGAGTTTACGGAGATGGGACTCTGCCGTAAACCTCCATGAGGGTGCGGCATAGGTAATGACAGAGCGAATGAGGGCCTTATACATGGTAAGTCCTACCCCCAGGTTGTCAGGAGTTAAGGCCGCCAGAATGGGATAGTGTCTAACTATCAGCCCGTTGGCCTTACGAAGAAGGGATTGGATGTGATCTCGGAAGGTGAGATGAGAGTCCATAATGATCCCTAAATAATTAATTTGGTTCATCCACGGCATTTCTCGTCCGAAAAGTGTGGGTGGTGGTGGTATGTCGCTCTTAGTGAAAAGAGTATGGCCTGATATTTCTCTACATTGACCTTGATTCTCCAGTCGTGGAACCACGGTTGGAGGTGATCTAAGATCGACTGCAATCTACGGGACGCTAATCTGTAGGTTTTGCCCATCGCCAAGAGGGCAGTGTCGTCTGCATAGATATACAGATGACTACTTCTGCCGTGGATATAGAGAAACGGGAGGTCATTAATGAATATATTGAAAAGTGTGGGCCCGATAATGGAACCCTGTGGGACTCCTGCGTGAATTTCACGGGGGGGGTGGAGAAACTAGTGCCTACACGGGTTTTGAATATACGTTTTTCGTCATTGTTAGCTTTTGTCTCATTTGGTGTCTCCTCTCCTCTCCTCTCCTCTCCTCTCCTCTCCTCTCCTCTCCTCTCCTCTCCTCTCCTCTCCTCTCCTCTCCTCTCCTCTCCTCTCCTCTCCTCTCCCCTCCTGTCTTGAGTTTACCACTTGTTTTAATCTATGGCCGACTATCTGCATGGTAGAAATTGAAAAAAATTGGAAACTGTTGAATGTGTATCATCAAATTCTTCGCATCAAAAAACCAGAAACCATTACCGTCGCGAGATAACAAACCTCACCGAAAGATATCTCAAGACCATAGAATCTAGGGCCTTATTCATAGACATTCTTAGAGCGGGCTTCCGGTGGATGATCAGTGAACTAACGATTTTCGTATTCATAAACCAATGTTAGCGATATGATATGATATATGATATGGAGATATGATATGATATGATATGATATGATATGATATGATATGTTATTATAGGCCTATATATGATATGGTATGATATATGATCAGAAAAAGAGGAAGACCACCATTGAGATGAGAAAAAGAGGAAGACCACCATTGAGATGAGAAAAAGAGGAAGACCACCATTGAGATGGATGGATAATGTAGAATCGGACTTGTATGAGGTAGGAATTAGCGCTTGGAGAAACAAAGCAAAAGATAGGGACCAGTGGAAGAATGTGGTGAAGGCGGTCATAGCCTGAAGCGGGCTGTCGCACTTATGATGAAGAAGAAAAAGAAGAAGAAGAAGAAAAGATGATGATATATGATATTTTATATATATGGTATGATATATGATATATGATATGAATCTCGTACAAGTAACCAGTCGATAGCTTGGGCTAATTTAGCACGCTCGTAGCGAGGGCTAGCGATATGTCTATGAATAACACCCTAAATGACCTTTACTTTAAAATTAGATTAATTTATTTTCACAACACACTCTCCAACTAAAATTTTGCTCCAAAACCAATATTGCTCTTGAAAAAATAAGTTAAATCGTAAATCTATGTTTTTATTGTATGAAATGGTACTAAATGAAGAGCAAACACGAGGTAAATTTGGGAAATTTAGCGCGGTGAAGTTTGTAAAGTTCAAAGGAATCGACAACCATGGGAAGAAACCCTCGTCTTCCGATCTTGTCACCACTATCATTTCAGGGAACCGAACCCTAGCTCGCGGCGCGATAAGCCCTCCTCTAGCACAAAAAGAAGAAATTTCCATATCGATGACTTAATCTCGATTCTCACTCTTCCATTAAAGGAATTTCTTGTTTGCTGCTGAAAGAACATTCAATATCTTTAGGGAAGGATTCGTAGGTATTTGTAACAGACTACGTATTCGGAGCCTGAGTCGGTAAATGTAAGGGCTTCGACCTTGGCGTGAAGGACTTCGAAAACATGGTGTATGTAGCATTTTACAATCTCATTCATCCACGTATTATGAAAGCAATGCTATTTAATGTTGTCTCCAATACTTAAATCAGTGGTGGCGAAAATGTAATCGTGTGCCGAGCCACTGTGTAACCTGCAACGCGCATAGCACCTATGGAGGGAGGCGGGCACCCGAAGGGGAAGTGAAGCAACTGTTTGAATTAATAACGGCTTTTCATTTTCCTTACGTCAAGCACTTAAATATAATTTTATACAGTACAAGGCTACAACTAATGTTTAGTACGTGTAACGAAGAAAAAAATGAACAATAAATGAACAATATCACAACCTAAAATTAACTGTCTTCAGATTGTCTCTGCGACAAGTTTCAAAATCTGGAATTATATCACTTACTGCCAGTCGTAGTTGATCACGAAGGTATTTGTCTGTCAGTCGTGATCTAAGTTTGGTTTTTACTATTTTAATTGCTGAAAATAATTTTTCACAAACGTAAGTTGTAGCGAACATGGCTTGAACAGAGCAAGCGAAAGAACGAAGCTTCGGATATTTATTTTTTGGAAAAGATTTGAAAGTTCAACATTTGTCAAGTCCTTACATCTAGTTTTCATTTGACATCACATAGTAAATCAGTGACTTCAAATTGAAAAGCTAACCGCATTATTCGTACATCTGCTGAAAAAGGGTCGACGTACAGAGATGATGATGATGATGATGATGATGATGATGATGATGATAACAACAATAACACTTAACCTTTTAATGTTTCCTCAGTAACATGTAGTATAATGCCGTTTTATGTTATACAACCGTTTTCCTCGTAATACTTGTGAACAAATCATACATTTAATATTCTCATCATGTTGATAGCAAAAAAATGCGTCCTCTCATCCTACTTGGAACTTTCGTACATGGTTTCGAGAGAGACATATGCCACTCGCAAGTCATAGACAAATACAAATGGAACGGAGTTTGACTCCAGTGAGTGAGAGGGTGGGGGTTGGCGGAGGTTATAAGGAAGCGAAATGCACAGCTGTCACTGCGAGCCACAATGTCTCGCGAGTCACTTTCTCGTCATGGGTGACTTAAATAACAGATTTCAGCTTACGAAACAGGATTTCGATACTTACTGTAGCTTCCCAGATTCATGAAGATGGTCCATATGCACCGAGCTCACACTCTGATCAAAGAATTTCATCAGGAGATTTCTTACTCGAACCAGAACACATTCCATGTTGCTAGATGCAAGGTATGACATCTTTTGGCTACGCAGCTAGTGCAAAGACCTCAACAATATTCGTTGACAACTACTTCACGTCCTTTTTGCATAGAGCAGTTAAGGACTTGTGTATCATCTGAGCTAGGACGCACAGCGGATCGTATAAAATCCTATATACCGAAGAGGAAGAGAAGAAGAAGCCGTAGCCTGAGATGGGAGCGATATCCAAGAGAAACGTCTTCCTTTCCTTGTTGGGCCGTATGTTCGAGAAGTAGAGATTTACTGCAGTTGTAGCCCGCGGGCTGGATATTTATCATGACGTGACGTTTGGAAGTGAATATCGTCTTCTGTTGTACGACGACGATCGGGCCTGGAGGTGTGTCGCATGGCAACCTGCTCCCCTCTCTTTCACTCCACGTTGGGCGCCAACGTTTTAGAAAAGAGGAGTTGGCTATAAATCAAGACATCGAACCCAATGTTGTCCCCCTCTGAACGTTAGAATGAAAGTTTTTGAGGCAAATAAAAATAAATTCCTGTCTTCAGCTCATACGCGATGTGGACCTGTTTAACTCGATCCATCGCTCAGACTTATAGATGGCATGAAGAAAATAAAAGCCGTAAGAATTTGATGGTCAACACTTTATCATGTTGCCACAATCTGCGAAAACTCCTTTTCCCCCTTCTAAATATTGAAAGACGATGTTGCACATAAAGATAGAATAAAAATGTACCACATTTCTTTACAGACATATTTTCAACCAGTTGACCCACTTAGGCAGCATGTTTCTTGTTCGGTGGCATGCGGGTTACAAAAAATCAACTCTTATCCACTGAGAAGTTGGTGTAATCATCTATTGCACGAGAGAAAATGATTTTTATTTCTAGGAAAAAGATTTGTTTATAGTGAATTTCTATACCCAAATATTCAATATGATGTTTAAAGTTACCTATTTGCTCTCAGTTTTTATTACGTTCAATTCCCTTAAGGCGAAGGATTTTAATTACATATAAATAGAACGAGCGTCGGAAACTGCACACTAAAATTTACTACCTGGATTACGGTCATATTTGGAAACTGCACACCTAAATGTTTTCTACCTGCTTTGCCGATACTATATAGTTGGACCATCGGATCTGTGCCCCCGTAAGATATGCGAACTCAACCCTAATTCCTTCTCAGCCTCGGTATTTCATTTCTCTCCCTTCATTCCTATCTGTCTCTTTTCTATCTCTCTCCCTTTCTGTCCCCCGCTACTCACAATTTTGGCCTTCTTGCGGGACAGTTTACAATATTTACACTTGCAGTCCAGTGTTGTCAACTCAACATGAACTCTGTAGGACGGAGTGGCGAAAGAAATATTATTAAGCAAGTACGTAATAGCATTTTGCGATGAAGAGAAACAAACAGGTCAATATCTGTTTCCTATAAATCAGACAACGAAAAGAGCAATTGATATCACAGGTGAGGCTTATTTTACTTCAATTGAATATGTATGATTATGATTATTGATACTAGTAATACAACATTTTATGTAATTTATATAGACAGGTCGGAACTCCTAATAAAGAAAATCTGTGCAAGAGATGAAAAGCTAGAATCACCATAGAAGAACAGACAAAGGGAACTTTTAATTCTTGTAGATGATATGAAGCGATGTATTTTAAGAAGAAAGATACAAGAATTTTATACCGTTCAGAAAGAAGTTTCAACATTGAAGAAATTACTTATGCTTGCGAGAGAAGCAATAATTTCCATGGTTGGACAGAAAAACTACGGAAAGTGATTCGAGACATGGGATTTAGGTTTAAAAATGTAGAAATACAAGATGTACTTTGATTGAAAGAAATGATATTGTAACACGGAGGATCACTCGTTTATGACACCGTTTGACGGAAGTTTGGCAACATCCCTATTCGGCAATGTTTGTGGCCTGCTGTTTAACGTGGTGGGAGGAAAGCGGATGGAATGGAGTGAGTACAGGCGTTAACCTTTCCAAGAACGACGACAGCGCTGAAGGGGCACAGATCCGATGGTCCGACAATACATAGTTTTAATTTACCAAACTGTTTTAATTTTATTCGAAATTGAGCGTTTGCTTACATCTGAAAGTGAACGGGGAAATATAGTGCTAGTATAAGAGGACTGTGAATTTTATGAAGCCAAGGAATTGAAAAAGTATGAAGTAATGTGGAGGTGTTGTGTTAGAAAATGCAATGCGAAAATGTATAGCTTGCTGAACAATATGAAATTTATCAGAGAACGCGGTGAGTATAACCATGTGGTGGACATTTGGAAATTAAGTTGCCAAATAATTAATACAGCTACGAAAAGAAAAGCCAGTTTTTACAGCAGTCATCCTTCATTGTATAAATTTGTGAATCAACTTTTGGACATACAAACTGAGACCTATATTAAACTGCAGAGCAGTGAAGGAAGAAAATAAGCGAAGTTTCAATGTAAAGTCACTCAAATGTAAAATAAACATATTTTGTAAATTGTGCAGTTTCCGGGTAGGATTAGTAAAACCCTCGTGAATTAGTGTGTAGTATCCGGATAGGATTAGTAAAACCCTCGTGAATCAGTGTGCAGTATTCGGATAGGATCAGTAAAACCCTCGTGAATCAGTGTGCAGTATCCGGATAGGATCAGTAAAACTCTCGTGAATCAGTGTGCAGTATGCGGATAGGATCAGTAAAACCCTCGTGAAACAGTGTGCAGTATCCGGATAGGATCAGTAAAACCCTCGTGAATCAGTGTGCAGTATCCGGATAGGATTAGTAAAACCCTCGTGAATCAGTGTGCAGTATCCGGATTGGATTAGTAAAACCCTCGTGAATCAGTGTGCAGTATGCGGATAGGATTAGTAAAACCCTCTTGAATCAGTGTGCAGTATCCGGATAGGATCAGTAAAACCCTCGTCAATCAGTGTGCAGTATCCGGATAGGATTAGTAAAACCCTCGTGAATCAGTGTGCAGTATCCGGATAGGATCAGTAAAACTCTCGTGAATCAATGTGCAGTATCCGGATAGGATCAGTAAAACCCTCGTGAATCAGTGTGCAGTATCCGGATAGGATCAGTAAAACCCTCGTGAATCAGTGTGCAGTATCCGGATAGGATTAGTAAAACCCTCGTGAATCAGTGTGCAGTATCCGGATAGGATTAGTAAAACCCTCGTGAATCAGTGTGCAGTATCCGGATAGGATTAGTAAAACCCTCGTGAATCAGTGTGCAGTATCCGGATAGGATTAGTAAAACCCTCGTGAATCAGTGTGCAGTATCCGGATAGGATTAGTAAAACCCTCGTGAATCAGTGTGCAGTATCCGGATAGGATCAGTAAAACCCCCGTGAATCAGTGTGCAGTATCCGGATAGGATTAGTAAACCCCTCGTGAATCAGTGTGCAGTATCCGGATAGGATTAGTAAAGCCCTCGTGAATCAGTGTGCAGTATCCGGATAGGATCAGTAAAACCCTCGTGAATCAATGTGCAGTATCCGGATAGGATCAGTAAAACCCTCGTGAATAAGTGTGCGGTATCCGGATAGGAATAGTAAAACCCTCGTGAATCAGTGTGCAGTATCCGGATAGGATTAGTAAAACCCTCGTGAATCAGTGTGCAGTATCCGTATAGGATTAGTAAAACCCTCGTGAATCAGTGTGCAGTATCCGGATAGGATCAGTAAAACCCTCGTGAATCAGTGTGCAGTATCCGGATAGGATTAGTAAAACCCTCGTGAATCAGTGTGCAGTATCCGGATAGGATCAGTAAAACCCTCGTGAATCAATGTGCAGTATCCGGATAGTATTAGTAAAACCCTCGTGAATCAGTGTGCAGTATCCGTATAGGATTAGTAAAACCCTCGTGAATCAGTGTGCAGTATCCGGATAGGATTAGTAAAGCCCTCGTGAATCAGTGTGCAGTATCAGGATAGGATTAGTAAAACCCTCGTGAATCAGTGTGCAGTATCCGGATAGGATTAGTAAAACCCTCGTGAATCAGTGTACAGTATCCAGATAGGATTAGTGTGTCCCTCTAAAATCGGTGTGCAGTTTCCGGATCAAAGTGTGCAGTTTCCGCCTACCCAAATAGAAAATGCATGAGGGCTTTATGATTCTTCTTTTTTAATTTATCTTGTACAGTATACAGCATAATAATAGTATTTGTATGATTCGGTCGCCTTACTCCCGAAACCATCTGTACAATATTGTGTGCATTACGTACCAGAAATGTTGGTTCCTTCTCCCGATTGGGGAGTTCTGAAGAGAAAGCTCTAATGGGTTTGTGTTAAAAGTAAGTGCTTTAATAACAGAAGAATAACGAGCCTAAGAAGTTATACTTCGTATTTACAAAAATGGTCAATTAGTTTATCTTCATTAATATTTGAATATATTATTATATTCACAGAATATGAAAATTTATTAATATTTTATCCTCGAGTAGATGATCTTGCACAGCAGAAACATATATAAAGAGTTTGTTAATTTTTAGAAAGACTAAATTTTAAAACAGTGTTTTTATTCACCTGGAAAGTTACAGATACAATATGCTACAGTATATTTTATATTAAGCTAAATGTAAAATGAATCGGAGTAGAAAACCTTCCATCTGGTTTAATGAGTCATTTTAGTGACAAGGTTCAAACCTCGGATATACTGTAGTGCAGAGGTGACCAAAACACGAACGGCAGTGATTACGCTCGAGAGACATTCTATGAAGTCAGGAGACGGTACATGGCATGAAAACTACGACCAGTGGTGGTTAGTGCACTAGCATTGAGTTCTTCATCAACCCCGCGCATAAAAATCGCAAGCTTTGCTGTATCAGTAATGTCACTACTGTCATCAAGAGCCAATAAAAAATATATACCAATATTCTTGCTTTTTTTTAATATTCCTCATGAACACAATCAGAAATCTCCTAAATTCTCTTTCGGATATTTAGTCGAGAAATGCGCAATTTTTCAAAATTAATTAACAACTTTCATTGGACAAATTATTTCAGCCACCTTGATCATTACGTTTTTATAAAACTCTTCTTCGTTGGAAGGCTTAAGAACGAACTATTTCGTTCGCCACTAGATAGCTGGCTTCCTAACATTTATTTATGCCATCTTTCTCTTCATGACGATGATTTCAGTGCTTGGAGTTTAATAGCTCGTTTCATTACTAAACTAGCACGTAATATTCAAACAGTTTCTCTATACTACTACTACTGCTACTACTGCTACTACTACTACTGCTACTACTACTACTACTACTACTACTACTACTACTACTACTACCAGTATAGTTATTATTATTAAATCAATAACTAGTAAATAACTGTTAATAGTTGTCAAAATATTAAAAAAAAAAATAAAATTGAGATATAGCGTAGTAATTATTTTATCCTTCAAGGGAAGATGTAGACCTATATATTCAGGCACATATATAAGAATTATAGTAACACTTGCTGATCAATAATAATAATAATAATAATAATAATAATAATAATAATCATCATCATCATCATAATAATATAATAATAATGATAATGATAATAATAATAATAATAATAATAATAATAATAATACCTGTTATGCCTTTGTATTCAGTGTAATGCCCTGTGATGTTGCTTCTATATACTACTAGTGATTGAACCGTTGAGCAAAGCAATATATTACATTTTCTCCGACAGAACCTCGAATAAATTCCTCTTCCCATTCTGTACGAAACCTTCTGTTCCTGCTCGTAGAGACAGAGGGTTTGTAAAGCTATAAGGTACCGACACTGCTTAACATCAGTACGTGAGCGGGATGGAGAGCAATGTACAGGAAACTCCCCTTACCTCAGTATCAATGTCTTTGATTACACGATGTAATCACTATATCCAGTTTGGTCACTGCTGCTATAGTGGAAAGTGTGGTAGCCTGTAGATTCTGGTATTTTACCGGGGATGATAAGACAAGGAATTGATTCTACCTTGTCCATCGTTGACATCTTTGCAATGAGAAAATACTGACGAATACATCAAAGTAAGCTTCTGTTAGCGTTCAAATAGGTGGCTATGGTTTATGTTGGCTACTAACATAACGCATAATCTGGCCGTAGTGTAGTTCGCAGACGGCTGTAGATCCAGTGAAAGAGAGTTCGACGTCTTTAATATTTACGGAATAGATTTTCTTCTACATTAAGGTCAGTCAGAATCGATTTATGACATTTGCGGAGTACACGGTTATAAAATATACGTAGGCCACAAACCGGCGCTCTTCGCTCCTGCCTTTCTTTCCTTGCCCATAGCAATGTCCTCCTGACATATTTATTCGCTAAGTTTTCCCAATATTTCTATGTGTTTCCTGACTTTCAATTTAACCTTGGCTCACGAAATTTTCATAGCACATATGTTGTTCTAATAATAATAATAATAATAATAATAATGATATTATTATTATTATTATTATTATTATTATTATTATTATTATTATTATTCAACTTCTACCATAAACAGCTTCTCGCTTGCTCTACATGCAAGATATGGCAGTGCCCTATAATGTCGCTTCTATATATACTACTACTAATTGAACCGTTGAGCAAAGCAACATATTACATTTTCTCAGACAGAACAGCGAATAAATTCCTCTTCCCAATCTGTACGAAACCTTCTGTTCCTGCTCGTAGAGACAGAGGGCTTGTAAAGTGACAGCCGAAATAATTGATCCTACGATAAGATTTGAAATCTCATCCACTCAACCATCTGAAGTGAACGAAGAGAAAAAGAAAATCTACGAGCCCACGATTCAGTACCTATCAGCGAAATACAACATTGAAAAAATCACAGTTACCGATCTCTTCTTCGGAGCGAGAGGCACCATTCCGAAAGCCTTTGTAAAGTGGAGGGAAAAATACAAGCTGACGAGAGATCTTCAAGATGCCATCGTCACCACCATTATAACATTTTTGTAGCGATCGTCAGCATCTTAATGGCGTACATTTATTTATTTATTTATTTAGTATTGATTGATTTATTTAACCTGGTAGAGGTAAGGCCGTCAGGTCTTCTCTGCCCCTCTACCAGGGAATTACAACTATAATATGAACAATAAAATTACAATTAATATTAAATTTACAATTACAATTACAATAAAAATTAAAGTACGACAAGATTACCTGATTAATGAAAGCTAGACATTTTATCATAGAAGTTAAGAACAAAGAATATTTTTGTATTTACTGAATTACAAATTAAACCTACAATAACAAAATTCTATAGTGATGAAATTACCGGATATTGAAATATTCAATTTAAGTTATACTTGGTTCTATTTTTTTTTTTTACGTCTTAATCACTTTTGTCTGAAACCTGTTTCTATAATTTTTCATTTTAAATTTTATTGTGAGCTATTCTGTGTCGCAGGGCAAACCCAAAATATTGGGTCAGACCAATAAATTAAATTAAAATCTGGTATCAAATCTGGCTGTATTCATCTTGAGGTTTAACTAAAAGATACTATTCCCAGCATTCGTCGCTTTCGAGCGCACTTTCATAATTCTGTAATTAAAATTATTCTACAATTTATACTTTTCTCTCAGTAACAGTTATCTTTGTAAATAAGCTATTTATGTTCGATTCCCTGGCAGAAGAGTAGAGATTTAAATTAAAATTATCTTTTAATTTTCAGACGTGAGATATCTGGTGACATAGATAATATTTATTATAAATTCTGTTAAATATAAATGGCGCTTTTAGCATTTCCGGTTATAAAATTGTCAGTACTAATTAGTTTTTATATTATTTAGCTCCTGACTAAAATAAAAGTGTTAATAGGCTATCCACTTCCAAGTCATTATAAATTCCGGAGTTACACTCAAATAAACTTTTAACTTTTTACCTCTAACTTTACGGCAATAAAAAACCGCCAAAGAACTCGTCAAGCTTGTGATTTAATTAGCGCCGAAATGTGCACTTTTTTCTTACACAGATGCTACAAAAAGTATTCACTTAAAATGTTTAAAAGTTATATAAGCGAGGTGGAAATTTATGTCGGAAGGTTTCAAGTAATGAAACTTCAAACGTTGGTTTTTCATACGTGTTACCGTAAGATTTTATTTCCTAAAATGTATAGTTGTAAATACATTTATGATGTATTAAAAAGAAAATGATATCAATAAGTGGCACACATTTTCATTCTATGTAGGAAGAATAAAAGAAACACTACCGTAGTGTTATACAGTGAAACCTGTTCAAGACGGAAGTGACATGGTCCTAATTTTATTCCGTTGTGGACAGGTTTCCGTATTATTCAGGTGTGACATTAAAATGGAATATTTTGTCATTGATATACATGAAAAACAAAATGACATGCCGCAAACTGCAAGAAGTACAAAATATTCCATTTAACACTCATCATATTAAATCAGCTTTCTGTCGCTTATTACGTTGGTGAATCTTCTTGATTAAAATCTCATTTTCTGTATAAATATTATCGTAACTCACTCATTAGTCATTAAACATTACTAAAGTTTACTAATCTCATTTTATTTATAATCTAACACTATACTCTAATACTGTACTGCATATCACTGCACATTATTAATTAATTGGACTAGGAACCATCTATTAGAAGCCTTGAATTCTGATTTACTTAATTTCTTTCGCAGTTCAATAACTTGCTTTGCAGAATAGATCCAGAAATTGGCTTGTTCTTTGAAAGGTCATGAAGAACCCACTCCCACAACAGTTCATTTATTTCCACATAAACAGTTGTTTTCTGGTTCCTTTTGTGTCACCAATATTGGCCGCACGCCACTCACTCATTATGATCTTTATTTTTTAAAGTGTCACACCTGAGTTTTCCACAACTGTACTTCAATATTATTTTACATAGACTTTGTTTCTAATTTCCTTTATCTCGATAAATTTACTTCATCACTTAATGTTAATGCCACATTTTATGCAACTTTTTTTAAACCTGGAAATCACTATACTTGCGCTCTGTTTAGCTACGGCAGTATACGGGTGTGAAGCATTGAAAATCTTTGAAGGGACTCGTCTGCCTAGTCAACAGGGTAATAAAATGTATGACCGACAGGCCAACACACCCTCGTACCATCTAGAATTTTGCAAAGAAAACTTGTTTTTATCTTAGTGACCTACATAATTCGTATATTCCTTGAAATTACGCGCTGTTTCAAAATATAGTTACAAAATATAGTGTGTCCAAAATATTGTTTCCGTTTTGAACAGTAGCAAACAGTTTCCGTTTCCGCGTTGGACAGTTTCCGTTTTATTCAGGAAAAATTACACATAATACATACAAATTTCGCCGGGATCAATAAATTGTTCCGAAATAGACAGGATTCCGGATTATTCAGGTTCCGATTTGAACAGGTTTCACTGTATTAATCTGAAGCATTATTCACGGTCACAGTTTTACTGATCTATTTATTTACAAAATTACAATATCTCTTCTATCAGAATTCTTTGTCATTTCTGATCACAATAAGAAACTTCTTCAATGTAAGAAGATATAAATTTTATCGTACTTTTTTCATTACTGATAATGAAGAATATTGGCTCTATCTTCGTAGTAGTGAAACAGAATAAGTTAACATAAATCGGTTGAAAATCTGTGGAAGACACAGGCATTCGGACCTATCAAGGTCCGTGCATAACAGCTGTTCCACAGCGATATCTAGAGACCTTGGAACATAAATATCTGTAGGCTGCCATCTAACGGCTAAAGAAGGAATCACGAGCTGAAAACTACACTGTCCTTTGCGTCCAATAGACTGTCTTTCCCTACTGTGTGTATTTTATTTTTATATTTTTGTTCTTTTATTCCTTCTTGTTGGTACCTGTATATTTTATCGTGGAATCGTCATATGAACTTCGAACCCTTACCTAAATATCCCGCCTTGTACTATCAATAGTTGTTCAGTCAAGCAGAGTTAGCTCTTTGTAACAACCCCAACGAGTAGGATACCTTTATTACTTCTCTTTTTTTTTCAGTTGAAGACGATGATAGATGCAATCTTCGAAACACTGTCAATCTCTCATTTATTAACATTACTGGAAGAAGTCCAATCTATACCTCTTCCAGGTCCACTCTGGTTGTGAGCCCCTCATTTGAAAGTGCTGTACATGTACTGGAGTGGTTTGTAATTTTCTGTTTTTTTTTTTGACGTCCAGGCCAGTGCAGTTTGAAATGTTGGCAAACAAAGAAACAAATGCTAGGATAGTGATAAAAACAAACCAATGCTAGGGAAGCGATAAAATTGTGCGATAAGCAGCAATGATTGGTTGAAAGACGTCCTTTCGTACCGTTTTATTGTTGAAAAGTAATATGATGTAATAAAAGTGTAATAGTCCTCATAAAAATGTTTGTGTGAAACATACAGAGAAGATATTTACAATTAATGATTGATTTCCTATGTAAAATTTCTATGCGTAGTAAACTGTTACACAATATGTATAAATATGCCCCGAATAATCAACAAAAGTCTTACACGTAAGACCTTAAAAATAATCATAGAAAAATGTTACGAAGCATTATAAATAGCCTACTCATCTTGTCGTAATGAAAGCAGAAGTACGGTATTTATCACTGTGAGAATCGCAATATACAAAGCAGGTAAATAAATGCCTTTTAAGATCTACAGTTGAATATATTCATTGATTACCGAACATATTCGTACATAATTAAATAAAATCAATTTAAATTTAAAATATAGAGCAATATCAACAAGATTAGAGGAACTGGTAACATATGAGCTTTCCGGGAATGGCTATGGAACCTAATTGTAATTACCCAAAGAGAGGGGAAATGTTTGACAATTCAAATCAAGAATTAAAGAGATTCCTAATTTTCGTCAAGTCAGAAACAATATGTAAAATCAAGTCAATCAATCATATTCATGGTGGTGGTGGTGTTGGTCATATGCCCATGCAAATTGAAACAAACATGATTTTCAATGCCAAAACGAAGACATTTGTTTTTCTGCTCCAGGAGTTGTTTTGTCTACATAATCAAAGTGTTTTCGTTCTGGCGCCGTTTCTTATTTCTTCGGCATTATGTTACAACAGTAGCTTACTAACTGCATGCCGTCCATTAAGACTATACAATCTTGGACACAATAAATGACCTTGCTCCTATAGTGTGAATTTTCGGGCAGCTCCTGGTTAATACGACTAGGGCAGTGATGTTTATTTGCACCTAATTTAGCCCTTGAATATATCTTTATTATAGATCATTTATAACACTTGATCTGTAAACAAGATAGACAAAAAAAGAAAAGAAAACAAAACTAAGGAGAAACAGAGCGGAGTCTTGCAGAAGAAATTCGTTCAAGTACAAACCTAAGCTCTCATGAATCAATCGAAGTCTTCGCGTATGGCAGCCGGTCATTTTTTTTTTTTTTTGTGTCGAAGATGATGCATATATTCTCAAATGAATATATGTATGTATATATATTGGTCTTCCTCATGACTGCCCTGACGGAATCCTCTACTCCCCTAAAAAAATTTCGTGGTCTTTCGTTAATGAAAGCATCTTGGGAAGCTTATGTACAACACATAGATATCTGTAATACTCTTCTTCGTGTTGATGACTGCCATCTCCACATAGTTAGGGACCTTGTAAGCGAAAAAGTTTCTGCTCTGTCAGAATTGAATATCACAACTATTGATGCTATCAACTGGTCAGGTCGTAAAATTCGTAAACACTTAAGAAATGACGCATTCCAAACTTGGACAAACCATACCTTGCGTGGTAAAGGGGTTATTGTTTATAGTGATCTCCCCAAGGCTAACTCATGGGTAAGCAATCGAAAGGGCCTATCTTCCTCAGAATGGACCAATGCTTTAAAAATGTCAAGCAATATTTCGGCGGTTCGCGCAATACCGGGCAGAACTCTAAGCACAACCCGCTGCCGTCATCCAGACTGTAGTGAGCTTGAAACACTTGGACACGTGCTTGGACAATGCCCTAAAGGCGAGCTGCTGATCAATGCTAGACATCATCGTGTACGACATGCTTTGGCGATATCGTTAAAAACTTTAAATTGGGAGATTCATGAGAAAGTACTTTGTGTATCATCAGATGGTTCTTTTAGACGGGCAGGCTTTACCGGGTATTGCTATTAACGGACGCTTAAAACGGGCTCTTGTTCTTGACCCTACTATCCGTTTCGAAAGAAACCTAAATCGTGCCACCGAAGTTGATATTGAGAAGAAGTCTATATATGAACCTTGTCTGCCTTATCTTTCTCAAAAGTACAACGTCCCTCTTAAACAATGGTCTATCATTGGTTTGCTGCTTGGCAGTAGAGGTTCTATTACAAAATTCACATGGAATTATCTTAAGGAACTTCATATTACTTTTCATTATGTGATGTCTATTCTTATAAATTTTATCAAGGATTCTCTTCAAATATTACATTATCATAATCTCTATTTCAATTAATCCACTTATATTTGCCTTCAAAAAGTAACTTTCTTTTTTCTTTAATGTATCACATCACATTATATTGTACATGTTTATTGTATTCAGGACCCTTGTGGTCACTCAAATTCTTTGAGCTGATGTCTGTAATTTAGAACATATATATATATATATATATATATATATATATATATATATATATGTTTAGCCTATATAAATGTATATATATACAGGGACATCATTTTATTTTTACTTCAATTTTTATTGTACTTGAGTTTTGGAATGTACTTCACTCCCACCCCTTCTACTAGTAAACTTCCAACCGTTCACGACACAGAGCCGAGGGCGCGTAAGCAGTACTGAGTTACTGAGTATAGTACGTTTCAGAAATATGTTCGCGTTTTCCAGTGACGAAAGAGCTTTCTATATTGAATCATATTTTCGTGCGGGTACTGTCGTCCGTTTCCCTATGTCGCATCCCGGTTTCTCCCACCTGCTTCTGTTCGCCCCTTTGTAAAGTCTAGTAGCTGGGCTATCTTAGCTCTTTTCTGAAAACATTAATTTCTGTTAAGAATTAGACGTCTACGTAATATTATTCAAGTGTTTAAAATAACTTAAATAAAAGGGCCTCGTTAAGTAATTAACTGTCACGTGATTTCCCCCCCCCTTTCTACAACCCTGCGACAAAACCACTTGAACGGACAGTAGATAGCATTTCTGAGTGATTTTATCTTTTCGGATCGGGCAGAAGTGAAGATTGAATTTACAGTACGTAAGGTACTCTTTTTATAGAGTAGGTACAGAATTATTTCAACATGAGTTACTCGTACGAAGGACGAAACTGGTAATTGGAATTAGGTACAATAGTCTATAGTGCGATAATATGGACAAAAGACCTGAAGCCTGTATCGAAATGAACGGCCACCATTTTCTAAAATGTGTTTAAATATCCATATTATAATTATTTTTCAATTTAACTTCATTCTCTATATAGTACGCTAATGTGCTGTAACAGTACAATATACTCTGCATAATTAATACTTCCGAAAGGATAGCTCAATTCATGTGTAAAACACTAAGTGTTAATACAGTACTGTATTTTGATTAAACAAAAACCTAATGAAAATTATCAAACTCAAAATTGCGATATTTCCTAGTTTACATAAATGGATGAACTACTTTTCTTCCCTCCTATACCTAGTAAAGTGATTTGTATTTTACGCCAGTATCATCGAACTCCAGTCGTGGAAGGGGTAGCAAACGGTGTTTCCTGTTTCAATCGTTAATAGAAAGATATAGCCAGGTTAATATTAAAAATGTTAGTAAAAATAAAATGATGTCCCTGTATATATATATATATATATATATATATATATATATATATATATATATATATATATATATACTTGGTTCTGAACTATGCGGTGGATAGAGTTCGCTTACACGGTCAGAAAATTCTAGGTCAGATATTTTTTAACGCTGACATACACGGACGGATAGTTTTTTCAGTCGTTGATTTAACAACGCTGTATACACTAATAGGTTATTTAGCGTCAATAGATTTGGTAATAGCGAGATAGTATTTGGCGAGATGTGGCCGAGAACTGGCCGTAAAATGACTGGTATTCGCCTTACGGTTGGGAAAAACTTTGGAAAAAACCCAACCACGTGTTCAGCATAAGTGGGAATCGAAACCACTCCCAAGAGCAACTCTGAATCAGCAGACAAATACCCTACCATCTGAGCTACTCTCTTGTGTGGAAGGATGGACTAGCGGATGGATTGGAAAGTGCATGGAAGAATAGGCGGACGGACGGAAAGCTATCTGGATGGATGGAGAGAGGGACAGGCAGGCAGAATGGGTAGGCCTACGTACAATATTTTATATGAATAGCTGAAAGGCGGTATTGTAGTTGTGGAGATCTAAGCTTGATTGTACATCCTTCACAATGAAATGAGTGAGAGCTGACTGAGCCAATTAATCCAGCCGGCAGGGATATAAAACAGAGTACGATAACCTGCCATAACTACGCGGTGCGGAAAACTTATTGCTGGAAGTAATTAGGATGAGTCAAAATACGCGGCACATTAATAAACACGTGGAGCGGTCGTAAAACTGCAAGAATCCAGGGGGCACTGGCTGCTCCGTGCTAATATTTGTTCAGACGGGGCCGTGGAATCATCCTTGCGGTGAGAGACGTTTGCGTTTAGGTTTAACTCTCCTCTCATGTCTTTGATTAAAATTTGTAATTTAGACAACGCATAGAGAGCTAGTCTTCTGTATATCCTTACCCCTCTATTAGACATAAATATTTAAACGGCTAATGGGCTATACTGTACATGAAACGGACTAATATTTTGCTCTTAAGATAAATTATGAAGCTGGTATGTTGACATTTTTGTAATCTAAACATTCGTAACCATGAAAACAAAGGAAAACTGCCCACGTCAGTAACCATTCGTGGCTAACGAGAATGACACGCTTCAGCACGAATCAAAGTCACGTGATTATCATGGTCTAATCATGGCCATCTTGACAATAGTATAATATAAATACTTGTTCAAAGACTTTGAGATATGTCAGAACCTTCTTCAGTTACAAGCCGGAGCCATACGTCGGCAACACTGTAATTAACTGTCAATCGGAGGCTTACGGTGCAGTACACGTGTTTGTGCTAATGCCGATTTTCAATGTAAATTAATGTTACAATATAAGTGTGTGTCGATGGAATTATATTCGCGGTAGTACCAAACGTTAATTGTTGATGTATTAAAAACTAAGTGCGATAAAAACAAGACAATAAATGAAAATAAAATGGCTGCAGTCTTTAGCACTTTTTATGGTTAATGATGACAAAGTAATTGACTATTCTTCTAAATATTGACTATTGTATAAAATACATTTTTATAGTTTTATTAGTGGTTTGTGGTGTATCAGAATTCTAGCCAAATTGTTGGGTCTCGCCTGCTATATCAATAAAGTTACGCCATTGATTTTCAAGTTCATTGTAAACAGCTGTTTTGTGATCCCATAAATAAGTTGCAGTTTTGAAGGTTCGGAATGCCTGCTATACGTCAGAACTCTCTATAATTTGTAGATGCATACACTCACTTTGTAGGTTTACTATTATGGATCAAAAAATAAATGGCGATAGGCACAATGGATCTTTCGAGACAAAAGTCAAAGGACGAAGCATTGGCAAGAAAATGGTTGGCTCGTTCTTTCGTCGCTCTGGCCCTGTAATCTCTGTTGCATTTGAAGCGGAGATGGAGTGTAAAGTACTGTTAATGCCGAGTATTATAATACCACCATTTGTTTCGCGACAGTCTTGATAAATGTACGTACAGAACGATCTCGTAGCTGGATCATTCTCCACCATGGCAATGCATCGTCCCATACTGCGGAACAGACGGTGGACAGTTTGTCACTTGATATGTGAAAGTAATGACTCAATCGCCCTACAGTCCTGATCTGTAACTATGTGAATTCTTCTTGTTCCATACTATTAAGAAAAACATGCATGTATTATCCTTTAACACTTCTCAGGCTGCGATTGAAGCCTTCAAGATGGCTAGTTCCAGCGAATGAACGAGTGAACACAGTTTACGGGCAATTATTTTGAGTAGAAATAAAGCTGAAATAGAAATAATTTGTTGCTATACATATCAGTTTGCAGAAAACTTGCTATTGAACAAATTTGTTCAGACGCTGGTACATGCACTGCAGCGTTCTTTCTGTCATGTAATTAGTGTGGTGCGAAATCACAGCATTAAAACAAAAGATGTCGGTCTTGGTAGCGTAGTTGATATAGCGCTGGCCTTCTATGCTCGAGGTTGCGGGTTCGATCCCGGTTCAGGTCGATGGCATTTAAGTATGTTTAAATGCGACAGGCTCATGTCAGTATATTTACTGGCATGTAAAGGAACTCCTGAGGGACAAAATTCCGGCACATCAGCGACGCTGATATAACCTCTGCAGTTGCGAGCGTTGTTAAATAGCTCATAATTTTATTTTTATTATTTATTTAAAATAAAATACGAGAAACAACACCGAGAACTGTACTTTTTGAAGGGAAATAAGTCTTCACTACTCTGCCGGGAATGGAACCTGGGTTCGCAAAATCTTTCCCCGGGAACGCTACCACTTTAGTCATAGCGGAGAAATGCAGCTAGCAGCCCCTCTATAACAATTTATAAGGGCGAGAGAGAGAAGATTTTAAGCCGTACGAGGGGTCCCTGTTGACCCTTGCATTGGAAATGTAATACTATCGACTTTACAGTCATAATCCCTTGCCTGCCTAGACTGGATTTCCTGTGTGCTAACAATTAAAATTTTCGGCGCAGTTCTTTTGTACCAGGTCACAGGTGTAATCTGAACTCTCAACTGCGCGATTCATCTCAGCGTATGTTAGCACTGGCTTTAGTTGCATTGCTAACGTTCGACGTTGTAATATCGTACTCTAATTCTAAACAAAGTTATTGTAAACTGTTTACTTATACCGTGATTACCCAGATTTCAGACTGTTATTGCTTTACACTGATGTCACTGATTTCAAATTTTCTTTTGCAATTGAGATGGTGTTCTCTTAAAGTTTTGGTGGCTATGTGTTTCAGTTTCCAATTCCACCGCTAGAAGCGCTGTAGATAGTGAAAACTATGAAAACGCACAGTGTGTATTGTACAAATTTCACGAAAGGATCCCTGGGAGGGGAATATGGTCCTAGCGGTATAAGGGGAGAGGGTAAGCTAGTAACTGAACGCTTCTGAAGGAGCAGGTGGATGAGGATGGTGTCAGCCGATTGAGACAAACAAGGCTCAGTCATTGGCAGGCCGGTTCCGTGTCGGATTGGTTGTAAGAGTGGAGGAAGAACTCGCATTCCTTGTTCGGATCTTCTCCTGAAATGCGACCATATCCCCCCCCCGTAGGGATTATTTCGTGAAATTTGTATAACCCGTCTGAAGAATCATTGCAGACGGCAGGTAGAGTAAGCTTGCACATAAACATGCGATCGATACTGCATTACGTCATCCTGGTCTGACGTACTATGCACAGTGCTGCAGTAAAGAAATGCCTCAGTTCAGTTCGTTCAGTCTGCTAGTCGGTATCGGAAGTGTGTGTTGTACACAAGAGCAAATGGAAACTCCGCCGAGACACTCGTCACGTGAAGTCTTACACTCGCAAAGCAGAAAGATTATATACAATGTGCTAAAATTTTATAAAGAAGAGAGAAAGAAAGGTCTTATTATTCCAATAACGAATGCTGTGAAAAGAACAGCAACGACGGTGGGGAAGAGTGAAAGAACAATACATATTATAACTAAGGAGGCGAGGAAGCAAACCGCATTGGAGGACAATTTTCAACTCCTGGTAAAAGCCGCCCTCATCCAAAGAAAATTGTATTTGATGATTTTGAAAAAAAATGTGTCATCCGCAGAACTTTTTTGGAGTTTTATGAGAAGAGAAAAGAAATTCCGACCCTACGCAAGCTTCTAAATGCTGTTAAGAAAAAAGATACAGTTTAATGACGGAAAAGATACATTCTGGAGGCTGTCATTTTTGAAACAAATGATCGCACGATCAATAAGCGAAATCAGCGAAGAAGTCTGGATAAAATGCTGCCAATCTGTTAAACATATCGAGGACGAATATTGGCGTCGTGACGCGTTAATGGAAGAGGAAGTAGAAAGGGTAGTAATAAACATAGGCATTGTGAGTAGTGATGAAGAGTGTGATGAAGATGAGATTGATTATGATAGGCCAGGTAGGAGCACAGATACAGCAGACGAAGGCAGTTCAACTGATAGTGCAGATGAAATTGAGACCTCTGCCACGGGCATACAGCTACTTCTGGAATAAAGTGCGTATATATACCGTACATGACAGGAAAAGTAAATTCAACTATGGTATTGGTAATTATATTTGATTATGTTCATAACAGGTGTTGATGTTTTTATTGTCAGACTGTACTAACATTTCTCCAGCTGACTCGCCACGCATCGAGACTGAGCGGATCGCATTCGCGACACACGAGCGCCCTCATCTGAAAACTGCAATGTTTCGTCAGACGGGTTATTCATACAATACAATCTGTGCTTTTACCGGTAGCAAAACCATTTCACATATTCAATACCTACAGCGCTCCTAGCTGCGGAATTTGGAACTGAATCACATAGCCAACAAAACTTTAAAAGTGCACCATCTCACTTAGAAAGTGACATCAGTGGAAAGGAGTAACAGTCTGAAATCCGGGTAATCATTTCGGGACACTGTGTGTTTTGTTTAATTCTTCTGGAGTGTTATAAGACCTAGTAATACTAATTGAAAAGCACAAGAAATTGTAATATGATGCAATATTTTACTGAAATATACTCTACGTTTGTGATATTAACTTGGAACTTTTCGATATAGGCTTATACAATAATGATAAACGGCGTCAAAAAAGATGGAAAATCATTTCTCATTTTACATGTTGTTATCACCTATATTTGTCTGCGTTACATAACCATATTTTGATATTATCCAGTACTTTACTGAGCGAGTCGGCTCATGTGGTTCGATTCGATTGGACCGACCGACCTGACTGTGATTTTTCCGTCTTTTTCCACAGTTACTTAGGCAAATGCCGGGTTGGAATTTTCAGTGCTACGGTCCATTTCCCTTCCCCTCCCGTGTAGAAAAAGAATTTAGATATATCATTGATCTTCCTTATCTCATTCAATAGACGTATTCAGGTCAAGACGCATGTCTTCATCCGCTTATGACAGAGGGCGTCCTCTCCTGGGTTCCCAGTCTTCCGCAATATCTCTGGCAGGATTAATTCCTTCAGAATACTTCCAAGGGCGCTTCGACACCTTGGAAGGGCCGTTGGAATGGATCCTGTGTTGCTTGGACACCTTGGCGGTTTGAACTTAGAGCGGGGATGGTAGGAGACCCCATTGGGTTAGTTGGTGAGAGGTCACATGCGGCCGGTGGGCTGGTACACCCTCATTTATATTCATCTCATAATATTCGAGGTGCACACTAGCCCTCAGTATGGCCGACGTTCAAAGGGTCGTCCTAACCCGCCCGTAGCCACGGTGACCTAACCTAACCTAACCATACAGTACTTTACACGCTACCTCGCTGGACAGGTATATGTCTCGCAAGCAGGGATTACTGACGATAGGAATGCGAACGAAACAATTCGATAAGGAAGAGTGGGCGACAGGAAAGGTCACGAGATAACTTGAATGCGTACAGTCGGAAGAGAAACGACATCGGTAGAATCAGTCTTGCATTGTGATAGTTACATTACGGTTTTAGTTTCAGTTCCACTGCATGTGAATACGTGTCTTGTTCCAAGTCCGTTTATTTTATTATGTAGTGATGGAGCGTTCACCTCGCTGAGTATCATTATTTTATTCGTAAACATAACTTTTTTCTTGCTACGCTCTTCATTTCCACAGGCGATGTCCTCATCTGTTCATCTTCTTAGAAGCGGCAGTACTTCCATCGCCCCACACCTCTCGCTCCCTCGGCGTGCCACATACACACGTCAAAACAGACAGTAACGCCACCACTGTTTTTCGGTAATGTTTCTTGCGCGAGCTATACACATGCGCCAACACACTTTCAAACGCATGCACACTCTCGAAAATTCATGTAAAACAGTTATTCATAGAAAATAAGTAGAAGAGGGGGGAAGGAGATAAGAAATAAGTACAGGATGAAAGAGGAAAACATAATATAACAAATATAGAGAAAGAGAAAATCGTATTTCATTTCATTGAAATACACTCAGGGACAAAAAAAAACTGGACACTTTAATATTTGCTGGTATTTTGCAAAACATTATCTTCTCATACAATATTATGGGAGCCATCTGTTGTTATGGAGTCGTGTATACATTGTTGATTGTTTTTTGTTTTATAAACAAGCCATTACAACCAAATATTCCAATTTTGCTTTCGGAGTCTCAGCTATAACAATTTTGTCTCAACCATTTTGTGCTTCATTATCGTTATCATTCGTTATTTCTTTATTTTTACATTTTCTGAGTTTAAGTGGGGTTGTAACATTTGTCTTAAAACAAGATGCGACCTGAAGATGTGGCTCGAGCTGTAGCCCTTTACGATGATGGACGCATTGCAAATGCTGTGAATATGGCTAGAAGTACAACCGATGATGCCATAAAACGGTATAGAGAGACACTAGAATATACCAGAAGACCAGGTTCGTGTCGTGTCGTCCAAGAGCTACAAATCCAAATGAAGACAGGTATATGGTGTTGAGAGTTCTTAGGCAGCGCAACCTGCCAGCTACTAGTGTAGCCCAGCAATTTGTTAACATGCATGGACGCCCAATTTCGGCCAAAACAGTTAGAAGGAGGTTGAAAGCAAGTGGACTGATATCAAGTAGACCTGCAACTGGTCCCAGACTTCTCAGGATGCATCGAGTTGAACGACTGCGTTTTGCAAATGATCACAGGGATTGAAGAAATGGACAGTGGAGCTGTGTTCTGTTCACCGATGAGTCCCGTGCTCACCTGATGGACGTGAAAGAGTTTGGAGAAGGAGGGGAGAACGATTTTCACAGTGTTGCATTTCCGAAAATGTGCCGTATGGAGCTGGTGGAGTGATGGTTTGGGCAGGAGTGTGTACGGATGCTCGTACAGAGTTGGTTTTTGTTGAAAATGGAAGACTAACAGCTGATAGGTATATAAATGAATGTTTGGCTGATCATGTTGTGCCATTTGACCAATTTGTAGGCGATAATTTTGTTTTAATGCATGATAATGCACGGCCGCATGTTGCCCATGCGGTCGGAGATTATCTCCAAGAAGTGGGAATCCATGTTCTTCCATGGCCAGCAAGGAGTCCAGACACGAACTCAATTGAACACGTGTGGGACATGCTGGGACGGCGTGTTAAGAATAGACGACCGAGACCAGAATCGTTACAAGAGTTGAGGCGAGCACTTGGCGAAGAATGGGAACTTATTCCTCACATTGCTAACCAAATTGAGAGCATGCCAAGACGTATGGATGCAGTTATTCAAGCCAGAGGGGGTAATACCCGTTACTAAAAAGAGTTTTTAATGTTTAAGGCACCATAAAATGAAAAAACAGTTAGACCAAACGATGCCATAGTTATACGCCCTTTGTAATTTTTTGTAAATTTTCTCATCAGAGAATTTTTTTGAAATGTTGTCGTATAAGGTGCTAAATGAAACATTATTTTGTTTAAATGGGTTTTGTTTCATTTTGAAATAATTGGCAACAAAATACAAGCAAATATAGAAGTGTCCGTTTTTTTGTCCCTGAGTGTATATTGTTTAATTGGATGCATTCAATTAATTTGAATAAATCTGCAGAAAACAGAAGGCCTATACCCTATGTTCTGTTTTTCTATTTACGAAACTCAGCAAATAACATAGACATGGATATTAAACCTTTACTTCACCCAAGCGCAAAAATATGTTCAGTAATGGCTTCAAGATTTCACGGAGACAATAATGCTGTCAATTGGAAGAAAAATAATGCAAATAAATGTAATGAGTGCAGAACTATTAGCCTCATATCGCACTTGAAGATTCTTCTGCGAATACTGAATCGACGTTTATATTCTAAGATGGAAGGACAGTTTGAAGAGGAACAATTTGGCTTTAGGAAAGGAGAAGGTACGAGAGATGAAATTATTGGGCTGCTGCGAAGAATCGGCGAAAGATACTCGAGAAAATTAAAAAAAAAAAATTATTTAGTATTTGCGTACTTAAAATACATTTGACAGAGTACATTGAAATAAACTTAAGAGATTCTGAATAAAATTTGTATGGATTGGGAAGAGAGGAGGCTATTCAGTAATCTTTATACTAAACAACGATACAAAGTGAGGATAGAAAAATAAAGTCAAATAGGGAGAGGATTACGACAAGGATGCCCTCTATCACCTACCCTGTTAAACATCTACTTGGAGATTTTAGTGAAGAACTGATAATTGAAGGAAGAAGAATAAAAGACATAAGATTTACTGATGACATGACGATTTTAGCAGAAGAAGAGATGATACTAAGGGATAAGCAATTGGAACTAAATGACAACTAAGAGCAGTATGGGATGAAGATGAATACAAAAAAAGACGAAGATCATGATTATCGAAAGAACACTGAGTGGCCTCGTGGAATGAGAAAAAAGCTAGGAAAATAACCTCCCAAGATAATGCTCTGTTACAATAATCAGTGGATTGATAAGCGTATATATTTCACCAAGAAGTATACAATGTCAGTACTTACTATTGAAAACAATTTGGACCACAAAAAAATAGCAAAAACCTCTTCTTTTAACAAAGGAAATAGGATGGTGTATTCACTTAAATTCAAAGCTAAAGAAACTCACAACTCTTAAATTAGTTTAAAAAATCTGGTCACGTCACTGCAAGAGCGCAGTGAACAAATCTATATTATAATATACAGGGCTTTTCCTTTCAAAATTTCCCGGTCTAAATAACTAATTATTTAAATCGAATTAAATTTAAACAAACAAACAAAAAAAAAACATGTCAGTTTAGAAACTGAGGGGGAAGTCTGAAACCAGGCTTAATTGCATTTTAGTTTTCACCTCCCAATTGCAAATGACACCTCTATATTTTTATAGTACTGAAATATGGAAGAGTATTCAGTTGTTTATACACTTCATTCATTTTTTTTAGCATCTTTTGTTTTCTATCGTCGCCTGGCAATCTGTATTTTTGTTATTATCGGTTGATTGCAGAATGAAAACACAGCTTATTTTATGTAATTTTCTAAATTTAATCAATGAGGAAGATTTATGTTCTTGAAGGGTATACACCATTTTAAAATAATTTAATACACAAAAACAACTATTATATGAAATGCTTAATACATTTGTTTAGCTTTATTCTCTTCAGATCTAATCAACAATAACAACAACCCAGGTTGCCAGGCGACGATAGAAGACAAAAGATGCGAAAACAAGTGAATAAGGTGTACTAAAACAATTGAATGCTCTTTCATATTTTAGTACAAAAATATAAGGGTACCATTTGAAATTTAAAACTGAGCGTGGCGGAGGCGTGGGGTGTGAAATCTGAAATGCAATTAAGCCTGGCTTCAGTCTTCTCCCTCAATATCTAAATTTAAGTGTTTTTTTGTTTAAATTGAATTCAATTTAAATAATTAGTTATTTATACTGGGAAGTTTTGAAATGAAAACTCTGTATCTTCTGTCAGTTATGCTATATCATCAGAATTACATTTGTCCCTGGAATAATGTCGTGATAAATTTAAATAAAACTATCACGAAATTAGTGGAATAATCTGAAGAGCTCAAAATGTGAATTTCTACAGTATTACAATAATTCTGCCGTTTGTAGAATGATAAAATGAAATATAAATGAAATAAAATAGCATAAAATTCTCTGCGTACTGAGTTGGGATATTCGACACTATGGCATGCTGCTTGGGAACAAGGGGAACTGCTTCATTTGTGCTGAAAGTAAAATGAAGGATTGATGAAAACGGCGCTCGGAGAGAAGCGGCTACCTGATATTAATTATGTAATATATTATTCATAGTTACTCTGAGCAAGTTTCCAACTTTTAATGAACACACATACCTGCTGCCAGCGCGACGGAAGCGACGGTCTCTTGTTTTCTTCTACCGTCCCTTCCGACGTTAATTGATTTCAGTTTTTTCATTATTATTAAACGCCCGAATGCACGTAGCCCACTCGGAACTGACAGTGTCCATTATGTTGATCAATTGGGCAAGTAAAATTGTATCAGATAATAACTTATTTATAGGACATCACGTGCTGCTATGGTAACTACCTGACTGATTTGCTGATTAGATGCCTGGCTTCTGTACGTGACTAACCAGTTTCAGTGCTGCCAACTGTGGAAGTTTTAAGTGCTTTATTCCAACAACCATTTTCATGTATAAAAAAGTTTAATTTGTATGCGTGTTGGGTACTCAATGGGGAACTGATTGGAAACCTGCAGACCCAGACCGTGCACCAGCCCAGAAATGAGGCTATAGAAATTTGGGATGCTCTGTCTAAATTGAAAATTTTCTACATTTTTTTACGTAAGTCGGTAGTATAGTGATTACTGCACTTTCCTCTCGATCTAGGACACGCTTGGGGTTTGTGAGGTAATTCAAAACAGTTTTGTGTTTGGAGAGTTATATTTTTTTCTGTTTGAAAGTTTTCTGGAAATGTAAAGCACTTAATGCAGTCTGATCCGTCTGGGTATGGATAATATTAATTTATTATTATAAAACTATTATGATAGTAGGAAAAATTTCTTGCTTGTTATATTATGTTTGAAAGATGGGAGTTTCCGAATATGATAATCAACAATGCATAATCTGAAAGGACAAATGAATATCGTAGATAATTAAAATGGCTATTGGAAATCAACAGCGGGCACAATGTGTTCTTTAGTATGCTAAATTTGAGAGTGTTAAAAGAGTTCAAAGGAAATTTCGACGTGGGTATGGTGAGCGTAATGTACCTAAATACGATTCCATAATGTTGTGCTATCGAACATTTGTAAAAACAGGTTCTGTGTTAAAAAAAATATGCAAGAGGTCGCAGGCGAAACCCAGTACGAGAAGCAGCTATCTCTTGGCTTGGTCTCCAAACTCCTCACACCTAACTCCTCCTGACTTCTTAGTGTGGGGTTTTGTTAAAGGCATTGTCTGTTCACAGAAGTCCAGGAACATTGATGATCTGAGAATAAAAATTACTCAAGTTTTTCAACAAATCACCCCCCTTATGTCACAACGGACATGGGCTGAATTGCTTCACCGTTATGAGTTGTGCAGGGTGCGCAATGGAGGTCATGTTGAGCTCTGAGGAATCTCCCACCTTTCAGTGTCGTATGCACAAAGTTTCAACAAATAAAGTTCAGTAGTAAATGTTTTACGGTATTTTTATTTTATCCATATCCAAACGGATCAGTCTGTATATTGTACTGAAGTGTACTGTATTTTCTTAGCCTCTCAATTGTCTCCCGAGTTATAGCGAATATGAAATTTCGACAAGAAACATTCGCTCATTACTTAACGGTTTTTAGTAAGTTATATAGCGGCGCAGTATCAAATACTAGGTTATTTAGCGTCGATGGAGTTGGTGATGGCGAGATGGTATTTGGCGAGATGAGGCCGAGGATTCGTCATAGATTACCTGACATTCACCTTACTTACTTACTTACAGTAGCGTGCAAATTAATCCGAACAACGTAATTATTTATGCAAAAACACTCAAACGGGATTAAAAAAAAGGATCTAACACATACCTCAGTAATCTATGTGGCCTCTCTTGTTCCTAATAACAGCTCTGAGATGATTTGGCATGGATTCCACTAATTTTCTACAAATATTCTTCATTTCTTTATCGCGAAACCATACACCAATGAGGGCAGAAATCATCTTCTCCTTTGTAGAACAATCCATTTTTTGCATTCTTTTTTTTGCAAATTGACCACAAGTTCTCAATGGGGTTGATGTCGGGTGACTTGCCTGGCCAGGGGAGTACCTGAATATTCTTCTTGTTGAAGAATTCTGTAGTTTTTCGAGACGTATGGCATGGTGCCAGGTCTTGTTGGAACACACCTCTGCCATCCGGAAATGGTTTTTGCAGCTGGGGTACGATTCTGGTTTCCAATAAGTGAATATATTTGTCAGAATTCATCATTCCCTTGATAGATATTAATGCTCCAGGCCCTTCATGTGTAAAACAACCCCAAAACATTACTTTAGGGGGAGTATTTGGGTGTTTGTTGGAGATGAGCTGCTGTTACTTTTTCGGATCCTTTCCGTACGTAAGAAACACAGTGGCCGTGGACCTCGAAATGAGACTCATCGGAAAAAAGTACATCCTTCCAGTCATTCACTGTCCAGTGTTGATGTAATTTTGCCCACATTAAGCGTTTTTTGCACATAACAGGGGTTAGCAATTGCTTCTTAATAGGCTTACGAGCCCTTCATCCAGCTTCCAAAAGCCTACGCCGCACTGTTGTGACGTGAATATTCACCCAATTGTAGCCATTAACTCGCGGGTTAAGTCGACAGCAGTTAGTCTAGGATTTAATTTACTTTTCCTGACAATTAAACGATCATCTGCAGGTGAAGCCTTCCTTTTCCGGCCACAGTTTCCTTTTTTCTAGGGTGTGATGGATCCAGTCTCGCTGTATCGTTTTATGATCGAATTAACATTAGCCAAATCGATGTGACATTTTGCAGCAATTTGCCTTTGTGTCATAGAGGAATGCTCTGCTAATGTTATAATTTTAGACCGTTTTCGTGGAGTTGTATCCATTTGTGAAGACGACAGAATGTACACAGGATTGCAGTATTAAGTCTTCAACACAACTGAAATGCGTATAAGTACAAAACGACAGGTAAAATGTCGCATATTATAAAAAAAAATAACAACGACAGACCTTCAACAATGGAATTACACGTACTACAGATGTCAATTAAAGCGGTATGAGCAGCTGTGAGGCCAACAATGACAGAAAATGTAAAAATATGTCGTGTTCGGATTAATTTGCACGCTACTGTACTTACTGGCTTTTAAGGAACCCGGAGGTTCACTGCCGCCCTCACATAAGCCCGCCATAGGTCCCTATCCTGAGCAAGATTAATCCACTATCATCATATCCCACCTCCCTCAAATCCATTTTAATATTATCTTCCCATCTACGTCTCGGCCTCCCTAAAGGTCTTTTTCCCTCCGGCCTCCCAACTAACACCCTATATGCATTTCTGGATTCGCCCATACGTGCTACATGCCCTCCCCATCTCAAACGTCTGGATTTAATGTTCCTAATAATGTCAGGTGAAGAATACAATGCGTGCAGTTCTGTGTTGTCTAACTTTCTCCATTCTCCTGTAACTTCATCCCTCTTAGCCCCAAATATTTTCCTCAGCACCTTATTCTCAAACACCCTTAACCTATGTTCCTCTTTCAAAGTGAGAGTCCAAGTTTCAGAACCATAAAGAACAACTGGTAATATAACTGTTTTATAAATTCTAACTTTCAGATTTTTTGACAGCAGACTGTATGATAAAAGCTTTTCAACCGAATAATAACAGGCATTTCCCATATTTATTCTGTGTTTAATTTCCTCCCGTGTATCATTTATATTTGTTACTGTTGCTCCAAGATATTTGAACTTCTCCACCTCTTCAAAAGATAACTTTCCAATTCTTATATTTCCATTTCGTACAATATTCTCGTGACGAGACATAATCATATACTTTGTCTTTTCGGGATTTACTTCCAAACCTATCTCTTTACTTGCTTCCAGTAAAATTCCCGTATTTCCCCTAATCGTTTGTGGATTTTCTCACCTTACGGTTGGGGAAAATCTCGGAAAAGAAAATAAAGTTAATAATCAGCCCAAGATGGAATCGAACCTCGCCCAAGCACAGGTCCGGATCAAAAGGCTAGTGTCTCTGCCTATAGAGCTATGTCGGTGGCACTTTTGATACATGGCATAAAATGAGAACACGGAAGATGAAATACAGTACGAGTCCAATTCTGTGAATGTTCATAAGCGTACCGTGGCTTAGTAAACAAAGATGTTGCCAGTTCAGTTCAGACACTGGCACCGAGCACATCACAAACTATAAGAGACGTCTCTCAAGCGGATGTATTTAAGCATGCAGCAAGAACTGCAAGTTATTCGTTGAATTGAAATGTCAGAAAACTTTAAACCAATCGCAAGTAATTAGAATATTAATGTTTTCACGCAATTTATAATGTTGTTGCCTACTGGGATAAAATTTGCACTGAAATTCTAAAGACAAGCTGCAATAAATACTTAGTACGAAGTCGAAAGGGCGACTTTTGAATAAATAAATCTTAGAATGCGCTGGATAGTTTATTTTACGACCTTCTGTTAACTGCGATGATTATCTAATGTTTGAGTGAAATGAAAAATTTATGCCAGCAAAATGACTCCAGGATCCAGTGTATAAATTTATCCAGCATTTGTTCTTAACGAGTTGAAGGAAAGCCCCGGAAAACCTCACCCATGTAACTTGTTGCAACCAGGATTTAAACTCGGGCCCGCTCGTTTCACGGTCAGACAAGCTGACCGATACTCCACAGAGGTGGACTCCAAAGTCGTCCTGTCGTGGTGTAAGGTAAAGTAGGCAAATAAGAGACAGTGCCCAAATAAGAGGTACATTGTTAACTTCTCCGGTATAATTTGCCATCTCTCGACAACTATGGGAAATGAATGTTTGTGCTTCTAAGGCATCGTGTTCTTTGTCTAACGTCAGTTAAAAGTAAGCAACGAAGCTGAGAGCAAGCAAAGTAATTTTTCACACTTTGAACTTTTTAGTTGTTTTTGTTGAGGAAGTGAACAGCAGTTAATGTAAGCTACAATAAATTTATTATTAATTTTATAAAATTGCTGGAAAAATGTTGCATAGGCTATAATAAAGTGGATTGCTAATAAGGAAGATAATAATTTATGACCTTGGGTAGCTATTTCATTTTTATTTATTCCGTTTCCTAATAAGAGATACCTAGGGGTCCTATTAAGAGATAGTATCTCTTATTTAGAACCCTTATTTGGTATTATTATGATGCTCACTTTGAGAGTTTACGAAAAGCGCTAATGCTTCTAGTCGTGTCAGTTTGTCTGCCACTAACTTCACAAGAACCAATGAAAGATTAATTGACATATTAATTAAAATTAATTACAAATTAGATCATTCATTATTTATCCATTGTTCTCAATTATTTATTACAAAAATTACTAACTGAAATGATTAAGTTACCATTATTAATGACTAAAATTAAGTATTCATTGAGATGACAATAATATCAATAGCTAAAATCAATTAAAATTGGCTAGTCCGACAATATTTACCTTACTTAAAGATCAAAACATAAGTGCGTAATTAGTAAAATATTCTGTATATATCTCAAATGAAACTCTTCTGTAATTATTGAAACTATTACCACAGTCTACTATATAGCCTACAGTCGCGAAGCTCAATATGTAGTAAAAATACAAACATGGGTAGTTGCCCACCACTAGGATCGCTACTATCGCCTCATCATCACAGATCTCTCCTAGCAGATGACAAAATATGTTACACTTTCGTTGTCGTGTTCTTTTGGAAAAATTAACACCTTCCTTCCATTATTGAAATATTAAATGGATAAAGTTTATTTATTATTTTAATGAAGTATATTAAATTCCACCATAAACTCGAAGATACCTGCAAGAAATATTTTTGTTTGTGCAAAACGAACTGAAATTTACTATAATCGCTTCACTCATTCAAGATTATAGCGATAATGAACTATGAAACAATATTAATTTGCATTTCCCTTTACAACAATAATATAATAACAATAATAATGGAAATATGAATTAATGGGAGTAACTTACGTGTACCGGTAGTTGTAGTGTAGGCTTACGTAGTTAAAGTGGGATGAGGTTAAGCAATAATAATCACACCAGAATTGGAAACAAAACGTGATCAATAAATTTTATTGTAACAGACTTACTTTTTCTACGTCTATAGTAAAGTAACAAATGAAAATAACAACAAAATTAACAGCTATAATTAAAAACATATCCTTTGAAAAAAAAAAGTAGGCCTAAGTTGTCTGAAAATGTACAATTATTCAAGCAATCAGCTGATACAGACGTAGAATTAGTCCAAAGCTTTTGTTTCTCATCTGCAGGTAATAACAGAACAGGTTTATTTGAAACATCAAATAAAGTTGGAACTGCATTCCAGATTAATTTATTTTTGTTTTAATTCATAAATTGTGTGTTTTCGAAATGAAGGGAGCAAAACTTTATATTATTATGAAGATATTCTTCATTTTTTGTCATTAGATCTTCCCTCCTGCTGTTTATTAACCACTTTTTGCATCTAGAAGTAAAATAAGAAATAGATGTTAGGATCTTTCTTCACGAGCATCAATGCGAAATACGCAACGACTTAGCACTCGATGGAAATACGACTCAGTCCATTCTAAATCCAAAGTCGACCGTGGACAGTCTATTGTTTCTATTTGCTAACCGCTTGGAGCGCTTTATCGCGAGATTTGCAAAAAATCACCTCAAGCTTCGCGACTGTATATAGTAGACTGTGCTATTACATTTAATTGTGATTCCTGGTTTCGAAAATTTCGTTGGACCTGTGTAAATATCACCACTACAGTCAGTCCCAGCGTTTGTGGCCCATGTCCTTGAGTAAAAAGCCAATCAGTCAGCACTTGTTGCTGAGAACGGTAACACCCAACATTTCAGTGTTTTATATAAATAATTTTTGAAAGTCAGTTACAGTTTGCTAGCACGACTGATATTAAACGAGTGTAGGGTCTCAATTGAATTCTCTGTGGGAAAGTGATTATTTATTTTCGGAGATACGATAAAAAGTGCGTTACATTCAGTTTGTGGAATAGTTATTACAGCTGTCATAAAATTCCATTTAGAGCACCATTATAAAACATATATAATATTAGTCAGTACTGAGATGTAAGAATGGATTGTAGAGCCTTTAAGAAAGATCTTGAATTTAGTTGCTCTATTTCCATTTTTAAAGCATCGCCTTTGGTGCTGCACAAGTACTGAAATGTTTGTAACATTTTAGTCATATCATTTGAATATAATTTCAGTGTTGGTAATAAAAATAAAAAGCGAGTGGTGATAAAAAAAACACTACAAATTTGTGCATCTACCTAACATTTTTTTTATTTAATTTCATTTATTTGTTGCGGCCGGGTAGCTCAGTTGGTAGAGCAGCTGGCTACGGACAGAAAGGTCCGGGGTTCGATCCCAGGTGGGGACAGGATTTTTTCTCGTTGCCAAACTTTCAGAACGGCCCCGAGGTTCACTCAGCCTCCTCCCGGGGGTAAAAGGCGGTCAGAGCGTGGTGCCGACCACACCACCTCATTCTAGTGCCGAAGTCATGAAAAGCATGGGACTCTACCTCCATGCCCCCCAAGTGCCTTCATGGCATGTTACGGGGATACCTTTATCTTTTACCTTTTTATCATTTATTTGTATTCTGCAAAGATAATTGTCAACCTAATGAGTCCTGGAACATTTGTTGTTTTATTATTGCGATTTACCGAAGTACGTATGATTTCCGTGCAGGAATTCTGCGTTATTTAATGATGAAAAATCGGTGGAGCGGAGAAAAATTCTCTCCGGCACCGGGATTCGAACCCGGGTTATTAATTCTACGTGCTCACGCTCTATCCACTAAGCCACACCGGATTCCAATTCCGATGCCGGATTGAATCCTATCAGTTTAAGCTCCACCTCTCAGTGGAGCTTAGTAGATAGAGCGTCAGCACGTAGAGCTGAAAACCCGGGTTCGAACCCCAGTGCCGAAGAGAATTTTTCTCCGCTCCACCAATCCTCCATTTGTCGTTTTATTTTTAAAGTTTAGTATAATTCTACATTAAAAAAAAAAAAAAGAAATCACTGACATGAGACAAAATGCTGAAGAAATTCTGTAGGTTACAGTTACGGCACAAATATAGGCTAGATATATTATACTATACTTCGAGTCTCTGCACCTACATCTTTTATTATAATCATGTATGAAGTATACTATACTCTCAGAACTAAGGAGATTAAATTTTCGAATGCACAGTATGGAATTATAAAGCCAATTCCAATTCCAACTAAAAGTATCTAAACCCCATGCATGTTCTCTCTTTCGCTTCATCCTTGTGGTTATAGTACGATGATGATGACGATGACGATGATGATGATGATGGCAACAACAATGTTTATGATATTGAGGATGATAATAATGCCGTTGGTTTCGCTGCATTCACAGGATCTAGCTAGAGAGTCACAATATTGTTCATTGTTGCGATGCGTAAAATATTTATTGGCCGAGATGAACAGCATTTCACTGAAGTGAAGTACATTATTCATATGAGCGGGGCACAAAAAGTTAATGGCTGCAGGGAGTGTCATAGCTCTCAATACGTGTTCCATTACCGTTCGTTTTGTTCGGTTGGCGTCTAGAGTACGTTTCGTGACGATCTCCTAGAGTTATTTGTAGAGCGCGGACAACAGGGCAGCTTTAAATCGAAATAAAACATTTAGCAAAAACAGTCAGCAATAATATGTGGTAGATACGAGGGGAAAATTGTTCCCAGTGACGACAGAATGTATTGAAAAATGAATTTATAATGCCAAGCAATGTCAATTTTTTGCGACACATAGCATATGTGACACAGTCATTCTGTCAACTTATGTTCAAAATCGTTGTGATAATATTAAAAACAATAATTACTGTTGTACAGAGGTAGTAAATTTTGATAGAGTTATCGTAAGCAATATCACGTCATGTGCTTTTTTCATTCTGTCGATAAATAAACGAGCGCTTAAAGGAAATGAAATCCTCTCGTGATATTTAACAACACTATTTTGCTAATGTAGTAAATAATGAAACAAAATTACAGTAATAAATCATTCAATTACTGGATTACATATTTTATGTACTTACGCCGCAATATCTAGCATAAATTTATGAGCTTCTACTTGCTATTTGGGAAAAGGAAATTGTACCAGAACAGTGGAGGAGTCCATAATCGTACCTATCTTTAAGAAAGGGGACAAGACTAACTGTAGTAACTTTCGAGGAATAACACTTTTGTTGACGTCGCGTCGTACAAAATTTTCTCCAATATTATTTTGAGAAGATTAACTCCGTATGTAGATCGAATTATAAGCGATCATGAGTGTGGTCTTAGGCGTACTAGATCGACTATTGATCAATTTTTTTTTTTGTATTCGATACATATTGGGAAAAAAAATGGGAGTATAAGGGAACAGTACATCAGTTATTCCTAGATTTCAGAAAAGCATATAACTCTGTTAAGAGGGAAATTTTATATAATATTCTTATAGAAGTTGATATTCCCAAGAAATTAATTAGATTTATTAAAATATGTCTCAGTGAAACGTACAGCAGAACTCGTATAGCCCAGTTTCTGTCGAATATTTTTCTAATTCACTGCTGGCTAAAGCAAGGAAATGCAATATCATCTTTACTTTTTAACTTCGCTCTAGAATATGCCATTAGGAAAGTTCAGGATAACAGAGAGGATTTGGAATTGAACAGGTTACATCAGCTTCTTACCTTACGGATGACGTGAATATGTTAAGAGAAAATCCACAAACGATTAGGGAAAGTACGGGAATTTTACTTGAAGCAAGTAAAGCGATAGGTTTGGAAGAATATTGTACGAAATGGTTGCACAAAAATACAAAATTTATCCTTTTAAGAGGTGGAAAAATTCAAATGTCTTGGAGCAACAGTAACAAATATAAATGATACTCGGGAAGAAATTAAACGCAGAATAAATATGGAAAATTCCTGTTATTATTCGGTTGAGAAGCTTTTGTCGTCTAGTCTCTGTCAAAAAATCTTAAAGTTAGAATTTATAAAACAGCTGTTATATTGCCGGTTGTTCTGTATGTCTGTGAAACTTGGACTCTCACTTTGATAGAGAGTGTTTAAGAACCAGACTCCTAGGAAAATATTAGGGGCTAAGAGAGATGAAGTATTTATGTATTTATACAATAATATAGAACACATAATATACATAATAATACATCAGACTACTGAATATAATTCCTGCAATAGAAATAGAAATAAAATAATAGGCCTACATCAATAAAACAGAGAATACTTTCATATTAACAAAATTTGAGGACCGAATGAGCAGCGCTCGTGTTCGGTCGCAGGAGAATGGAGAATGGAGAAAGTTACACAACGCAGAACTGCACGCATTGTATTCTTCATCTCACACAATTAGAAACATTAAATCCAGGCGTTTGAGTTGGGCAGGGCATGTAGTACGTATGGACTAATCCAGAAATGCATATAGAGTCTTAGTTGGGAGACTGGCGGGAAACAAGTTTTTGAGGAGGCCGAGACGTAGAGGGGCTGTTATGCCTGACTTACATAGTCCGTCACTGAGCAATGCTTGCTTTTCTGTCTACTCGTATCTGACCGAAACATTATTATTTCAGCCGGGAAGGTGGAGTGGAGAGTTAAGGAGTTGCTGTATTAGTGCCCTGGCTTGCTCTAAGTGTCAATTTTACTTCATCTCTACGAATATGACCAGAATAAATATCAGTAATTCTATATTTTTGTGGATTATTTATATATGTAATACTAATGTTCGTTCTCTGTTTCTTTACAGGTAAGTAGCTGATGCCCTTGTCACATAATCTGAAAATGTCTCTTCTTGAAAAAATGTAAGTAGTTGGTATGTTAATAGTATACCACAAATAGTTACATTCTAGTAAATAATTTTCAAGCTTCCATATGTTTCCGTAAAACTTTTCTTTTTATCTCCTTATCGTAGGCCTGCACAAGGTTTGCGCTCTCCGAGCCGGCTCGCAGCTCATGAGCGGAATGCAGGTATTAGCTGCGCTCTGTATAGGGTGGACCGGAAGAAGGGGTGATCTCGTACAAAATGTACACGAAGGAAGTGCTATTCCGAGGTTCATGAAATGAATTCTCGTTTAGTATTTGCAAAACTATCTTGTACTTATTAATTGATGCAGAAATATTATTTTACAGAAATAATAGAAATTTTATACCTACTTAAATGTACAATATCATTTTCTTATATTTTTATTTATCAGTACATGAAAACTAGGTTTTATGCTGTTGGCAGCTGAAAGGAACAGTAGCCTACTGATCGTAATGAAACATCAATTACAGATGTTCGATGCCTGCCTTTATTAATGTTGATTATAGCAAACAGTTGCTCACAAAAATAAATGTTGAGCCAAACATAGCAATCATTTTCCCAGCCAGCCTGTGTAGTCGTGGATATTATTGCTAACGTTTAGTCTTGTAAAACTCAACCAGGCTAGTAGTATTATTCAAACGATCTCTAGCCCTTAGGCCACATTGAAGATCAATAAGTCCGAGCTGTAAATCGTTAAATGTTATGTTTTATTTAACGACGCTTGCAACTGCCGAGGTTATATGAGCACACTTAAATGCAATCGACCTGGCCCGGAATCGAACCCGCAACCTCGGGTATAGAAGGCCAGCGCTATACCAACTGCGCCAACCAGGCCCACCTGTAACTTAAATGACATTGATTCAACTGGTGTTGAAGGAATTTATTATGATAACTCTAAACTTCTTTTCAATTAAGACAAGATTTTTAGTAGGTTATTTGCACATAATCGTTTCGCATGGCTTCATCACGAACAGTTCATTCAACATATCAACAATGAGCTGGCTTTTCCCTGAAGAGATATTTAAATTGTTGAAGATTAATATCTTTAGTATCTTTATGTCTGGACTCGTAAGGACGTATTATGTTACAATTCTTTCTACCTTTCAAAATGTTGTGGCAGATAGAGCACTGAGTATTTACTCCAGCAGCTATGAAAAAATAAGCATTTTCCCATGCAACATTCAAAGAATTTGTCTGATCACCACTTTTCCGTCTTTTAGATTCCTTCCGACTGTACTGTAACAGTAGATAAGCAACGTGAAACAGTTACTGAGAATACGCACTGCACTCCACAGATAGCTGAGTGGTCATTTTCCTCTCCTCTACCTATATATAGCAAGTCTATGTCATTCTGACGTATCTTCCTCTATGTTTCGGCGAGCGGTAAACACCGCTCTCCCGCTCCGAACGAGCGCGCGCGCTCGTTGAGCGCTGTTTGTGCAGGCCTGCCTTATCGTGATGTAATGATGAATCCAGTCTCCAGCCGGTACATCCGCATACAACCCGCTTAGCGGTGATTCAGCGTGGCTGCATTCGGCAGTAAAATTCCGCTACTTATACCTTGACCAAAACTACTTCCGACTTGACAGCTTACAGAGAAGGGGGAGCAGTGTTATCATTTTGTCTGTCATTCGTGTAAGCGAGCGCGCTGCTCACAGAGTGCAGTAATGAACGGCTCACATGAACGTATACATTTCTAACCAATTTGTTGAACACTAGGGATTAAAATTAGTTTACATTATTATTTTATTAGTCTATTATTATTATTATTATTATTATTAGTAGTAGTAGTAGTAGTAGTAGTAGTAGTAGTAGTAGTGGTGGTATTCTTCAATATTATACCGTTAGAAAAGCGTCGAAAGAACTGTAAACTGTAAAAACAGGTTTAAATTTAATACGAAGCCTTTACTTTTATGATATTCTTCAATATAATATTGTCAGAAAGGCGTTGAAAAAACTGTAAACTGTAAAAATATTTATGATTAAAAATAATAGGACGACTTATGCCAGCGGTAATAGAGGCCCACCATTAACTTTTTCCCTCTGAAAATACTCTCTTACATTACACATCATTTCTCCATGGATAAATATATAATAGGATGCGAAACTTAATGAGTTTCCCGTAACACATACTAGAGGCGCTGTTGTAGAAATTGATCTTGCTGCCATCTATTTCTGGGAGGGGCGTTATTACATCTAGCAGCGCACCTGGTGACGAAAATATTAAACTGTGCAGAAAGTATCCCCTCCCACCCTCAACGATATTCAAAACTAACCCAATTTAAAATAAAACATTTACGATTTTATTCCTCACAGCATATTCTACTGAAAATTCTTACCGGAGCCAACAGGAAGATAAAAGAGACGATGTGTTTTACACTACCCGATTAAAATATAACCAGACAGAGACAAAAAATAAAGCAAAAGGTTAGACAATTGGGATTGTATTCTTTGGATATGGAAAAGTCTGCAAGAACTACTTAGATAGTTCAATTTATTATATTACTATTACTTTACAATACATTCAACAACACTATTTTTATAACGTCCATAAACTCACTGTTTAACATACACTGCTTATACACACACGTATCACTTTATGTTCACTTATTAGCAAGTTTCAGTCCGCCATCTTCATCTTCGACTCTCCCGTACAGCAATATCTTGAACGGATAGAGAACTCTCGGTTATGTACCCAACACGTAGTTCTAATATTCACCACCTACGACGTTGGGCGCTGATCACCTTATTTCAAACCCACAAATCCAGATGGTGCTGACCGCAGTTTCGCATCCTATATGTATTTATCCATGATTTCTCGCGCTTGACTCTTTAACGGGGCACTTTGTCCGCCTGCCTTTCCTTCCTTCCGACATTGCACAAGTCACCTGTTTAGAAACTCTCGCAGAAACTAGAAAACGCACACTAGTCACACACTCCACCAATAACAACGAAGATAATACGTGTAATATAATTTAAACAATAGTTATCGAAACACTAAAAAAATACAACTAAATCATATTTTAATTCACACAAAGCACGCGCTAACCACCAAACTCAAAGTAATCCTGGACACTGTATTCGCATTCACCACTAGACCGTGGTATTCATGTGCAACTTGTAAACAGACACGGCAACACCGTCCCGTTACCATGGTTACGCATCTCTCGTGATTGGTTGGTTTGAATGGTTGCCATGGTAACAAGCTAAAGGCGCCAATTGTCAAGTCGGAAGTAGTTTTGGACAGATCATAGACCATTACATTTTATTATAGATATAATTTTTAGCTTAATATGTAAGTGCTGAAGCTATAGATCATCTTCTCTAATAACTGAAAGGAGCTACATTAAAAGGTACGCGAAAAAGCGTCCTTGCAACGGAGTTTGTGGCTGAGAAAAACAATGTGTAAGCTCCAAGCTTATTGGCCATTAATTGTCTCGCTCAGAATTTTGCTGTTCCACTGAAGGAATCTAGAAAATTTTCACATCTTTTGAAAATATTTCTTAACACACGCTGGATTTCTTCTTCGTCGATAAAATTACAGTCTAGGTACATGTACGTTTCATACGATTAATTTATGAACTACTGTGATCATAAAGATTTAGTTTAAAAATTTTTTGTCGATTTCCACGATTTCCACGCTCATGTCTTCGATGAAGTCTGTTAAGTTAACGATTTCGTGAGGTACGCTTTTTGCCTGTAGCCGATGTCGTCGAGTTTTTTTTTTTTTTAGTTAGAATGTGATTTAATAGCTTGTTTTTTATTTAAAATGAATTTTTTCTCCCACTTTCTTCATGATATTGTGTAATTTTTTAATCAGATGAATGTTCAACCCCAGGGTATTTCCGTACAAATGTAGTAGACCTAAAATATTTTTTTTTACGATTTCTTCGTAATGTACGTATCACAAATTAAGATTCGTAGCATAAATATATCCTACATTGCCACGAACTAAACTGAATTGCACTAGCTGGAAGTCAGCTGTATAGCAATACTCTAACTTTGACTCCCCTTCAGTCTTTTGTTATCTGTCCACAATACGCAGTACAAAATCTTCCTTTGCTAGTTCCGTGGGAAATTCACACAATATTTCCTCTGCAGTAGAATTCAATCTGTATGAATGAAATGCCCACGGCATTTGTATACGCGGAACTTGTTTCCTGGCGAATGCTCTGTATCTGTAGTTGGGTAAAATCTTACAATAAAAGTATAAATAAATTAGAGTCTGTCTTCTGGTAACTATCTAATAATTCAGCGGGCTTCGAAGATTTGTCTGTATAACGTAGTACCGGTATTATGTTCTTAAGTACCGTGAAGTCTACAGAATATATATTTTTAGAATTGTAATTAAGGTCTGTTATTTTCTAAAGACTACTCACGACGAAAATTGGACAAAATATGAAAAAATAAGTAACTAAAACTTATTTTCTAGATCAGAGGGAATGCTTAAAGAAACTGCCTTTAATGCAGGAGGTAGCTTTGACGTCCTCAGGGGAGAAAAATATCAAAGAAATGACCTGCATGTTAGATATCTTCACCTTTGAGAACAAAAAGTACAGACTCTGCATTGCAGCGTGCTCTCGAGATGTTCAAATTCTGGTCATTTCTATTCCGGAGATAGCTTATTCGATTCCAAGTAAGAGCATGAAATATTAATGCGGACCAGTTGATGTTCTTCTAGCTTTCATGTAACACTCTCATATCCTTTCAGTTTCTTCAGATTGAAAAATCCCGTTATGAATTATTGATTTTCATTTCAAGTACTTAAGGGCGCCTAGAACTCTGTAATAAATCCTTGTTTTCATGGATGTAAACTTCAAAGGGGAAAGGACTTAATATGGAAAACTACTTTCTTCACAATAGTTACAATTATTACGTACGGTACATCGAGGAATTGTCTTCTGCGTTTCCATATAATTTCATTGTTAAACATAAAGTAGACAACACTAAATATTCCTGACCATGGGGTCAGTGTGACGAAAATATTAGTAGTAAGAGAATAATAGTAGGGTGGTACACCTCTGATGGTCAAACGTTCAGGTGGTAAGGGTTCGAGTTCCGTTCAGGACTGGGATTTCTCATTGACTATTACACTTTTACTACGTTACACTACTCTTGACCAATAAAACGGTACGAAAGGACGTCTTTCAACCAATCATGGCTGCTTATCGCACAATTTTATCGCGTCCCTAGCATTTGTTTAATTTTATCGCGTCCCTAGCATTTGTTTATTTTTATCACTACCCTAGCATTTGTTTCTTTGTTTGTCAACATTTCAAACTGCACTGGTCTGGACGTCAAAAAACACAAAATTACAAACCACTCCAGTCGATGCACAGTACTTTCAAATATCACTCGCATTGGCATTCAAGAACAAGAATTAATAAAGATCACTGGTCATATATGAAGAGCACTATTCGGAAATTCTGAATAAGTTGAGGGATACACCATGTACATCAACGAGTTCACTTCTTTTACGCACACATCCAATATAACATCAACTGAACCACCAACCACTAACGCATTCAAATTTGAAAATTGTACTTTCAATAATTGTTTCTTTTATAATTATTCATGTTTATTTTTTATTTCATCATCGTTAAGTAAAACGTTTCTTGTTTATTTCATCATCCCCAATTAAAACTTTTCTAACACTTGTTTATATTATTTAGGTTATGTTTGTTATAACTTCTGCTATATGATATTATGGATAGTCACGTATCAGAGATTGTTTAATACGAAGATTTATTGAAAATCATCTGTCAAGTGACGTAGATTACTGGGATCCGGATGATTGAATTGGAATGCAAATGTTTTAATAAAAATGAAACTGAATCAACAAAGTCTTCTTGACTGGTAACCGTCCACAGAGTTCAATGAAAATCCCATACTTGGCACAACTGATAACAAGAAAACATAATCATAAAACACTACTGCCACCTAGCGTAATGTTGAGAAGATACAATAATACATTTGAAGACAGTTGTATTTTCCTAAGCCAATTAATATTTTATTGTATTGGAGTACTTTGTTACTTCTAATCTTTATATACTTTCTTTTAATCGTGTATTATTCAATTAAATCCTACTCGAGTTTTGATTTTCTCTAGATAAATCAAAACCTCTGGTGAGATTACTGTTGCTAAACATAAAGTAGACAACACTAAATATTCTTGACCATGGGGTCAGTGAGACGCAAATATTAGTAGTAATAGAAGAATAGCAGGGTAGTACACCTCCGGTGGCTGAGTAGACCTCAGGTGGTAAACCTTCAGGCGGTAAGGGTCGAGTTCCGGTCAGGACTGGGACTTTTCACTGAAAAATCCACAGTGACACTTGTGGCGGACAAGGTCGTATTTTCGGTTATTCTTGTGGTTCTCCCTTCTCCCCATATTAGGCATCTACAACATTCAGTTAACATCTCTCCATTCCGTCGTCATTCCGTAGCGTTTCCCGAAAACCGGCTAGCGACGCACGAAGGGGACTGGCCTAGGGTTGCCTGCTCGAAACCTGGATATATAGCGAACCTTAATGTAGTCAGCCGGTGTGGGTTTGAGAATGCACCGACCTTGAGGATTACCTGTTCTATTATTCTGTTGTTTTTACTCTTAAAATCTTTCAGTATTTACTACTGCCTTAAACTTACTGTTAGTACTGCAATGCTTGGGAAAAGTGGCTTAAGTCAGTTTCTACAAATATTTTTTATTAATTTATTGACAACTAACGGAACATCTGCTCGCTTGGGAAAAGAGACATACAGTAGAACTTGGTTATAACGACATCCAAGGGACCTTGAAAATTATGTTGTTATAAACGAGTGTCGTTGTAACCGAGATTCATATTATCAGTCTAGTGAGGTAGAAAATGAAAAATAATAAACATAATTAGGCTTATTTTAGATTTATGTATTCACTTTTAAGCATACCATAAACACAATAAAATACATGTACAATTATAAATATAATATTCTGTATTAAAACAGTTTGTTCAGTACTCACAAAACTTATTTACTGAAGAGTGAAATAATCAGTCATTTTGCTCTGTTGACTCCTACTTGCCCAATATACACTTTCTAAATTAAATTCTATGTTCATTATTTCAGTTGCAATTTCACTGCTCCTTCATCTAGCTTCAAACTCCCTCCTCTAGCTTCATAGAAATGTTCACAATTCTAATGGCTTCTAAAGCGTCATTCACTTCTTTTATTTATTTATTTATTTATTTATTTATTTATTTATTTATTTATTTATTTAACCTGGTAGAGATAAGGCCATCAGGCCTTCTCTTCCCCTCTACCAGGGGATTACAACTACAATATAAAGAATACAATTATAATTATAATTATAATTAATATTGAATTTACAAATAGTGGCCATACTGCGTTAAAATGCGTGCACTTAGTGTAAACTTCCTGTCGAAACTGACCGCATGCAGGTACCAGTGGCCATACTGAGTTAAAATGCGTGCACTTAGTGAAAACTTCCTGTCGAAAAAGGCCGCATGCAGGTACCATTAATACCGCATGAATTCGGGCAGATTACAATGGGATGAGGAATCTGCCTGCATTCCAGAGGTCTATGATTGAAGGGAACGGTAAAGGATTTGTCAGCTTTCAGCAAAATATTTCTTAAAATACTTTGGTTCTTAGAAAATTGCATTCCAAACTGAGGTTGAAAATGACGTTATATGCGAGGTAAACGCATATGCGTTTGTCGTATTAAGCAAGGTAGGAAAGCATATGTCTTATGGGGAATTAGTTGGGACCACAGAATATTTGACGTTATAGGCGAGGTGTTTCACAAAACGAGGTCGCTATAACCAAGTTCTACTGTAAGTATTTCCCCCATTACAATAATTCATACAGAAGAAAATTAAATCGACATAAACCAGTGTGAAGACGGTATTTTTTCCTTCTCCTGTAAAATTAACATTTTTTACTTGTGCCACTTTTCCCGAGCACTACAGAGTTTTAACCTATAAAATTTTCATGTATTTTGTGACATTGAAGTGTGAAAATATCTTTGTACATCACATCCAGTATTTAATATCAAAATTACGTTTCCTGTAAATATTACTACTTGTAATTTATTTTCCTGCTAATATATATTCCTTGGGAATTTTAATAATTTCCATACTTGATTCATGATTTGTTTTTTGGATAAAAATAAATAATGGTATTATACCGCAAGCGTACTAGTTTCATTTGAAAAGTTTCTGCTCATTTCACAAGCCATAGTATTTTGTAATCGGTAACACATTCTCAAACTTCAGAATTTTGAAGTTGGTAACTCGTTTTCGAGCTTCGAAATTTCGGATCGACATCATATGGTAATGCTGAAATCCTGCACGGAAATATCATATGTACTTTGGTACATCATAATAATATGATATGCGTAAGTAATCACTTAGTGATTGAAGACAGCGCGCGGCGCTATCTCGTCGGATCCTGGCCATTTAGTCACTCGTAATGAGCGCACCTCTGTACATAATGCGTTGGACATTGAGCTACTGTCACATACTCTGTGACAGTACATGAGGGCTGGCCACCAGAGGGGAAACTGAGCGGTGGAACTTAAACTGAAAGGGATTCTATCCGGCATCGGAACTGGAATCTGTGTGATTTAGTTGATAAAGCGTTAGCACGTACAGCTGAAAACCCAGGTTCAAATCCCGACCCCGGAGAGAATTTTTCACTGTTCTATCAATCCTTCAACATAAAATAGGATAATTGATTTTCGTTTACACATGATGGCCACAAATTATCTCACAATTTGCATCTTTAATGTTGATACATGCAAGCATTTAATTTCTGGTGGAAAGTGAAAAGAAATCACCAGTGACGATCTATAAATGATACAAAAATTAGTGTCAGGCTGATATTTACACAACTCCTTACACCTTGATAATTTATTCATTTTCATTATAAAAGCAAGAAGGTTTTTTTTCAATCATTCTATTCATATCTAATATTTTATTTGAAATTGACTGGATCAGAAAATTTAACCCTACTAATAATCAAATTTCATGCATATTAAAGAATTCTAACCTCTCCGATATATTGAAATACTCATGTATTTAAGTTATTGCTATATTTTAATAACATGAAATTTACTGTACCTGAAGGCTTTCAGTGGCAGAGAATCTCAAGTAAACACGAAGTTGTAATGCTGGAGGAACTGGGAAACCTCTCTAGTTCGGTTTTGCAAGAGTGCGTTCCACTTTCGGAAGTATTGATTCTGAAACCGTCCTTTTGTGAAAACGAAACCTCCTTCTGAATTCAAGATCATTATAAAATCAAAGGGATTCGTAGCGTTTCGCGAGTACGCTTTGGGGCGCGAATTCCCTGCATTTCAATAACTTCCTCTGCCATTTCTTCAATATCGTTATTAATTGTTAGGTTAAAACTGAAATAAGTCAGGTTTCCCCTTGACTTGATTGTCAGCTTTAACTTATTTCACCACATTAGTAGCAACTGAGTGATTATGAGTTGTAAAATCTTCCATGTCATAAAATCTGGCTTTGTATTTGTATTTATTTTGCTAATAATTGTAACATAAACTATAATGTAAACAGATAAAACTTTTTTTAAATAATTTATTGATAGATCAGCGCATTTAGCGCTATACAGATCATTTCTAAATAAAATATAAGTACAATACATGATACTGAATTGAGGGCAGCCTAGATTAGGCTCCTCAATGAACAAAAATAATTGTTAATAAATAATTATATACATAGGTTGGTGTGATGATAAATTTTGATTATAATATGAGGTCCATTGGAAGTCGGCTCTTGATTCTGGTGGGAAATGTGGACTTTCTTCCGAGAGAGTAGTGGATGGCGCCTGGAACATTTTCTAGGTTGTTATAGAAGTTCTTAGCTTGTGAATGAATAAACTGTTTGATTGTGTCAATACCAGTTTCTCTGTGTAGTTGGCTGTTACGGACAAACCAAGGAGACTTGAGTGAAATTCGTAGGACTTTATTTTGAAATGACTGGATGTGTTTAATTTCACTTATTGCAGCTCCTCCCAGACAGGACAGGCGTAAAGCAGTAGAGGCCGTAATAGAGATGTGTAAAGTAGCATGCAATTTTGTAGCTTTAGAGATGATTTCTAGTGAGTCTTGAGTAGGCCAATTTAAGTTTGTTGTTGATCTGATGTTTCCATGATAGACGGCGATCTAAGTGCACTCCAAGATATTTTACAGCTTCATCCTTTGGTTTCCACGGTATCACGTTGGGTGAAAGATTTATGCATGGAGGATTAGCAGGACGACACAAAGTAAATATCATTGCTTCGCTTTATTATAGTTCAATGCGATGCGCCAATTTTCAGGCCAAGGGCATATGATGTTTAAGGCTTCCTGAAGGTGATTTGAGGCTATGTTAATGTTGCCATGGGTTGCATAAATAGCTGTATCGTCTGCATACATAGCAATTTGTGCAGTTTGTGTTGCAGGAATGTCGAAGTATATACATTGAATAATATGGGACCTAAGATAGAGCCTTGTGGAACGCAGATACTTTAGCTCAGCTCTGAAAGAGTAGAACTCGAGTAAAGTAAATATTACGTAATAATCATTAAGTACGGCTTCTTTTGACCGAAATCTGCAATAAATACGAGACTAAAGTTTGGCTTAGATACAAGTACACTTAACTCGGGCCATGGCTGTGGAGTAACGGTTAGCACGTCTGACCGTAAAACGATCGGACTCCGGGTTCGAATTCTGGTTGAGACAAGTTACCTGATTGGATATTCCCCGATATTTTCTCACAACCAATTGAAGTAGAAATGCTTGGTAATTTTCGACTTTGGATCTGGAATTTATTTCGCATCACTAATTCAAATGTCATTGTCATCCTTACCGGGTCTAGGGAATTTCGTAACCGAAAATTTGGTCGCCGTTATAGATTGTCACCTATTTTTTCTCATTAGTTTTTTGGTCATGAAATACATTTTGTCATCATGTCTTTTATCATTGAGGAGATCTTATCACCGAAGATATTTCGTCGTCATATAAATTTTGCCATCATTTTTTTTATACTGAGGGGATTTCGTCACCAAAATAATACAGAACAGAAATAATAGACTGTTTTTATTATGAGTCCAAAAGCATTACTGTACAATTATTTTAATGCTCTGTATTAACATGGATTATGAAGTTGCATACATTCATCCTGTTTTTGTGGAATTTCAACCAACATTTTCAGTGAAGTTGTAACCTATGGTGCGTAGGTAACCAAGGATGTTATCTTCTGTGCTATAGGTTTCATACCTATCAACAATTCCTGCAATTCTGTTATCTAAAGACGTGTATTTCTTCTTTTTTCCGGTGGAGACTGACCTGCTACTAATTTCTCAATGTCCTTATGTATCCTTGCAGTCTCCTCCTGTATCAACTGAAGGACATGGTAAAAGGAGTGATGTGCTTTGTCCATTAAAGTAGTGACTGGACAGGTTTTCCCTGGTACGAATATAACAGTTCCATGTATTTGGAGGGAACATGGGCTGCCGCCTACCTTTGCCACGTCTACTACCCATGACGTAATTATTCTCAAAGTAATAGAAGAATGGGATTTTCTAGGAGAATATCGAAGCGTGAATTACAACATTCTCTTGTACAGAGGCCAATGCAACCAAGGAATGAAACTGACTTCTTAGTTCGGTGTTTCCTTCTTCAAGATATTCTCCTGGTAGTCCCTCTGTTTGAATACGTATCATTTTATATAGGTATCATCAAGGGAATCAACACGAAAGGGGAAAAATTGTAGTGGCGAATAGAGATGAGGAAATTAATTTGGTAACAAATATGGTGGTGACAAAAGTGATTTGATGACAACATATAGTGGTGATAAAAGTGAATCGGTGATACAATGTTGCAGTGACAGAATATAATGTGACGAAATCACCGGATGACAAAAAATCGGTGACGAAAATTTCTGATCCTATTCTTACCACAGCCCTGGTTAAGTTCACGGTAAAGCCTCCACGTTGAAGTGCAAGCCTTCGGTTCGCTCCTCCATAAAAAAAATAGTCAACTCGAATATGAATACCTGCCGTACCCATTTCCCGAAATTTTAAATAAATCTACAGAAGGTTCTTTTTATGCGAACTTAAGGGTGGTTCACAATAAACCGTGAACGGAAACAACAAAGAGAACGAGAACGAAAATAATGTTAAAATACATGTATTTAAATGTGAGCATTGACAATAGTTACTTGTAAATGCTCACATTTAAATATATTTATTTTAACAATATTTCCTTTCTCCTTCACGTTATCGTATCCATTCCCGGTTTATTGTGAACCAGCCTTTAGTTTCAACGGTTCACAGTGGTCGGAAAGCACTTGTTTGACATGAAAACATACTTTACGAAACTGTTCTAAACAGGCCGACGAGTTCGCCGATCAACTGTCCAGTGTCCAGATATGTAACAAAAATACTTTAAGAAACCGAATAAAATGTGTAATTTCGTCCGTAGTGCGACCTCAAGGTCCATATATATATATATATATATATATATATATATATATATATATAAGCTTTTACAATTGTAATGCGATTTATGTGACTATATTTCATTATTATTATTTTACTGTTGAAAACATTGATATTTTAAATGATTAGTTCAGACCTTTAAGAGTGATCAGGTTGAAAAATTCTTTACTCATATTTTAACTTGCTTACTCGACTTATTTTTAACAAATTCCGTAAATACCTCGCCTCTGATATTCGTTACCTAATGACGCTAGGGACTGCCCGACTTCATCACAATTCAACATTAAATTAGAACATTTTGTCTTATTTAATGCTTTTTAGGTATTGATAGAAGTCTTAATTTGTGTTTTTTACTCTAGATTAAAATTGCAAGTTTCTTGTTTATTTTAGTTAATTAGTCAGGACATAATTAATTACGATTCTTAATTACTCATCTAAAGTTTGTGTGACTGCAACTTATGTATATTTTTGTGTGATTTTTCTTTCTATTTCTATTATTGTGTTTGTCTTTCTGGTGGTGTGGAAGAAAAGGCCTCATGGCTTTAACTACATCAGAATAAATAAATACATACATACATAAATAGATAGATAAATAAATAGATAAATAAATAAATAAATAAATTAGTTGAGTTTTCTGGAAAACGTGAATGTATAACATTTTGTAGGACGAGGTAGAAGTCTCTTTTTTTTTTTTTTTTTTTTTTTTGTCATATAAGCCCAAGTGTCGTTTAACGATTTTCGACAAAATTAAATGCTCACATTCCTGCCTATTGAAGTTTTTTACTATTATAGCTCTTGATTTGTGTTTAATGAACGGGCTTGAGAGGTGCATGATTAACCGTTTGAGATAGACCTTCGAAAATTTGTATACATGTTATGCTGCATAATATATATCAACATCTCATATGGTCCAGAAATAATTATATAAATTATTAAAAATTTGTAAATTTAAATTTTGTCACATCTCGAAAAATCATTATTTCTTCTGCAATAATAAAAAATTCTGCCTAAAATTTGCTCTACATACCTTTCAAACTCTCTGAAACTCAACTTGCTATTTACTTTTATAACATTATTCTTCAATTAGCAAGAAAAAATTATTTTACATAGTCAAATTATTTAGTGGTAAATATACGACAGATAGAATGCCTTACAAAATATTCAGATCGCTCAGTATGGAAAGATACGCACTGTTACATGTTTTAAATAAGATGAGAAAAATTGTATTGATTTTTTTTTTTTTTTTTGAAAATCAAATTTTATCACTTTGTGTAATAGAATTCTGTCATCAATTTTGTGAAATGCTTTCGAAAAATAAAATCCATGTAAATTACATCTGATCTTATGCCCACATACAAAATGTTGTATCATTTCTGTGTGGAATAAAGAGGAGAACGTTCGGACAAAAGAGGACATCTGGTCACCCTAAACACATTGCTTTATGGCATGTAACAACTTAGGCTACTATTTTATTAATACAAATCATTTTAACAATCCTATTTTAAACTCTTATCCATAAGTTTCTGTTCGTCAAAAGCCTTCTTATGTTCAAGGTCGAAGTACCGTCTGATACTATTTTTTTTATAAATCTCAATTGAACAGTTGAGGTATTGAATTTTACATGTTTTCATAATGACAAAATAGTGTTGTTCTCTTATTATTGTTGTTGTTGTTGTTGTTGTTGTTTTTTTTTTAATTAAAACGAAACCTACAATTTATTCGCCATATTCCATCAGTTTACACGTTCCTGATTAGAACGTTATGGTACGAAGTTCAACCTCTATTTGCTGTACTTACACACAGACAGGTAGAATATTTGTAGAGGGAGAAATGAAGGTGTGGTGTATACAGTGACCACACTAGAACCACAGTCTAGTATATACAATCGCGAAGCTTGGGGTGATTTTTTGCATTTCTTGCGATAGTTGCTAGCCGCTTGGAGCGCTATGTGTACTAGGAACAATAGACTGTGTTACTGGCATCGTGATCTAATACAGGCCGTAAGGCAGACCATGTGACTCGCTTAACCCGGCGTTTCAACCATATCAATTAATTGGAATGCATAAAAAGTAACCTATATTGCTCTAAAATGTAGTGTAATTGCATTAATAAAATTTAAAACAATGATTAGGAGTCATTTCAGACAAAATTCACTTGTGAGTTAAGGTGTAATATTATTTTTGGTGTGAAAATTACGTTGTTCGTATGTGTAATACCTGCCTTTATTTGTAATTATTTCTGCAACATATTATGCAACAAGAAGTAAAGGGAACTTATGGACTCATTACACTAAATAAAACTTAGCTATGATACGCAATAAAGTTATAATATAATAATTCATTGAGCTCCATACACTGAAATAGAAAACCCGAACATATATTACGGCCTGGTCTAGATCGAAAAGGCATTGACTGTGCCGTATTTCGCATTGTTGTGAAAACTTGTGTAAACTGTGAAATGTTCGTTATCGGTTGTAATAATTGTAAATGGCTAAAATACAATAATTTTAGTAATAATATGGGAAAGGAGACGTTGTTGCACTATAAATTCTAAGAAAAAGAGGTCAGAGTTATCCTTCCGAAAGATCCAGGAAGGTGAGTTTATAAAATATAATATATACTTTATGAAAATAATATATAAACCTTATGTATTTCGTATTTCAGTAGTGGAAGGAAGGTGTTAATTTTTCAAAAGGACACGACATCGGAAGTACAATACATTTTATCGTCTGCTAGGGAAAGAGTCTGTGATGAGGCGATAGTAGCGATCCTGGTGGCTATCAACCGTCTATGGATGCATATTTCAACTGTCTATGTTTGCATATTTAGTAAGTATTGAGCTTCGCAACTCTATATACTAAACTGTGCTAGAACTTTGTGCCCATCCGTGATTTAGACTGTACATACAGTATGCCCAAATAGCCGTGTAAAAATGCAGACGCAAATAAATGTATAAGCATGATTAACACGGAAAACTCTGTGAATGTTACAAACGCTGCATGTGTATGCAATAAAAGCAGCTTGTTATTCAGGAGATAGCAGCATCAAGCATTTAGTACAGACAGTATACATAGCCTACGCGGTCAATTCTGTGCTTTCAATCCCCGTCTCTTGAGATTTTTGCGTGGAAATAAACAAACGGAAGCAATCTGTGGTAGAAGTTATCAGGGCAGGTAATCACGTTAGACATGCAGGGGTGTGCTACCCCCACTTCACCTTCCTGCACGTTTGGTTGGTGGGGCAAGCAATCGACTTATGAGGTATCGTGTTGATGCACATTCATTGTCCTGTACGTTGGGGAAAAAGTCACGAACACCGGATTCTTTATTGTTTTACACTGAAAATGGGCGTAAAACGACATCCCAAGATGGCGAGTCTGATTAGTCAAAATGAAAGTAAGAAATTAATATAATATTGTTCCTATTTCGCTTTTCAGGGGATTTCGGCTCGTATACTACAAGCAAGTCGAGGTGTATTTTCTTTGGACAATCACTGACTATGTTCGTACGTTAAAGTTATGCTGTGTTGTTTCAAGCAGTGGCATGCGCCATGTTGATCACATGACCAGAGAGTCACGCTATTTCTCTATGACCATCCCTTGTGACAAAAGTATTGATGATTGATTTGGTTATTACTTACGTTCTCAATAACATGTCTACAGGGTGAAGTAGTAGGCCTAATATGCGTTACAAGAGCGGCATGTTGATGTTTTCATGTTCGAGGAAAAGATTGAAAAATCAAAACGTAGTTGAGCTTTTTTAATTTCCGAGAACATGAAAACAAACATACCGCTCGTGTATCGTACATTATTTTGTGCGAAGATCGTTTATTACATACCTGAAAGACGAATTTCCAATTAGTTTCAATGAAATCTCCATCTTGGTTTCTGTTCAATGACGGCAATTTTGGAAAACAAAAATATCTCTCCTCAACATTGTTGTCATAAAATGTTTTCTGTGTTTACTATATTGCAGCAGGCCGTGATATACGTCTGTCTTTTTTTTTCCTCCAGTCTATAAATGCGAACTTAAAACAAACGGTGAGGTTATGTAATGATTTATTTTTCACTTTAATATTTTAACAATATTATTTATATAACATATTGCAGTAATAACATCGGCATCTGGAATCTTGTTGATTTTTTTCACGGCTTCCTTAATGTTACTTGCATCACGAATGCAATAACTTTAGTGGAGTAGTAGAGTTTACTGAATTTTTGCAAGTATTTAAAAACAATAATTAACAGTGCAATTTAGGTGAAATTGTAGTGATAAGTTTCCAATTTATAATTATTACTATGTTGAACGTCTTTAAAAATAATACGTTAAAAGCCTAAAGCAGTAAAATGAATATGACGCTTAAGCGGTAAGAATAGGGAAATTGTTATGTGTGTTACGTTGGGAATACTGAATGTGGTATTTCACACTTACCGCGTATTGGTTTTGTGCGGAAAGCAAGAAAATACGCACGATCTCGCATAAAGTAATTTAACCAACAAATTCCGGGAGGTTGTATGGGACACCAAAACAAACGGTTTTCTCTAAAGTCATATTTTCCTCAGAAGCTTTATTAAACCGGCAGAGGACGTATTCGTTCTTTATTACATGACGACTCTACAAATTCACATGTTGTTGTTCGTCTTGACCTTGACTTTGACCTTGCTTTATTAAACCGGTCTGGGGGCCCGGATATTTGCTGCAGCAGGGGAAATAAACCATAATCCTGAAATCTTTCACCGCATTAGACAATCCATATCCCGCCGATGTAATCTTTGTGTACAGGTCAATGGAGGTATTTTTGAACATCTTTTGTAGTGATTTTGGGATATAAATGTTTTTTAATATCTTTTGCAGTGATTCTGATGTGTAAATGTTTTGTAAGAGACTGCGATGTTATATTAAATAACCTAAATGCAAATTTGAACAGAAGGCTACAACGTGTGCATAATGCGTGCGTCCGTTATATTTGCAATATTCGTAATTATGATCATGTTTCCCCGTCTTCCCAAAATCTTGTCTTGGTTCAGGCTAAGTGATCGACGAGCCCTGCATTCTCTTATTTCAAGTTCTGCGCACCGCTACCCCAATGTATTTGGCTTCTCGTTTTTTTTTTTTTTAATTTATCCGCATACCATGAGCTAAGCACCAGGTCTCATACTCATACTCTACCACAAGACATCTTTATATTCTTCATCCTATACAGTTTCAGATGAAAGAAATTGGAACTCGCTTCCGAATGATGTCAGGGGTTGTTGGACAATAACTTCATTTAGGTCAAAATTACATAAATTATTATTTAACAGATTAATTACTGATTAATATTTGTTACTTATAATGAAACTAACATCTGTCTATTTTTATTATTAGGTCTACTATTAAATTCTCTAAATAAAATACAAAACCTCTAATGGAAAAATCTCATTAGATTAATATTATACTCATTATATAAATAAATTTTAGATTTATATTTTGCTCCCTAACATAGTTCTAGTAAACTTCTATTTAACTTATTTTCATAATTTAACCAACTAGCTATCTCTACTTAGTTATATAATTCTTTATACATCTTGATTACACAACTTTTAACACTATAGCACTTCGGAAAACGTATTATGCCTTTCTCGTGTTGAATATTTACATTACCTCGTTAACAGGCAGAAACATGATAGCCAGGTAATGTAAAAATTTAACACGAGAAAGACATAATACATTCCTCGTCAATCCAGTCTGTGGGCTCCTAGTGAATGCCGTTCGCAGTTACACATCGTTTCGCATGTTTCCCAGTTTACGGTTTCTCGAAGTGTTGTGTCCCACTTGAGAATTGCTTCATGCCCAGGTGGATCTACATTCCGTGTATGACGAACACGACGTTGTATTCGCGTAACAGATTTTTCTTCTGCTAGCCATAGCACGCAATGAACTTTCTGTTGTGATGTCCACATGTGTACCATAGCGTGTTCTCCTACAAAATGACGCCAGGCTTGTTTTTGTGCCCTAGCAACAAACAAACGAAAGTTACGCATGCAGCTGTTTTCAAACTTTGTTGCATAAACTTGGACAGTTTCTCTATCTTGTCAGATGTAAATCATAATATCTTGATCTCATTTTAAGTGGTGAACATTTATTTCTCGATTCCTCTAAGAGGGACACGGTGAACAATTGGAAATCTTTTGCGCGTGCTTATAGAACCTGTTTAATGAGTAGCAGACAGTACACTTCTGAGTAGCAGATGACTCCTCGTACTAATAGTCTCTGATTAGTGTAGTGTACAAAGAGCGTTAAATGTTGAACTATCTCTAGTTTGAACCCGGTTCGATTCCCTTCAAGTAAAGTGAATATTTATCGGCCTTATTCCTGCGACAGAAGTGTGAAACGGTGCGAGCAAATTGACAACCTGATCTGTCCCGTGTAATCTGAATAATTTAATGTGTTTCGATGAAGCCAACGCATTCGATCCGATTGAACCCCGTGTCTGATTACGTTCAGTCAGCAGCGCTTCCAATTTCGCCAAAACATGTTGACTGCCCAGAGCTTTTTTTTTTCACTTTCATCCACACACAACTATTGACCTGAAAAATGTCCATCCTGTGTTTTTATTTAGAGCTCGTAAACATGAAAAATATATCAAACATCTATCAAAGTGATTTCTAGTTGCTTTAGGTGCAAGTCTGTCGTATGTAATGCTATTCATTTCTAAAGCTCCCTCTAAACTATTCACCGTTGGCAAGTAATTTGTATAAGTGAAGGTCTGCATGCCTAAAATATAGCTTGACAGAATTTCCCGGAATAGATCTATACTGTTAAGTTCAATTGCTCTGTCAGAGACTTACAGTACCACGGATTCACAACACTCATTAAGCGATCACGCTACTTGATAATCAGCTAGAGTTGTTCAACAGTGTTATGCTATTGTACCAAATGCGTGTGTATGTTTGTAATTTTAAACAAACCATATTATTTTACACTAGTACCTAATATAATACAGTTCGCAATCCACTTCACATAATTTAAACCAGGTATTTTCAACTGCCGATTCTGTGACGTCACACGAGTTCTTGAGAGAAAGTATACTGAGGATCACGTAAGAGTAATTCCTAAAAGACTAATTTGGCCAATTTTCGGCCCAAATATTACTCTAATTACACTGAGTGAAGTTTCCTTCTCATTCCGAAATTGATTTTGTGATGATAGAAGCGATTACTTACAAATTAAATAGACTGAACTAGGACCTGATAACCCTTGCACAACATTTTATAAATAAGCAGAGCAAAACGGAAAGGTGCGTTTTTACCAGAGTAGAACAACAAATGAAGGGTGTATATGCGCTGCAGGCTAGAAAGCAGATGAAACTTTGCTCGAGTGACAGTTTTTAATCGATTATTTAAAGAAGCAGTGTCAACGAGGCGCTTATTTAACGTCGTGCGGTGGTATTGGTGTTAGTGGGACTATATTCCAGCGAAATAACGCTTAATTACCTGACATTTCCCTTAGAATTTGGAGAATTTTCAAAATAAAATCTAACCAGAAAATCAACCTAAATGCAATTTGAATCCGTGCTCAGGCATATTCTAGGATCAGGAGACCACCTTATCTACACCGGTGGCTAAAAAGACCATAGGCATATTTTACAATGATTTTCCATATACGTAGTCATAGTAAAAAAAAAAAACACACACACACACAAATGTAATCTGTTGATATATGTTACATCCGAAAAATATTTCTTTCTTATATCAAATTATGCACACTTCATTCCCCATTTATTTATTCGCCCGTTTCCATGCTCTTATTAATTATTATATTATCATAATATTAATACTCGATCACAACGCGATAACACGCTAGACATTCCACTCCACACATCATCTCTCTATTCCTCATCCTTCACTGTTACTATTTCTCTTCACTGGAACTCTCTGCCGCCTGAAGTCAAGGGCTGCCGAACCTTGAAATCTTTGAAATCCATGTTAGAAAATTATCTTACGAGGAGTTGCCAAACTAACTTACCGTTATGACAAGTGTTCTATTGCATGATTCCACGTATTCACTACATTGTTTATATTCTAGTGATATTTATTTTATTTTATCTGTTTTTGTTTCATCATATTTACCGATAATGGTATGTCTATCATGTGATAACTTGAGCTACTTATAATCATAGTTCTCCTTGCATTATTATTATTATTATTATTATTATTATTATTATTATTATTATTATTATTGTCATTATTATTATTATTGTTGTTATTATTATTATTTTGTCTCTTTTTTATACTTTGTATGTCTAATTTATTTTGACCTACTGTTTACATTATATTATTTTTTTCTTTCTTTCTGTATGTTATATACTACGACTCATTTTTACTGACTTGTTGTTTACATTGTATTGAGACTATGTACTTCAGTTTTGTGTGTATGTATGTGTGTGTGTGTGAGAGTGTGTGTGCTGTACTTTGTAAATTTGTAGTGCTTTTTGTATCGCACTTTTACTCCTGATTGAGTGTCAGAGAAGGCCGATGGCCTTAATTCTGCCAAGCTAAATAAACTATTATTATTATTATTGTTATAGTTATTATTATTATTATTATTATTATTATTATTATTATTATTGTTATAGTTATTATTCTTATTATTTTCTGTATCTATAATAATCTATTGATAATTACACTGCTCAACAGTGATTTTGTTAAATGTAAAATTTTTGCTGTTTCTTATGTAATTTCATCTACTGATTCCTAAAATGAAGTCAGAATTTTTCTATCACCCACCATTTTTTTTCTTTTTGTAATTTTAGAAAAGTTAATTTATTTTTATTGCTATATACAGTCCTTAACATGCTAATGGAAAGAAAATATTTCAAATATATCATTTTATTGCTTTAACAATTGACTTATAACTTTAGATCACTGTTGCCTGTGAAATCAGAATCCATAGCAATGAATTTTATTCCTCATTAGACTGTGAGAGTTAGTATTAATTTTCATTGAGGTGAAGCAAATTTCATAACCCATGTTTTCATTGTCATAATTTTAAGTGTGGTAAAAGTACCTTATAAAGTGAAACATACCTTGAAATATTGTGTAAATCACATAAACAATTATTTGTGTTACATTTGTAGTTAGTTAAATTGGAAGTACATAGGCGAATTTTACAACACTTGTTAAAAGAGCATAAGAGTGTTATTTTGATTGCAAAATAGATGAGGACAGGAACTGGACTCCTCAAATCTGTTGCGCTCCAAGGCTAAAAGGATCCCGTCAGAATATGGCTTTTCCAGTTCCAATGATATGCTTGAAACCTAAGAATCATTCAACAAACTGTTACTTTCTAGAAGATCGAAGATTACAGAGAACTTGTCAGCGAGCTAATTCAGAACTATAACGTGATGGGGTGTAATATGTCTCTCAAAATAACTTCTTGGATTCTCACCTAATTTTTCTTTCCTACCTTCGAATAGTGAACGACGAACGTGGTAAGCATTTTCATTAGGATTTTTCTGAAATGGAAAGGCTATACCAGAAAAAATAGAGACCAAATAGTCTGGCAAACTACTGCGGGACACTCAAAAGAGATGTTTCTCAAGCAAAGTATAGTCTAAAATCTATTTCACACACTTTTTAGGTAAGAAAATATGATTTTAGGTAAAATGTTAGAAGGTATCAATACTAGAAAAATTTCAACTATATTCCATATAGTTACTCAAAACCCAGGGCGATAGAAAAAATTTTGAGAACAGATTTGAACTCAGCACGAAAAATACTATAAGAACAACCCATAATTTATCTTTTAACAAAATATATGTTTAATTTTGTTGACCAGTGTTATAAATTATAATTATGTAAAATCTATATATATAATTTGAACAGGTAATGGAAATTACGGGAAAACGGCTGAACGGATTTTAATAAATGGCCCCTCATTTTGAAGCTTGGAACCCAAAGGTTTTCGGAAAAATAGTAGTTTTTCAATGAAATGTTAATTTTCCTACATAAGTTTCCTATTTTCCAAAATCCATCTGTCGTCAGTTTTGAGAACTAGCTAATTGCATTCAGAGAAGCCAAGCGAGCATCAAGTCGGCCGTGTTGCATTTCAGAATAAAACAAAACACACACTACAGTAAACAATATTACACGAAGGCATGATCTGCAAGAATGCTGACATATTTAGAGCTCAAATTAAATTGGTAATTAAAAAATTAACTTACTAAAAATAATTTACAGGTTCGATTCTGTGGTGTGTAATTTTCTGGGTACAGCTGTGTATTGGATATTAAAAACTACAAAACTTGAGGTGGTTTGATGACATTATTACTATTAGAAATGAAATATTATTGTAGTTAATGTCGTGATGTGACTATTTTTCATTAATTATAAATATTAATGCTAGATTGATGATATGAAAGTGAAACGTATTGGGGTTATATAAGTAGATGTAGAGAATAACTTTAAATTAGATTTTGATTTCTATATTTTACTGATTGGCGGCTATATAGTATATGTTACTGAAAGGTATAAAACTTACGTAAGATAATAATATTATTAAAAATCAAATATTTTTATAGTTATTAATCAAGTGGGATTAGGTCTTTTTCATATATTTAATGGCGGTGTGGTGTAGATATTTATATGCGTGGTTCTCTTCAGTATTAGCTCGAGAGAGAGTATCTTTCATTATTATGGACGCAAATAACTTTCAGAATGTCTGGTATTCTCCATTGAAAATAAATCTGAAAAATATTTATTTTAACGTCTAATGAACTTAGTTTGCAGCATTTGCTGCACAAGCCACTAGTATAATTATAATTATATTTTATAAGATCTCGCTCACTTTCTTTCGTTTCAGTATTAATTCTGACATTTCAGTGAAGTCTTCGTCATTTACTAAAACATTCAATCATCGAACTTCGTTTTCATCATACATACAGTAGTGTAGCTTTGGAGCTTATGGATTTACTTTCGCACCGACCGCGACTGTAGGAGAGAACGAGCCTGTACTCCTATACTACAGAAATTGCGTATGACGATGAAACCTTCTTTTGCGACAATATCTATTTCTGTATTGCGTGTTTGGGAGGCTGCAGAAATATAATTCTGAAAGAAATTGAGGACAATCCCCTAGCACGCGTGCTTTTGCCTGTTCCGAAGCCTCAGATGGGCACAGCGATATTATTGAAAATCGAACCCTCAGTTTAGTGAAGGCGGCGGCGTATCCCGAGTGACTGCAGTTATTGTTTTAAGGTTTGAAAAACACTTCTACATTGTTTTGTCACCAAACGTTCGGTTCACACGGGTGTGAGAACTACTAAGCATAGCTTCTATGTTTTCCAGAGAGTCAACTTCCTAAAACAAGACATCGTTAACTATTATTCACGCAGAACATAAGAATTGCATCTATTCAACATTTTTTATCTTGTTTGAACACCAGTATGAACAAAGATGGTAGTATGTTGTTGCTGCGAGAATATCGAATTTAGGATTTATTGTAGAAAAAGCATGTTTTCGACAACTCTGATTCAGAAGACTTGCTTTGTATAATGGAATCTGCAGAGAACGACTTTGACAGTTCTCTGTGGCATCGCCAACAGACTGATTAGCTTTTTGTGCGACTGTCGGAAAATTTTACTTTCTCGTGACTGAGTATTCGGACAGTAGAGTATTGCTGCGTATTCTAGAATTTCTGTGCATAACGTTGCGTGTGTCTTTCATACATGGATAAGGAATAAAGTAGTGAAACTATGAATTTTGCATATGAAGAGTTCGCGGGAAAAACGATAAATGTCACAGTTTTGTTAAGGTTGATGTCATTATCTAATTCAATGGATCACTACGAAATTTAATGTCGTTCTTATGAAAAATGGTAAAAAGGAGAATTATCACCACGAATACAGTAATCCTTTCCTTTATTTTCTATAGAAACAGCACTACATCTTCCAGTTATAGACTCAATTAGATCATTATCTAATCCTTAACAGAAATGTGACATTCATCGTTTTTCCCGCGAACTCTTCATATGTAATAAAAATAATGTATTGAATTGGATTGAATACGGAAGGGGGGACACTATGGCCCAGCCTGTTACGATCTATTGCGCTAACCTTCAAGCTAAGAAGCAAACATTCTGATGGGGACAGATAAAAAATTTAAAATTTTTTCTTCCACCTTGTTAGTAATGTCAGAAGAAGTGCTCATACACATTTTGGCCATTCGCCTGCAATTAGAAGGACCATAAAAAATAAGTTCGCCAGGGACCGTTAACAGAAAGAAAAGACAGTTTCATTGGAAAATATTATTGGAACAGACACAGCAATTGTTGAGTTATTTTACAGCATATTCCCCACCGAAAATGAGACGTTTGTCATATATGGGATCGACAGAGGGATGCAGACGGTCATCAAACGCTTGTTCCGATCCCAGACTCTAAATTCTACGACACAATGATACAAAAATTGATCCCATGGTATGAAAAATGTCTCAATTACAGTAGGGAATATATTGACAAATAGCGCAACAATTGCTGTATCTGTTTCAATAAATCTTTCCAAGCAATTGTGCTTTTCTTCTGTAAACGGCTCCAGGGAAAATCACTTTCTGGACGGCGTCGTAATTGCGGTCGAGTGGCCAAAATTTGTATAAGCTCTTCTTTTGACATTATTAAAATGGTGGAAGAAAGAAATTAACTTTTTATCTGCCCCCATCAAAATATTTGCTTGTAAGCGCATTTTCAATTCCACATCGGCTGACTACACTGAAGTTCGCTGCGTACCCAGGTTTCGAGCAGGCATCCTCCTCGTCTCTAAGCCAGTCCCTCCTTGCGTCGTCAACCGGCGATCAGTGAATGCTAGAGAATGATGACGAAATGGAGAAATGGTGAGGGAATGGTGGAATTGCTAATATGGGGAAAAACGAGAAACCCCCCCCCTCCAAAAACTTCAACTTCGACCTTGTCCGCTACGAATGTCACTATGATTTTTCAATGAAAAACCCCAGACCTGACCGGGATTCGAACCTGGGTCGCCTGCGTAACAGGCCGGAGATCTGATTACTCAGCCACAGCAGGGAGTAAAAATAATGTAACTTCATGTTAGAGATGAAAATAATAAGTTAAACAGTGAAAAGATACAGATTTGATATAAAAATTGTATGCATGGTAATTTTAAAAATCCCCGAACATTTATAACATTTAAATTGCTGAACGAGACCAATTTTACACAAAATGAAACGTATGAAATACAAAAACTCTTAAAAAAAATGGATCTGTGACATGTCACACATTTGTATCAAGTGTTCCTGTTTTCTATTAATATTTTTTTTTGTCTTCTTTGTTTCGCTTTTCTTTGGTCTCTGAATTATCAAATCGAAGATCAAGTAAAAGTGGAAATCTAGCTTTCTTATCCTCCAACAAAGTCCAGAAACCAACCCCAACAAGGCACAGATTGCGAATTGCGGTTTTGGTAAAAAAAGATATGACTCAATTGTTGTAGGTCATACTATTCTGAAATTTGTGAAATTCACAAATTTATTATGTTAACTGTATAGGAGAATAAAACTATTATTATATGACTAAAATAAAAGAATACTAATATGCGTTACAAGAGCGGTATGTTGAAGTTTTCTTGTTAGAGGAAAAGTTTGAAAAAGCGAAACGTAGTTGAGCTTTTTTAATTTCCGAGAATTGAAAGAAAACATACCGCTCGTGTATCGTACATTATTTTGTGCGAAGATCGTTTATTACATACCTGAAAGACGAATTTCTAATTAGTTGCAATGAAATCTCCATCTTGGTTTCTGTTCAATGACGGCAAATTTGGAAAACAAAAATATCTATCTTCAACATTGTTGCTTTAAAATGTTTTCTGTGTTTACTATACTCCAGCAGGCCGTGATATACGTCTGTCTTTTTTTTCCCCCAGTCTATGATGAGTCTGGAATGTTGTTGATTTTTTCACGGCTTCCTTAATGTTACTTGCATCACGAATGCAGTAACTTTAGTGGAGTTGTAGAGTATACTTAATTTTTGCAAATATTTAAAAACAATAATTAACAGTGCAATTTAGGTGAAATTGCAGTGGTAATTTTTTCAATTCATAATTATTACTATATTGAACGTCTCTAAAAATAATATGTTAAAAGCCTAAAGCAGTAAAATCAATATGTCACTTAAAAGGTAAGAATAGGGAAATTGTTATGTGTGTTAGGTTGGGAATACTGAATGTGGAATTTTAGACTTTCCGCTGATTGGTTTTGTGCGGAAACCAAGCAAATACGCACAGAACCAATACGCGGTAAGTGTGAAATACCACATTCAGTATTCCCAACGTAACACACATAACAATTTCCCTCTTCTTACCGCTTAAGCGCGACATTCATTTTACTGCTTTAGGCTTTTAACATATTATTTTTAGAGACGTTTAACATAGTAATAATTATAAATTGGAAACTTACCACTGCAATTTCACCTAAATTGCACTGTTAATTATTGTTTTTAAATATTTGCAAAAATTAAGTGAAGTCTACTACTCCACGAAACTTATTGCATTCCTGATACAAGTAACATTAAGGAAGCCGTGAAAAAATCAACAAGATTCCAGATGCCGATGTTATTACTGGAATATGTTATATAAATAATATTGTCAAAATATTAAAATGAAAAATAAATCATTACATAACCTTACCGTTTGTTCTAAGTTCGCATTTATAGACTGGGGGGGAAAAAAAGACAGACGTATATCACGGCCTGCTGGAGTATAGTAAACACAGAAAACATTTTGTAGGAACAATGTTGAAGAAAGATGTTTTGGTTTTCCGAAGTTGCCGTCATTAAACAGAAACCAAGATGGAGATTTCATTGCAACTAAGTAGAAATTCGTCTTTCAGGTATGTAATAAACGATCTTCTCACAAAATAATGTACGATACACGAGCGGTATGTTTGTTTTCATATCCTCGGAAATTAAAAAAGCTCAACTACGTTTCGCTTTTTCAATCTTTTCCTCGAACATGAAAACGTCAACATGCCGCTCTTGTAACGTATATTACTATTTCCATATTTATAAAATGGATTTGAGAGACCCAACCCGTGCAATTACGTGACTTTTCATGACCCGTTCACTGGCGGGTAATAAATAGTAATGTGAATAATAACACTAATAATAGTAATAATAATACTAATAACAATAATAGTAATAATAATAATAATAATAATAATAATAATAATAATAATAATAGATTAACAAAAATGACAAATTTTATTAGTGAAAGTAAACATAGATCGTAAGTGGGACGTTTAAGTGACGTACTTCAGAAGAGATTACAATACTGCTTCCTTAGTCGTATGTCGAGTTGTGTAACAACAACCACTGCTTCGGTAGCTTAGTCACTTATTGCACTCCTTCCCCTGGTTTTTCTCAGAGCGAACGTAAAATATGTAGTTCTGTATTACTTGACAAGAGATTATGAAGCGAATCATAAGCATACTACTCTGTTGGCTCCACCCACGTTGCACGGTTCTTTCCCTCCGCCCCTCTGTCACTGCTCAGGAAGTTCAAGGAAACCAGAGACAAATAAGATATCAATTGCTTTTAAAATGTGGAAAATTAAAAAAAAAAAAAAAACAATATTTCGCAAATTAAAACTTGAGCAAGGAAAAGTAAAATTCGCAATAATTCTCGTGAAAGATGTTGTCTTAGATATCTAGATTTAATACTAAAGATGTACATATCTCTAACTACAGCTAAAATCACTTTTCGCGTTTATGGTTTAGTAAAAAAAAAGACACGTCTCTGATTTTCTTAAATTTATGTTTTATTTAACGACGCTCACATCTATCGAGGTTATATTAGCGTCGCCGATGTGTCGGAATTTTGTCTCGCACACTTAAATGCCATCGACCTTGGCCGGGATCGAACCCGCAACCTCGGACACAGAAGGCCAGCACTATATCTACTGCGCCACACAGGCCGACAGGCTCTGATTAATATTATGCACCAATTTTCTGTTTTGATTTTTTTTATGTTCGTACGCCACTGATATCCACTGTAATTGAATATTGTGTTGGAACATTACAGGGTGCATGCACTTTGAGTTGTTAAGCATCAATGATATATTATATAGGACATTGACACGCCACTGATCTCCTTTGTAATTGAGTATCCCATTGATATAATACTGTCACATGCGGTAGAATATTGTTACGCATGTTCATTCATTCTTTTAGTATTCTGCCCCAGCTTTCTCCAGTCTTTCCTGTTTTCTGCCTTCCTCTTTGTTTCTTCATATGATCCATATATCTTAATTCCGTCTATCATCTGATATATTCTTCTACCACGAACTCTTTTCCCGTTCACCGTTCCTTCCAGTGCATCCTTCAGTAGGCAGTTTCTTCTCAACCAGTGACCCAGCCAATTCCTTTTCCTCAACCTGACCACTTTCAGATTCATTCTTTCTTCGCCCACTCTTTCCAACACAGCTTCATTTCTTGTTCTGTCTGTCCACTTCACACGTTCCATTCTTCTCCATAACTACATTTCAATTGCTTCTATTCGCTTCTCTTCACTTCGTCGTAATGTTCATGTTTCTACCCCATATAATGTCACACTCCATACAAAGCACTTCACTAGTCTCTTCTTTAGTTTTTTTTCCAGAGGTCCGCAGAAGATGCTCCTTTTTCTGTTAAAAGCTTCCTTGGCCATTGTTATCCTCCTTTTGACTTCTTGGCAACAGCTCATGTTACTGCTTATAGTACATCCCAAGTATTTGAAGCTGTCCACTTGTTCTACTGTCTCATTTAGAATTCGCAAGTTTATCTTCTGTATTTTTCTTCCTATGACCATGCTCTTCGTCTTATTTACATTTATCTTCATTCCATACTGCTCACAGGTGTCATTTAGCTCCAGTAGCATATCCGTTAGTATCATTTCCTTTCCTGCTAACAATGTCATATCATCAGTAAATCCTATGCATTTTATTCTTCTTCCTCCTACTATCAGTCCTCCCATTTTCTGAAAGCAGTTGTTTACTAAATTCTCCAAGTAGATGTTGAACAGGGTAGGTGATAAAGAACATCCTTGACATACTCCTCTCCCAATTTCACTTCATACATCAATTTTCTGTTGTGATTCTTTCATGAATAATTTCAAGGGAAAAATTGTTCCGGGACCGGGTATCGATCCCGGTACCTCTGGTTGATCGTACCAGCGCTCTACCAACTGAGCTACCCGGGAACTCCACCCGACACCGTCTCAACTTTTCCCTTTATATCCACACAACTCGCGTGGGCTGACGAAACGCCAGAGACCCACATCTAGTGCACACAATCTCTGTGTGACTTGGAATTGTGGTTTTCTGTTAACGTACATAGTGACGTATATATTATGCAAATCTAGTCTTTCAGGTAAAGCTCCATGTAAAGCAGATACCCGGTTCCGGAAAAATTTTTCACTTGAAATTATTCAAATCTGCTTTACAGGAAGCTTTACCTGAAAGACTAGATTTGCATAATGTATACGTCACTGTGTACGTTAACAGAAAACCACAATTCCAAGTCACACAGAGATTGTGTGCACTCGATGTGGGTCTCTGGCGTTTCGTCAGCCCACACGTGTTGTGTGGATATAAGGGGAAAAGTTGAGACGGTGTCGGGTGGAGTTCCCGGATAGCTCAGTTGGTAGAGCGCTGGTACGTTCAACCAGAGGTCCCGGGATCGATACCCGGCCCCGGAACAATTTTTCCCTTGAAATTATTCAAATCTGCTTTATAGGGAGCTTTACCTGAAAGACTGGATTTGCATGATTCTTTCATGTTCGGACGCCACTGATATGCTTCGTAAATGAGTATTCTGTTAGCATAGTACTGGGCGTTTATATACAGTACTCCCAGAGTTAATAGGCATCAATTTTACGTCTTGAATTTACGATTCGATCGTCACGCCACTGATCTCCCTTGTGGCTGAGCAGTCTGCTAGAATAGTTCTGCCACGTGTTCTGGAATTGCTTCGTATCAAGGAGCCCCCCTGCAGACAATCTGCTGTTTTGAATCTACGATCTGGCCGCCCCTGCAGGGGGTTGCGGGCTGACGTCACCAGCGGGGGGTCACTTCGCACAGTAGATATGAGAATAAGGAACAAAACTCCCTCCCCGCGAGACTGACGGCCCGTGATTTGTAAACGAGCCACAACTCGGCGTTATTTACAGCCGAGCCCCGCAGTTCTAAATTAGGAATTATTCCAGAACCCTTGCGTCAGCTCCTTTTAGAGGAAGTCTACATTGTCTCTGCGGGTTACTTCAATAGGAAACCACACATACACACATTGTTTTATTTAATGCAATTTGCCTAGTGGTATAAATTATCGTCAACCTTGTCTGGCGTCCCATAGCGTGTCACCCCCCATGTAGCGATTTAAAAACGGAAAGTAGAGAAGATATATGACGTAATAATTTAACTTACATCTCGGAATTTCCATATTCTGTATTTCAGCGCGATTTTCCAAGCTATAGGAAGACACTATTTATTCGAAACTAACATCCAAACAAAGTTATATATTATGTAACAGACAGTACCTACTGGAAATTCAGAATGGGGTCTTTACTCTTCGTTCAGAAGAGGGAATTATTATTTCAAAATATATCCAAATACAATCAAGTGTTATTATTTGCCCTAAACAATATGATATATTCTAGTACAAGCGTTATTCCCACATTTCTTTTTAGGTAAAACCATAAGTGCTAGGCCTACTTTTCCAATGTGAATGAACAGCATGGCTGGTATTTGTTTAGAATATTAAAACTATTTTTCGGATATGATATGATATGATATGATATGATATGATATGATATGATATGATATGATATGATATGATATGATATCCACATCTGTGGAGTAACGGTCAGCGCGTCTGGCCGCGAAACCAGGTGGCCCGGGTTCGAATCCCGGTCGGGGCAAGTTACCTGGTTGAGGTTTTTTCCGGGGTTTTCCCTCAACCCAATACGAGCAAATGCTGGGTAACTTTCGGTGCTGGACCCCGGACTCATTTCACCGGCATTATCACCTTCATATCATTCAGACGCTAAATAACCTAGATGTTGATACAGGGTCGTAAAATAACCAAAGAAAGATATGATATGATATGATATGATATGATATGATATGATATGATATGATATGATATATTTATTCCACCAGCTTACATCGGTCGTGATGGCCCTTCACATTTCTGCATATAGTGTCATCACTCCCTTGGATATATAATTTTCTGCTTACGCTTTTTTAAACATCTGGACATTACATATTAATGATCCTGTTCACTTTTCTATCACTCCTTTCACCTCTGTTTCCTTCTTTTTCTATTTACCCCTTCCATTCCCAGTTATCTATCTTATTTTTACTAATCTCATTTAATGTCATATTAAAGAAATTACCCCCAAACTAAATTCATCTTGTTTTGCTATTAGATCTATGCAAAAGATAGTAAATATCAATACCTTAAAAACAATATACTTTGCATACTTCAATATTCTGGGGAAATTCCACAGATAGTAACAATATATTTCTATTACAATAAAGAGTAATTAGAATAATAGTAGGTGCCAAATATAGGGAATCGTGTAGGGCTATTTAAAAAAAAACTACAAATAATGCCCATGACTTGTCTGTATATCTTTTCATTAATAATTTTCCTCGTATGTAATCGTGAAAACTTTGTAACTAATTCAACAGTTCATAGCATAAATACAAGTCAAAAATGACTTTCATACTCCATCGGCAAGTCTATCGTGCTATCAAAAAGGAGTGCGTTATATGGCAGTAAAAATTTTAATAGCTTCCCTATCGATACAAAAAATGAAACTCAAAACATGAAATTATTTAGGGCCAAATTAAAGAAGTACCTAATTTCTCACGCCTTCTATTCTGTAGGTGAATTCATGACATTCAATAACACTTCATGAAATTGATACTAAAACTTTGTGTTGTACTAGTAGACTATATTGTAAATCTCTTAATATTTTATTATATAATTCCATTGCCGCTGTAATTATATTTTAGTTCCTATTTTATTTTACTTATTTATTTATATTATTATTTTTTATTTTAATATTATATCTGAACTGCGACCGAGCACGAGCGCTGCTCATTCGGTCTCAAATTTTGTTAATACTACTGTATCTTCTTTTTATATTGCTTGTATTATTTTATTTGTATTTCTCTTTGTTTTGTTTTGTAATTATATTTCTTTATTCTGTATATTTGAATTTAAATAAATAAATATATCTTCTGTATATATTCCAACTAGACTGTGACTATAAATTAAGATTTTATAATAATATTAATTTTTTGACTTGTTCCATATTCTAGCTGTAAGCAATGTATGAATACCATGGAATGTTAATAAATACAATACAATACAATACAATACAATACAATACAATACAATACAAGTAAACAATCACTTCTCTCAATTTATTATTAATTATATAATAATATACAGAGTGGCCCAAAAGTCACTATCTACCGCTATTTTTCATCTGCAACTTACTTTATTCATGATGATTTATTTATAGAAAGTATTTTCAAATTGTTGTCCCTCTGCGTCGACACATCTCGGGAGACGATCTTGAACACCCGCTCATACTTTTTTGCATAGTTGTGGATCGGAATCAATGTCGTGAAAATCAGTATCAATGGCTGATGTCCATTGCAATGAGGTCTGGTGATCTGGGTGGCATTTCTATTGTTCCTCGTCTTCCAATAACTCCAGGACATATAGGCTATATAAAAACGCTACATGAAAGTACCCCAAAAGAGCAAATCTAAATTATTTTTCTATAGAGAAGAGGAAGGGAAATGGACAGTGGCAATGAAAATTCCACCCGTACAGTGTGAAAAACCATGGAAAAACCACTGTCGGTCCGTGGATTTGAACCGGGACCTCCCGATTGCAAATCCTGTGCGGAACGAGAGAGCCTTCTCGCTCGTTTATGATAAAGAAGAAAAGCAGAGAACGTGAAGTGTGAACAAAGAGTATAAATACTTTAGGCTCAATGTTTATGGCTGTGGAACGAGAGGGCTGCATACTAGTGCTGTGTGTTTTATAAGAATGAAAGCGTTAAGCATTTCCCGTGTGCTATGAAATAATAGTCTGTGCATCGCTCTCTGAAAATATCAATAACTCTGGAGCTTAAAGCTTCCGATAGGAATTTGTTGAAGGAAATTGCATTTCGCCACGGTTTCTTTATACGCTCACCTGTCACGCACATCCCTGACCAACGGAAATGAGTTGCTATAGCAACAGCAGCGTGACACAAGCAGAAACACAAGTAACTTTGTTCTACATCCTGCGAAATTGTACATGAACTAGGTACACTTGAATTTAACATGAGTTGCAGCGAGATATTGTTTCTACGTTTCATTTGTGCTTTCTCCTTATTTAAGGGGTTAGATACAGCTTGAAGGAGTAAAATTTTGGAAATATTCAACATTTTTTTTCTCCACTACTGTATCTTGTGCAATAATAAAAATTAGTATGTGTAAAACACTGTCCTTCTGCCATACGATAAAAATATTTTTATTATTTAAAAGAAATGATTTATATAGATTTTTTTTAAATTCAATATTCACTATGCAATGATGAAGCTTTTCCCTCATAACTCAAAAACTATCTGATATTCTGTGATGAAATTTTTTGTGTGTAATTATGTACTATATCATATCTACAATATGATGGCAAATCATTTCTCTATCTTTGATAGATTGGCTGATAACAAATTAATTCATTTTAAAAATGGTCAAATATCAGTATTTTCTTCTAACACAAAAAATAGTACATTATGCAACGAGCCTATAATGGTAGTAATTAAGACGCGAGTATGTTTATGAAACAGCGCAAGCGAATTTCATAATTTTCATACGAGCGTCTTAATTACCATTATATGCAAGTTTCATACAACTTTTTATGCTCGACCATATTTCTGACTTGAAAATATTCATAAGTATTAATGTTATTCTTATCTGACTGGGGAGCGGAACTGACCTAGTGCAATATCTCGTAAATTGTGAGATGTGCACAGACGCGAAAGTATTGATTGTTCCGAGGAACAAATGTCATTGACCTTGCTATAATCTAGAGAGTAAAATGAACATTAATCTTGATATAACCTTGAAATTGATTTAGACATTGAAAAATGAGATAACAAATTGAATTTGTTTGAATATTATTTACAATTAACGCTAATTATTATAGTAAGAGAACATAACATTCTGCGACAATATTGGATTTCCAGCCTTCTTGACGTTTCGCTAGTTGTCTTTCGATTGCATATCCGAGAATAATCGATACTTGCGCTTTCATATTGCTACATTGGTTTTTTCTGATTGATGGAACATCTGAACTTTAATGAATAGGTGTACTTTAATGAGGTCCATTAAAGGGCTGCTACCAGGTGTATAATTACTACATTTCGGCATGGTCGAGCATAAAAATTAATAAGGAATATAGTTGAAAGAGCATGATATTGTAAACATGAGTTTCAGCAATTAGATAAAAAAGAGAGAACATGAAAAAGTTAAGAAGTTTATGAGTTATGAGGAAAACGCTTCATCACTGCACATTGAACTGCCACCGTTTTGAATTTTGAAAAAAAAAAAAAATATATATATATATATATATATACATTTAAATTATTTTTTTAATCATAAAAATATTTTTTTCTTATATCAGAAGGACAGTGTTTTACACATACCAATTTTCTTTATTTTACAAGATACAGTAATGGAGGGAAAAATGTTGAATATTTCCATAAATTTTACTGCTGTAAGCTGTACCTAACCCCTTAACGGTAGCTTATGTGACTGGAATTGAAATATTATAAATACAATTCTGAGCGCGGAAACGTGTGTGCTATTTTGTTAGTTCTCGGTAGCAGAACGGCTATTAAGCTCGCCATTAGGTCGTCGGCACAAATGCCTCTGAAGAACACAGTTCACTGACTCGAATGACTTGACACATTCTCTTTGATTAATGATAATGGAATGATGGTCAGGAATTGTTAGGATGACGGCAGGTGACGTGGAAGTATCCCAAAATAATCTGTAGTAACGCCACCTGTGCTCATCACAAATTCTATTATACCGTGAAGAATTGATGTGTCGGATATTCGGATATCGTGGGTTATTTGGGAAGTAATGTCTCCTATCTTTTATGGAATACTAGAATGCTACAGTAATACCACACAGATAGGCCTACCTTCCAACAAACAAGTCTCACAATGTCAAATAACGAAATATGGCAGCACAGAGAAGTAGACAATGTTTTTTTTTATTAGTAGTAAATCCCGAAAAGACAAAGTATATGATTATGTCTCGTGACGAGAATATTGTACGAAATGGAAAAAAAAAAAAATGGAAATTTATCTTTTGAAGAGGTGGAGAAGTTCAAATATCTGGGAGCAACAGTAACAAATATAAATGATACTCGGGAGGAAATTAAGCACAGAATAAATATGGGAAATGCCTGTTATTATTCGGTTGAGAAATTTTTATCATCCAGTCTGCTGTCAAAAAAATCTGAAAGTTAGAATTTATAAAACAGTTATATTACCGGTTGTTCTGTATGGTTGTGAAACTTGGACTCTTACTTAGAGAGGAACATATGTTAAGGGTGTTTGAGAATAAGGTGCTTAGGAAGATATTTGGGGCTAAGAGGGATGAAGTTACAGGAGAATGGAGAAAGTTACACAACACAGAACTGCACGCATTGTATTCTTCACCTGACATAATTGAAATGAAATGATTAGCCTAAAAAAATGTCCCGTTAAGGGCAAAGGCCTCCTCCTATAGAGGGAGAGCTCTATTTGTCTCATGCGGTGAGCTACTCCTCGTAAGAGTGGAATTGTTCACTTGGTTCACATTCTGCACACTTTGGTATTGTTCGCTTGTTTCTGTCGCACTGGTTTTAGTCGCTGTTCACTTGTCTTCTTATGTTTCTCCAGTCTTCCCTATGTCTTGCTCTGCTTGACCAATGGCTTCCTACTCGTTCACTGAAGAGGTCGGCCCATCTTCGTCTTGGTCTTCCGGGTGATCTCTTGCCAATGTGGGGATCCCATAGTGTGACTTTCTGCGTCCATCTTTCGTCTCTTAAGTCGTGCAACATGGCCTCCCCACTTCCATTTGGTGTTGGTGGCTTGCAGTGCTGGATCTTTAATTGCTGCCATCTTTTGTAGCACTTCGTTTGGAACTCTGTCCCTCAGTGATAAGCCTAGTATCTTTCTCAGCATCTTTCTTTGGCATATTTGGAGACTGTTACGAAGTTTGGCAGTAAGAGACCACGTCTGGCACCCATATAACAGTACAGGAGTTACGCAGGTCTCCAATATTTCTACTCTGAGTTTCTTGCTGAGTGTTCCCTCCAGTATGATGAACTTGAGACTCCAGAATGCCTTCCACGCGAGAGAAATCCTTCGTTTTATTTCCTTCTCTGTCTTCTGATGAAAGGAGACTAGCTGTCCTAGGTATACGTATTCAGATACGTATTGTAGTTCTGCACCATCAATTATTATGGGTGACTCCGGCCCGTTCGACATTACTTGTGTCTTGGTCATATTCATCAGGAGGCCTGCTGATCTGCTGGCGTTGCATAAATCTTGGAGCATTGACTGCAGTTCTCTGGGTGATTTGGCGAACAATACGACGTCATCAGCAAACCTTAGATTATTTAGTCTGCTGCCGTTGATGTTTATTCCACAATTTCTGTTCCAGTTCAGTTTGCGAAAAATGTCTTCTAATACACTTGTGAATAATTTTGGGGAAATTGGGTCTCCTTGTCGCACTCCTCTTTTGAGCCCGAATGGTCGTCCTTCGATCTCGGTTTTCACTTTGGCACAACTTTGATTATACAATTTATTTAGTATCGTGATGTATTTGTTGTCGACTCCCTGCGTATGTAGTGCTTGCATTACACTCGAGTCTGACATAATTAGGAACATTAAATCCAGACGTTTGAGATGGGCAGGGCATGTAGCACGTATGGGCGAATTCAGAAATGCATATAGAGTGTTAGTTGGGAGGCCGGAGGGAAAAAGACCTTTAGGGAGGCCGAGACGTAGGTGGGAAGATAATATTAAAATGGATTTGAGGGAGGTGGGATATGATGATAGAGAATGGATTAATCTTGCTCAGGATAGGGACCAATGGCGGGCTTATGTGAGGGCGGCAATGAACCTCCGGGTTTCTTAAAAGCCAGTAAGTAAGTATTATTCAGTATCCTCCTTTGCAGTAAAGCAATACTACACACATTTGTTGCTACACTATTTTTACATTCTGCCTGAACTCTAAAAAATAATAGTAAACTATTTGTAACAAAAGTAGTGATTTGACTATTTACAATATTTATAAGGATGTAAAGTCAGCTGACTGAATATATCAATAGATGTATTATTATAGGTGTATTACTTTGTCCTACAGAACTTATCTGTAATATTGACACTTAATATTTTAGGAGAAAAATTCGCTCCGGCGTCGGGGATCGCACCCGGGTCCTTGGTTCTACGTACCAAGCGCTCTGACCACTGAGCTACGTCGAATTCAATCAAAGCACCGGATCGAATTCTCCTCCTTCGATGTTTCCCTTTGTGGCCTGACTCCAAGTTAGGCATATGTTGACGTGTATCCAATGTCAACTGCCATTGTACAGAGCGTTCGCCTACGGGTGGGGCCAGGAAAGTGGCCTGCCTGCGGTGTCGCTTGCGGGAATAGTCTATCCGTAAGCTTCCACTTTCTATACTATACTCTGTAGGGTTTTAATTTTAAAAGTTTACAGCAGTAAAGACTGATGTTTTTGAAACACTAACTTCCTGTGAAACAAGTCTTTGAGATTTATTAGGAGAGCTTGTAAATGATGCACTGATTTCATCAATTTTTTCTTCCGTCAATACTCTTTGTTTTCGCTTAGGAATTGTAGCATATATCGATCCTGTTGTCCTTCATTTGTTAAGAAGACGCCTAACAGTTTCTCTACCCTGAATTGGAGCACCCGGATATTTCACTTCAAATTGCCTACGCACCTCTCTACATGACTCTGTTTTCAGATATGCAACATACATAAAAACTCTTTGTTCAAGCGTGAATTTTGCATTTTGCATTGTTAACAAATTTTACACACACGCTGAATATTTAAGCAACTGCGTCAAGAAACTGCAACATCTGGCTCACAACTGATAACTTGTCGACCTTGATGTCCTTGATTGTCGAGCGTGTCTCAACAACTGCGCGCACAAAGCGGCGTATCAGTACATGCCGCTTTCCTGGCCCCACCCGTAGGCGAACGCTCTGTATTAGGAGCGCAATATTAAGTGTCAATATTATAGGTAAATTCTGTAGGACAAATTCAATATATCTATAATATTCTCTTAGCTAGTAGTGCATAATAACTGCAGATTCCCGGCCAAGAAGTCACTCAGCTGAGTGCGCTCCTAGTGTAATGACAGTTGACATTGGATACACGTCAACATATATATGCCTAACTTGGAGTCAGGCCATAAAGGGAAACATCGAAGGAGGAGAATTCGATCCGGTGCTGTGATTGAATTTGGCGTAGCTCAGTGGTCAGAGCGCTTGATACGTAGAACCAAGGACCAGGGTTCGATCCCCGGTGCCGAAGCGAATTTTTCTCCTAAAATATTAAGTGACTGAATATAGTTTATGAATTACTTAATATGGCGAATCCTCGGCCTCATCTCGCCAAATATCATCTCGCTATCACGAAACTAATCGACGCTAAATAACCTAGTAGTTGATACAGCGACGTTAAATAACCAACTAAAAGAAAAGAAATAAAAAAATGAATTACTTATTACAGCCACATTACAGTCAAATTTAATATTTATTCTAAAATAATAAAATGCACTTTCGCAATGAGTCTCGTACACTTAGACTCTGCCAAAGTGTTTAGATTTTGATGGTACAAGTTAAGAATTTATAGTTTTTAAAGGGGGTTTAATGTTTTGAGGTTATATAGCTAAACAATGCAGACGTTTAAACTTGCTTGCTATGCAGTTTCGTCCTCCTTATTTCTTGAAAACTCTTGACCTGTTAAGCTTGCCAATTTGTTTTATAGACAGAACCGTTATCCTAACAAAAGTCTTAATAATTTTACTTTTGTAAACCTTTCCACTTGAGTCATCCATCATTATTCTATTGAAGATGCTGTTGTTTTGTTCAGACTTCATCTCAACTTTCTCCGCAGCAGTTGTTTCTTGTTATCAATAACTGCTTTTCAGGTTTCTTCTTGAAACTCATAATGTCGAGAAATACTTCTTCCTTTTATCGGCAAGTTTTAAGTTTTCTCAAATACGGCCATAGAAATTATTTCAGTAATTATAATAGGAAGTAGCAAACGGCAAAGGCGAAATGTTCCTAAACTCATATGAAGCTTTAAGTTCAGAAAAGATCGATTTCAATAAATTACATCTCGGTTATGCGAGTTACAAAAAATAACTTCTGAAGATTGTGCTGCTACCAAAGTGCCTCAGATCGTATCCAGTTGGGCTCACGACTCCAGTAACAAAACAAAATCGACTTGGTTCCACGTATAATTACTGAATGTAGATTAAAATACATGAAATATGGCTATGACACCTTAGACTAAATACATAATTGCACACAAATAAAATTAATTAATCAGTCTGATTATATTCTTTATTTTACCACTGCCAAAACAATAGTTATTCCTTTTACATTAACTACTTACTTACAAATGGCTTTTAAGGAACCCGGAAATTCATTGCCGCCCTCACATAACCTAAACCAGCCATCGGTTTCTATGCAGTGCAAGATTAATCCAGTCTCTATCATCATATCCCACCTCCCTCAAATCCATTTTAATATTATCTTCCCATCTACGCCTCGGTCTCCCCATAGGTTTTTTTCCCTCCGGTCTCCCAACTAACACTCTATATGCATTTCTGTATTCGCCCATACGTGCTACATGCCCTGTTCATCTCAAACGTCTGGATTTAATGTTCCTAATTTTGTCAGGTGAAGAATACAATGCGTGCAGTTCTACTTTGTATAACTTTTTCCATTCTTCTGTAACTTCATCCCATTTCGCCCCAAATATTTTCCTAAGCACCTTATTCTCAAACACCTTTAACCTATGTTCCTCTCTCAAAGTGAGAGTCCAAGTTTCACAACCATACAGAACAATCGGTAATATAACTGTTTTATAAATTCTAACTTTCAGGTTTTTGACAGAAGACTGGATGATAAAAGCTTCTCAACCGAATAATAACAGGCATTTCCCATATTTATTTTGTGTTTAATTTCCTCCCGAGTATCATTTATATTTGTTACTGTTACTCCCAGGTATTTGAATTTTTCCAACTCTTCGAAGGATACATTTCCAATTTTTATATTTCCATTTCGTACAATATTCTCGTCACGAGACGTAATCATATACTTTATCTTTTCGGGATTTATTTCCAAACTTATGGCTTCACTTGCTTCAAGTAAAATTCCCTTGTTTTCCCTAATCGTTTGTGTATTTTCTCCTAACATATTCACGTCATCCGCATAGACAAACAGCTGATGTAACCCTTTCAATTCCAAAACCTCTCTGTTATCCTGGACTTTCCTAATGGCATACTCTATTCCAGAGCAAAGTTAAAAAGTATATGTGATATTCAATAAGAATATCAAATAAAACGTCTCTCTTAACCGAGTCATATGCCTTTTTGAAATCTATGAATAACTGATGCACTGTACCCTTATGCTCTTTTTTCTGCATTATCTGTCGAATACAAAATATTTGATCAATAGTTGATTTATTACGCCTAAAACCACACTGATGATCTCCAATAATTTCATCTACATATGGAGTTAATCTTCTCAAAGGAATATTGGACAAAATTTTGTACGACGTCAACAAAAGTGATATTTCTCGAAAGATACTACAGTTAGTCTTGTCCTCCTTGTTAAAGAAAGGTACGATTATGGACTCCTTCCATTTCTCTGGTACAATTTCCTTTTCCCAAATAGCAAGTACAAGCTTATAAATTTCGTTAGATAATGTGCTTCCACCCTCGTGTATTAATTCTGCTGGAATTTTATCGATACCTGGAGACTTATAATTTTTCAGATTCTATCGCAATTTCGACTCCAGAAAGTGTGGGTTCAGGTATAAATGTCTCAGAAGTTTGTATTTGATTTTCGTCCCGATCATTTCTATTTGGCCTATGTATATTTAGTAGTTGCCCAAAATAGTTTTTCCATCTGTTCAGAATTGAATGAGAGCCTGGAAGCAAATCACCATTCTCAACCTTGATCACGTTTACCCTTGCCTGTTATCCATTCTTGAATTCCTTTATGCCCTTATATAAATCTCTAATGTTTTTATTTTTATTATTTGTTTCTACCTCATTCAGTTTTTCCTTCAAGTAAGCTCTCTTTTTATTCCTAAGTGTAAGATTTGCTTTCCGTCTTTTATTGAAATAATTATCTTTATTCGCATCAACTGCATCCTGTAAGATTTTCAATTTTGCCTGTTTCCTTCTTTCTACTACCATGCAACGATCTTCATCAACCACGGTTTCTTTTTCTTAAGTTCATAATAACCTATGCTCTGTTCAGCTGCAATTGTGATATTATCTCGGATATTGTCCCAAACGCTATTAACATCTAACTCTTCCTCAACTTCGTCGGAACTTGAAAACATATTTGAAATTTCGACCTGATAATGTTGCTTAGTTTCCTCGTCCTTTAATTTCGGAATATTGAATCTTCTAATATTAACTTTTTGTTCTACTCGCTTGGCTACTGATAGTCTTTCTCTTAGTTCTCCAATTACCAAATAATGGTCAGAATTACAGTCTGCCCCCCTGAATTTTTATTGGGTTATTTTACGACGCTGTATCAACATCTAGGTTATTTAGCTTCTGAATGATATGAAGGTGATAATGCCGGTGAAATGAGTCCGGGTGCAGCACCTAAAGTTACCCAGCATTTGCTCGTATTGGGTTGAGGGAAAACTCCAGAAAAAACCTCAACCAGGTAACTTGCCCCGACCAGGAATCGAACCACCTGGTTTCGCAGCCAGACGCGCTGACCGTTACTCCACAGGTGTGGACCCCCCCCCCTGAAGGTTCGAATGTCTACTATACTAGTATGTCTCCGTTTATCTATCAGACGTGATCTATTTGGTTATGTGTCAATCCATCTGGAAACGTCCATGTATACTTATGTATATCCTTATGGGGGAATGTTGTACTTTTGACAATTAGCATTTTTGATGTGGCAAAGTTCACTAACCTAACTCCATTATCATTACTAGTTACGTGTAGGCTCTCTTTTCCAATAGTCGGTTTAAATATATCCTCCCGTCCTACTTTAGCATTGAAATCTCCCAATTAAATTATCATGTGATATCTAGGTAACTGATCAAAAGTGTGTTCCAATGCCTCACAGAAGCTATCCTTTATATGTCGTCTTTCTCTTCTGTAGGGGCGTGAGCATTTATAACTACTATATCGCACCATCTACCCTTAAGTACTAAATACGATAACCTATCACTGATAAATTCGACCCTTTTTACTCCTGATTTTATTCTTTTATGAATAAAGAATCCTGTTTCTAATTGGTGATTATCGTTTCCTTCCCCATAATACAACAAGTAATCTCCTATTTGTGTTATGCCATTCCCATCTAACCTAACCTCATGCATTCCCACAAAGTCTGTTCTATATCTAGCTAGTTCCTTTGGTACTAATGTTGCCCCTCCTGTTATTTATAGACTTGTAACATTCCAAGTACCAAATCTCAAAACCTTATTCCTTTGCTGTGGTCGTGCCAGAGAATCAGTCCTATTCCGAGACTTATTTGAAGGTTTCGTAAGAAGCTGTTTTTTACGGTGATGGGTTGTTAGCCCTTCGCCCAACCCCCAAGCTGGAGGACCACCTCTCATTGGCTGTCCGCGACTGCTTATTCAATATATTCACAGCTACCCTCCATATCTGGAGGTCGTCTCCTCGATCCGCAACCTGAGGACGCGCCATGCCTTAGTGATAGGGACACACAATACATGGTTTCATGTTGAAATACAAGAAATAAATATATGCGAACAAATAGATTCTGTTAAATTTGGTTTCGACTTAGAATACAATTATTATGTTTAACTAAACTGTCATTGTAGTGAAACGTAAAGGGAAATTTAAGTGTAGGGGAACGGAAGTATCCCGAAAGAAAGCCTCATTCTCCCCTCTCATAAATATCGCTAGGCCTATATGTGAGTTAGAATCTGTGGAATGATAAGCTCAATATCAAGTACTGAGGTATCTTACATACTTAAAATTTTGTAATTTTTTCGTTTATTATATATTACGATGTACCGCAGTACATATGATATTTCAGTGCAGAAATTCTGCGTCATCATATGTTGAAGGATGAGTGGAACGGAGAAAAATTCTCTCTGGCATCGGGATTTGAACCCGGGTTTTCAGCTGTACGTGCTGACGCTCTGCCCACTAAGCCACACCGGATTACTCCGTCGAATCCCGGCCACTTAATCACTCATAACGAGTGCACCTCTGCACATGTATGGACATTGTGCCACTGTCATACATCTATGACGCAGTGCATGAGGGTAGATCACAAGAGGGAACCCCAGAGGTGAAACTTAAACTGAGGGGATTCGATCTGACAACGGGATGGGAATCCGGTGTGGCTTAGTGGATAGAGCGTCAGCACGTAGAGCTGAAAATCCGGGTTCAAATCCCGGTGCCGGAGAGAATTTTTCTCTGTTCCACTCTTTCATCATATATTTTTTCGTTGTCTTATACTCAACATTTGTAGTGTAAACTTGAAACCTTCATGATACGTGAACTGGTGAATTCCAGTTCCTGCGAAGATGGAAGTGTTATTTTCTGTGACTTGTGCAATGTTGTTTCAGTCAGAGATCTGACGTCGTTCGTGCTGTAAACACAACACGTATGTTACTCCTCGATGTTCTTGTTGTAACTGCTGGGACTTTGCCTATTACAGTATCGCTATTATACACAAAGAGTAGGCCTACCGGCACTGGCGGATTAATGGGGAATTCAGCCCGGCAGTAATATTGAGCTGATTGCAGTAAGTTTGTAGTTTAATTGATTGACTTCACCATGTAATTACCTTGTAGTACGATGCAGTGATTGCTAATTCACTTTATGCAATTATTGTACTCTTTCAATTCCACTTACTGCAGTACAATCAACGTCATTCTATCATTATTGCAGTACAGTCGAATGATTTATGTATGTATGTAGCCTATGTATGTATGTATGTATGTATGTATAGTATGTATGTATGTATGTATGTATGTATGTATTCTCACTGCAAATGGGTATATACCCGGTGGCAGTGGTAACTAATTACACTCAATAATGACAATTAATAATAAATAGAACTAATAAAAACAATAATTAATAATACCAATAATAATAATAATAATAATAATAATAATAATAATAATAATAATAATAATAATAATAAGGAGGATCATAAATTAAATGAAGCATGGTCACTTAAAATAACATTTAAAGTAAATCTAATTTGTATCTTAACCCTAAGTTCGAACTAAGACCCACGAGTGTGACAGGTTCATACCTGCACAAGTACCTTTCGGCACTACACTTGTTTCACTATCAACTCACTCACTGGACTGATTCTACCTGATTTCACTAACACTTATAACCATTTCACTGTTAAAATACTTTGCATATCCACTTCACTGACACCAACACACTTCACTTACCCAATAGACTTCACTGACACTGCACACTTCACTGACACAACAAACTTCCTCACTAATAGAACACTTCAAATAACAAGATATCAATTACACCCTTTAAGTAGTGTGTATAATATACTACCGTCTATTAGTAATGTCCATCAGCCTATTTTTAAATACATTTTTGGTTATTGGTTAGTAATTCTGCAGGTAAAGCATTCCAGTCCCTGATAGTACGATTGAGAAAAGAAAACTTTTCAGTGTCCGTCCTCTGTCTTCTTTCCCTCAATTTATATGAGTGGTTTGTATGTATGTATGTATGTATGTATGTAATGCTCAACCAGATTGATTCAACATCATTAGGTTTCTGGCAGACCAGTACAAAGTCCCCATAGAGCAGCGTTTCTCAAACTTTTTTTGGTACACGACGTACAGTACATGACTATTTCAATGTACAGCTGTCAAAAGAAAAAGTGGCCGCTCTCCTGGAACAAAGTTCCCTTCGGGTATCTTCGCTACAATTCGGAGACAGGCGATGTTACATGTTGTTGGACCACGTTGCCTGATATCTACAGTTATAATTGAAGTATTCTGTGTGTTATCGATAGCATAATGGTAGCGTTCAGGCCTCTTATTCATTAGGTCCTGCGTTCGACTACAACCACGTGCTTTTTATGTTCTTTTTTGTTCTGTTTTTGAGAGAGACAAACTATACATAATGGCTCCTTTTTCTTTTACGATTATTTTAGTAATTAACATCAGGTTCATTAATATATTATGCCATGACTTTATCATTATGATATTGTGGCTGCAAATGGAAAGAAAAAAGATTTTATTCTCAATAAAAATATCTTTCGTGGCATAAACAAAACAAATTTACTGGCGTCGGCCTTAAAACATTCAAACAATTAAGCATTCAAAAAACAAAACAAAAAGCCATAATTCAATATTTAGTCTATCTTCCTCTTATATCGATCATCTTGCAGTCGAGTGGGCATGGAATTGACTAGTCTATGCAAATAGCGACTGTTCTTAGACACGATATTCCAGGCATTCTGAACATACATACATAAGTGTTCTGTCCATGGGCAGGTCTTTCATTGCAAACCCAGCAATCTCCAATCTTTCCTATTTTCTGCCTTCCTCTTAGTCTCCGCATATGATCCACATATCCTAATGTCGTCTATTATTCTTTTCAACCAGAGACCCAACCAGTTACTTTTCATCTTTCTAATCAGTTTCAGCATCATTCTTTCTTCACTCACTTTTTCAAACACAATTTTATTTCTTATTCTATCTGTCCACTTCACACGCACCGTTCTTCTCCACATCCACATTTCAAATGCTTCAATTCGTTTCTCTTCATTTCGTCGTAATGTCCATGTTCCTTCCCCATACAATGCCACACTCCACACAAAGCACTTCACTAGTCTCTTCCTTAGTTCTTTTTCCAGAGGTCCGCAGAAGATGCTTCTTCTTCTATTTAAAGCTTCCTTTGTTCATGTTTGCAGTTTTTCTTGGGAAGGATAGGCCTAAATGCGGTAACATCCCGTTGCTTTCCGCACACCACTATCTCTTTCGCATCTTATTAAATTCCAGGGGGCCCAAGCGTGGAGATGAGGAGAGTGGATTTGACTAATTGGGTCCTCCGGACTTCACCGAAAGTCACGGCAAGGGTTAAATATTAATTCTATCAGGATGTTTGACCCTATCAGAGATCGGGAAATCTCAATTAGCCTTTGCCCCCCGCATCCTGGACTAGCTTCTACGAATCATCAGAAGATCTTAGAGTGTGATTGGGCCAGTTTTTCCGAAAATGTTTCCACACTTTTGCCCTCGTAGCTCAGCGGACGAACGTCGGAATTTAGATGTCAACGTCTCAGGTTCAATTCCTCGTTACTCCTTTTCATTTTATTGTGGTTCAAGATAGTATAATGTAACAATACAAAAAGAAAAACTAATAGCAGTAATATGCAACTGGATTTTTCCAAACCTAATATTAAATTTATGTTATTTATATCGCTAAAGAACGATTACAATATAAATAACTTGAATATTATTTATACAGTATCACTAAAGAACGATAACACAATATAAATGATAAATATCGGTTTGTTTAATTAATATAAGATATTATATAATACGTGTTTAATTATCTAAATAAAGTAACCTATTTTACAAAGAAAGATGTTTATTTGTGTTATAATAATTACCTACATAAAATACAGATTATTTATATTGCGAAAGAACAATAACAATATAAATAACTTGAATATTATTTTATAATGCTAATGAAGGAAAACAGAATATAGGGTAAATGATAACTTGAGTATTATTTATATCGCTAAAGAACGATAACAATATAAAAAACGTGAATATTATTCATATCGGAATTTCACAGATTTATTACAGATGTATTTAAGAAATTGTAGAAGAATAGTAATTAGTAACAGTGTCCTATTTATTCTTCTTGGAGCCAAATTTGTAACTTTTAAAAGTGTGGTTACTATGTTGAAGTGTATGTGTTGCAACGGATGCTTGATTTGTTATGTATGTGAGTCAGTTATGGGATGCTTGATGTCGTCGAAATGTCGTAATTATAGTTTGATTGTGTTTGTGTGACTATTGTGTATTAATTTATGATGGATGGTATCGAAAGCTGCATATTTGTGTTATAGAAGTGTTACGTATGTGTGTTGTTAATGTTTTTGTATGTTTCAAATTGATAACTGATATTTGTTTTGCAATCGCAATGCCTAATTTACGGATTGTTTATGTTTTGTTTACACCGCGTAAGCTAATTTAATTTTCTTTTCCATTTCTCTTTATGCTTATCTGTTTTGTGTATAAAACTATAGCCCTAACATACATATGTAAAATAGGGCTAACCCCCACTGGAGATACAATAATAATAATAATAATAATTATTATTATTATTATTATTATTATTATTATTATTATTATTATTATTCATATCGTTATAAAACGATAACAGAATACAAATGATGACTTGAATTTTATTCATATCCCTAAAGAACGATAACAAAATATAAATAACGTGATATCCATCAAGAACGATAACTGGATATAAATGATAATTTGAATATCGTTTACATTTCTAAAGAACGATTAAAAAATAAAATGAAAGCTTGAAGAAGGCGCGAACCCACAACCTTTAAATCATTAAACAAGCACTCTACCGCTGATCTGCGAGGAGCAGATATGGAACACTTCCATAGTTCCGGAACTGCTTGTACAAGCACATGCATCGTGTAACATCGCCGCGACCCGAAGTGGACTTTGAAAATATTCGCTGTTCACGAGTGCGGCCACTTTTTTTTTTTTTGACAGCTGTACAGACTTGATGTCGGCAAAACTATTAAGAAAGTCATAAATATATGAAAAGGTTTGGTCCTCTGTTATGAATTTGGATGGTTCCTGGCTGGGTTACAGCGGCGGCGCCAGATGTGCAGGGAAAAGATGGCGAGAAACACCACGTTCATAGTGCTTTAAATCCCTCCTTTGTTGTTGTTGAGAGTAGAGTGGAAAGTCAGTAGACGGATAGAGTAATACATTTCATAAAATATCAGTACTGAGAGAAAAAGTGAAAGGCGATTGCCATGTGTCATTTCCAAACTCTGAGATTTTCAACTATAAAGTGATACGCAATTCGTTTGAATTTTTTTTTTCTGTCATTTTTGAAGGACCACGAGGGCAGACCTCGAGGACTACGGGTGGTCCGCGGACCATAGTTTGAGAGACACTGCCATAGAGAATTTAAAATTTACAAGTTTTTTACAAACATTTAAATGTTCCCAATTCATAACAGAATTTTCCTCATTACAAATGACACACCGAGGTGATGGTAAAATACCCAGTTTATATAAATATTCCGCCAGGCAGTCGTGTCTTTTGGCAATCCTTATGGCAGCTACAGTCTCTTTACGAGGATGGTGAAAGTGAAATAAACCTGCAAATTTTCAGAGCGATTAGCTCAAGTTGTATGTAACAAAAAAAGTGTAATACCATATTGGTGGAAAGTTCATAGTTCTTTTTTTCAGAATAAAATGTTTTTCCCCAAGTGTTTAACACTCTCTTATTCGGTAACTATTGCGGTTAGGTCGTAATTTTTGTTCATATCAGTTAAAAATGTAATAAACAATCATTTATTCCTGTGGCGTATTTCCATAGCATGGACGGTTTTCGTGTAAATTGAATTAAAAGGCTACTAATTTTAAGTCGCTGAACGATGCGACTAGATTACAACATTACCAGAGAGGGAGAGGTTCACCTAGGGCAGTCTTGTCAAGGTCACTTGCCACTACGAGAGGGCTGTGGCTCGCATGCAATTGTAGCAGCTGTCTCCTATAAAATATAATCTACTATCTATAACCTTGTGATGCTATGTTACAACGTCCTTACGTTAAATGTTAAATTTATTATACTATACGTAAAATCCTGAACTCTGTGTACAGTATTTTGGTACTGAAATAGATTCATAGAAGCGTTTTTATCCGGAGCTGATATTAAATATTATTATTGAAAAATATTTAATTAGTTAAATACATAATATATTTTTCCCCCTAACATAATGGATAATACATTCTAAACTATTGCTATTTTTAATATTCTGGAGTATGGAAAACAGGTTTATAAAAATGCGATTTCTGAAATCACTGAAATTGAATTATCTCATACTTCAAATATTGCACAAGAAAATTTCTATGTACTTCGTTCCTAAGTATTGTAACGCACGTAATTGTAGTTTAAAATTATTAAGGTAGTACTTCTTGCTTTCACTAGAAAACTTAATATAACATTACAATAATGGTATAGCTTAAAAAAATTAAACTCAATCAATATTAAAACAAAAACAAACAAAAATACAACCGATGCTTTTGCTATGTTTACTATGACGAAAGACTACCTACTTAACGTCGAACAATCGAATTCTGAGATGAGCTGTTAATCATATGCTACTGTAGAAAAGACGAACCACGGCTATGGAATGCCATCTATGGCTCACTTTGACATGCCTGACCTAGGGAGACAGACCTGAGTTCGTTGAACTCTTACATCTACAATACGGAAAGAAGGAAGAGAGGTGTGTTGGCGGCGATGTTGCAGACTGCTGAAACTTCCAACTCAATTTCATAATTAACCGTGCATTTAATCACAAAACGTATTATAGGTTTTCTATTCATTTAAGTGTACCCCATCGCCCCTTTTAATATGCAGGGTTATTTCACTTCCACTCTGTATATATCGAGGACGGTGTGGTCCTCAATAAGAATAAGAATATAACCTTGATTACTTTACATCAATAGTGAAGATATGATTACCTCATTTTATCTTTGGAAAGCAGGCTGAGAGCCCAGGTTTAGAGTTGCTACATGTGTAGAAGTCATTTCGATGCTTGCATTATGCAGTGCAGGTATCGTAGTGGCCCTGTATGTTGTTCACAAGGAAAAATACACAACAAGAGCGGAAGAAGAGACGCGAAATTGCCTCCGTCTAGCTGATACTGCTGCATTATATGGAATGTAGCTCACACACATTTACTTTCGTAATGGCTATGAAAAACTCGTGCACAGATGTGCCGGCGTTGCCAACGTTTTACAAGCAGGATCGTACTAGAGAGACACTAGAAGAAAGCTGTTTCTTTCGTCTTGGGACTGAGTTGGTTATAATGTATATAACTTTCCAAAGCAGAGAATGATTTATATACAGTTCTGTTCTTGAGTAGTGCTGACCACATTGCTAATAAGGGGTATCTAGTACTGGTTCTGAACGTTAAAAATTATGAGAGGATACGGAAAAGGCCTCCGATTAAAAAGATATAAATTCTTCTTAGAGTGTTTAATGATTGTTTCTTCTACATCTTGCTTACACAACTTTTAACAGTGTATCACTTTGGAAGATGTATGATGAGAACTTTCTTGTGTTAAATATTAACGTACCTTGTTAACATGTTTCGACCTATTTTCTGTCATCTTCGGAACTGGTCGTTGTTGGTCTTGGCGCGTCTTGTTTCCTGTGTGGGTGTGTTCGTAGTGTAGAGTCAAAGAGTATATGTGTTTTCTCAACACACAACTCAATTTCAAAACACATACACTCTTTGACTCTACACTACGAACACACCCACACAGGAAACAAGAGGCGCCAAGACCAACAACGACCAGTTCCGAAGATGATCGAAAATAGGTCGAAACATGTTAACAAGGTACGTTAATATTTAACACAAGAAAGGTCTCATCATACATATTCCGATTGTTTCTTATTGAATATGAATATAAAGCAGAAAATCGTTACAATAATTTAAAATTTGTTGCTACGTTCAAAACAAAATAATTTAACGATTTTGTCTCAACTGCACAATTGTCTATCGCCAACAGTCCCTATTAATGACGTTTCGACTGTACTCTATACAGGATGAAAGAGGTATAACCGCATTAATTTTAAGAACAGAATCTTTAGGTTGTAAGTAACCGAAAATCGAATATCATTTTAGTTCGGAAAACGTATTATTTGCCTTTCTTTTGTTACATTTTATATTACGTTGTTAACGTCTACTATTGACCATCATCAGAACTGGTTGGTGCTGGTCTTGGCGCCTTTTGTTTTGTTTCCTTTGTGGCTGTGTTTGTGTAGTGTAATGTGGAGTCAAAGAGAGTGTGTGTTCTGAAATTGAGTTGTGTTGAGAATTTCATTTGGGTGTTCAGGAGATTCAATTTCAGAACATACACACTCTTTGACTCCACGTTACACTACACAAACACACTCCCACAGGAAACAAAACAAAAGGCGCCAAGACCAGCAACAACCAGTTCTGATGATGGCCAATAGCAGACTGAAACATGTTAACAAGGTAATATAAAATGTAACACAAGAAAGACAAATAATACGTTTACCGAAGTGATATAGTGCTAAAAGTTGTGTAATCAAGATGTATCATTTTAGTATTTGAATAACGGTTTAGCCGAAAATAAAATAATTTGTGTCAGAAGTTTGAATCCCATGTATACAAAATTATTGGGTATTGAGCTGTATTAATGGAACATATCAACGCGAATGACAGGTCCAAAAATATTCTTTTTCATCGAAAAATCCTTATTTCTGTAATAAGATACAAAATTAAGGCCCAATTGTATAAAACTCCCTGACTAAAGATCAACCTTGATCGTAGATAGAAAAGTGAACCGAGTTCAGTCACTTCTTCTATTGTATAAAACTTTTCTGCGATCAAATTACCTTGGTTCAAATGCAATCTAAGTTCACGTGAAAAGGATCTGGCAACATCGCATAAACAGGTGAAATACGTGATGCGCAGACCATGTTATACAGGTTTGTTCAGTGTTGCCAATCTAGCGACTTTTCAACAAAAATATCTTTTAACTTTTATATTGCTTAAATAGGGATTTAGTGACCTTTTTAGCACCCCATAGTGACAAAATTTAATCTTTCTTTGTTGATAATGAGAAATCTAGCGACTTTACAACTACTTTTTCGCGACTTTCCGTATTACACTCTGTTGGAGACACTGTTTTTTTTTTTTGCAATGTAAATAATGGCGGACAATAAGAAGAAGGTTGACTGTTCTCCGAGTTGTTAACATGTTATGGTGTTTGATACTGCTAAACATAATAAAGCTTTATAAAACGACAATTTTCGTTTAGTAATACAGTAAATTGAAAATTTATGAATGTACCTATCATATCCATTAATAATTAATGGTAGTTATAAACATAATATAATTATAGGTTATGTTATTTGATACTGCTGAACACGATAGAGCCTTATAAAATATAAGAATGTTTGTGTATTAAGGCAAGAAATTGAAAGAAATACATATAAATGTACTTATCATATCTATTGATATTAATAATAATGGATATTTTATTTGCACAATCTGCCACTCGTATATTTCAAACAGAAAAGAAATAACTGAACTTGGATCATCTAACTTAATTGGAGAAATTTCTTCAGTCAAAGTTGACTTTAGTTTGAGACAAATTAATCTCAGATTAGACTTTATACAACACAAAATTCCAAGTTCAGCTGAAACAAGGATCAATTTAACCTCTGATCTAAGATTAAATGGTTTATACAATCGGGCCTAACTGATTAAATTTCCGTCACACTGTAAATGTGTTTTAAACCTTTAAGACATTTATTGTGAAACTGTTATAGTTTATACGAAATTAAATTCTTAATTTAGTTGAACCTAAATTCTTCACATCTGCTTCTTTACTACACAGTACAAATTATGGTCCACAACTGTATAATTCGATAATAAAATTTCATCCAGAATTGACTGCTTTAAGCAATGAAATTTTCAGATCCAGAATTAAACAATTTATATGACAGACTTCCCTGTTTTATATGTACCATATATTGTAAAACAAGTTTATTTCTATCTTAAGTATATTTTTTCTATCTTATCTTTCGTTACTATACCAACATGACCTGTACTAATTGTACTCCTAATAATAATAATTTAATATTAATCCATCACCAATCTAAACATCGTCTCTTTTTTCACTCATTTATTACTAGTATTATTATTATTACTAACTTTATTATTATCATCTTTATGTGACCTTTTTTCATAAGTATATTGTCTACAAAGTATGTATATTTATATATGTTTCTATCTACTCTTCTTAAGAATGTGATCTTATTGCAAGAATTTTAAATTTTACTTTAGAAACAGTAGAGATTTCTGTACTTATGAATTACCGGTATGTATAATCTGTGGAAACAGAATCTTAAATTTTAATTCAGAAAAAATAGGTACGTTTGGCGAACAATGTAAAATTGTATGTCATTATCAATTTTTTCTACCAAAACGGAACTGTCTCCGAACACGAGCTTTGCTCTTTCGGGGTACTTTCATGTAGCGATCTTTATGTTTATGTTATTATTAAATAAATCTAAATCTTTTAAAGATAAATTATGTGTGAACTTCGTAATAGAAATTCATATCCTTTTTATACCATATTACATAGGAATATTACGAATTGTATATAAATTGGTCATAGGTAAATCGTGTGAAGTTATTTACTTTTGATCAGTTTATATACAATTCGTCATCTTCCTTGTGAGCGATTTGTATCTAAGATGCCAAAATTTACCTGTTTTACCTGTAAAAAGAGATTTCTTCTTCTTCTTCTTCTTCTTCTTCTTCTTTTTCTTCAGTAGAGAAGAAGGTGAAAATATGGGCTACCATTTTGTTTTCCTCATAATAAGGGAAAATGGTGTCGCATATTACTTGGAAATCTTTGTTGATATACAAAGTAATTATTTATATAGAATTTTTCCAGTCTTAAAGGTCAATAGTTGCAATAAGTATTTGCATATAATTACTTTTTGAAAGGAAGACGAACTGGTCCTCTATAGGTACTAGGGTCTAAATATAGGCTACCACAAAAATTTGAAAATAAAATTGGAAAAAACAAAGAAACATAAGTAGGAAACCTGTGTCACATCAGTGACAATATTCTGTAACAAATAACGCAAATTACGATAGTGAAAATACGGGACTTGTTAACGTGCTGGTAATATGGGCTACCTATCCCATATTTGACAAATAGCGGTAGCCCATATTAGCAGCTTCGACTCATGAAGGTTTCTAAGATTATGTATGGCAATTATTGTCCAAAATAAATATTACTCTTATGTCATGTGATAAAGCTATTCATAATCAGTGTAATACATCAGCGTGATTTATAAACACTAAATATATTTCTTTGAATAAAATTCAGACTACATACCTACAAAAACTTTGAAATTTATGAAAAACACAAACAACACACCACAAAGGCAACTGGTTTGTCTCTTTGTGCACGCAGACTGATGGACGCGAGATGTACTTTTAGAGGTTTTTCGCTACGTAACAACATTGTATATAGTAAAAACCGAGGTAGCCCATATTTTCACCTTCTCCTAGGGTGTAGACTACTACTAAGGCATTTAGATAAAACCTAGAAGTCAACACAGCATGACCTAGTTCACGATGCTAGTAGATTTTATTTCCTATGTTGCTCGAGGTATTAATGCCTGATGTTGCTAAAACTTGGGCGACCTTGCAGAATCTGAAGTGACGACTCAACGTCCATCCCACACTTCCTACAAGCTGGGCCGTCAATAAGATCCAATATATTATGTAAATCTTATTCAAATGGCAGTGTCCGTTAAGGAGACTGGTTACCCATCTTAAGGTTCTCCTTTCCCAGAGAAATTAATTACATGGCTGTAACCAAACGGTACCCCTTATAATAGGGCAGCTATCCCTTTCCGGATTCTCTTTGTAATACGTATTTATCTACCGATCGAAGTGGCTCAAATGGTAACGCTTGAGATTCGTATTCGAAAGGTACAGAGTTCAAACCCCGTGGCCGACCATTCTGCCTGGAGAGTTTTGTAGATTCCCTTGGTCACAAAGGCAAACACTGAGGTGGAAATTTACATACCATGGTTCATCACCGCCTTAATCACCAATAACATATCTATTAAAATAAAATCTAAATCATTTACATTAATACAAGCCGTCCATAACACAAGACAATAGACAAAAGAACTCAGCAATAGTGAAGGGCCTACTGCTACACCCAAAGATCCTCCATATGCGATGTTTGTATTTTTTTAAACGCGCTTCTCCATAGTAGTCCATTTTGTCAACGCGATTATTTACTGCAAAATGCCTACTTTTAGCAATAGCTATATAAATATAGGCTATTTTGTTTTTTCCTTGAAAGTGTGGAAACAGATTGCTTTGCAGTACTGCAATACTGTCACTGTACTCCGTGTAATGGGAAAGTTGAAGTATTGTAGTTGAGTAATCACAGTGTAGTGGGTTGCTCGTTTGTTAGGTGAGATGGGCAGACGGTAGAATGCAATTTGTAGACACGTCTGTGATCGCTGACGCGGAAGCTGTGTCGCTTCGTCATAATTTTTCCACGCGCCTGATTCAGTTATTCCATCGAAGGGATGGGGCTAGATTACTTTCCGGATGAGAGGTACCGCATAATGGAGCTGACGGACAGGTACAATTAACAAGTACTGCGGCAGAAATAAGCGAAATATAACTAGTCCTGGTTGGTATCTTGCTGAGTGCTGACACCAAACAATATTATTGAACAAATACTAGAGTAGAGTATGTATTGTACGTCCTTGGGCAATTATGGTCCCATCAACTGTGTCTGTAATGATGATCAGTGATCTTCCTCTATGTATTAAGAGATTTAATTATCATAGTCAAGGAGTTAGACAATGCTGCTCTGTCTCCCGTATAATACTATATACAGAGTGATTTACAAGTCACTGTACAAACTTCGTGAGTGTAATGTAGAGGTAAAAATAAGAATAAAATATTATATAGCTCTTTTTCTGAAATTGCTTTATTTCAAAATTATGCAACAGAGTAAGGATCAAAAGTGCAACACAACTTACTTACTGGCTTTTAAGGAACCCGGAGGTTCATTGCCATCCTCACATAAGCCCACCATTGGTCCCTATCCTGAGCAAGATTAATCCAGTCTCTATCATCATATCCCACCTCCCTCAAATCCATTTTAATATTATCTTCCCATCAACGTCTCGGCACCCCAAAGGTCTTTTTCCCTCCGGCCTCCCAACTAACACTCTATATGCATTTCTGGATTCGCCCATACGTGCTACATGTCCTGCCCATCTCAGATGTCTGGATTTAATGTTCCTAATTATGTCAGGGTAAGAATACAATGCTTGCAGTTCTGTGTTGTGTAACTTTTTCCATTCTCCTGTAACTTCATCCCTCTTAGCCCCAGATATTTTCCTAAGAACCTTATTCTCAAACACCCTTAATCTATGTTCCTCTCTCAAAGTGAGAGTTCAAGTTTCACAACCATAAAGAACAACCGTTAATACAACTGTTTTATAAATTCTAACTTTCAGATTTTTTGACAGCAGACTGGATGATAAAAGCTTCTCAACCGAATAATAACAGCCATTTCCCATATTTATTCTGTGTTTAATATTTTCTTCCCGAGTATCATTTATATTTGTTACCGTTGCTCCCAGATATTTGAATTTTTCCACCCCTAGGTAATAAGAGATTTAATTATCATAATCAAGGAGTTAGACAAAGCTGCCCTTTGTCTCCCGTATTAATTACTATATACAGGATGATGCATAAGTCACTGTACAAACTTCGTGGGTGTAATGTAGAGATAAAAATAAGAGTAAGATGAAGGGTTCAGAGCCATAGTGAGCCAAGCGCGATTTATTAAAAACAGAGAAAGCAAGGGTTAAAGTTAAGTGAATACCATAATTTAATGAAGATTGACATGTCATTTAGTTTTAATGTGTATACTTTATATTGATTGCTATATGTTTCCATTGAATTATGGTAATAACTTCATTTTAACCCTTATTTTATACGGTTTTAGTAAATGGCGCTTAGCCCACTATGGTTCTGAAGCCTTCAAATGTTATACAGCACTTTTTCTGAAATTGGTTTATTTCAGAGTTATGTAGCAGAGTAAGGATCACAAGTGAAACACAAACAAACCGAAATTAATTCCTCCCAGTGTTTAACTAAACAAATGGATCACAAATTCAACACAAACAACGTAATTATGTTTACCCAAAAAATGTTCAAAGTGACGTTCATGAAGGTGAAGATAGTGACGTGATCGTCATAGTACTGCACTTGGAATGTTGCAGATCCCGTTCAACTCGTTCCGCACAGTTTAAAAACCATTTTCAATTCGCCGCTACTGTGTTCGGAATTTCAGTACCATAAACGAGCACCTAGAGACGGCTCCGAAGGTGGAAGTCCAGGGAGTTAAGGTCTGGTGATTTGGCTGGCCAAGCAACTGTTCCTGCATGATCTATCCACTTACCGGGATATGTAACATTGCCCTTGCCTCACGACTGAAATATGTAGTGCAACATCATGCATAAACCATAAAGTGTTTCGTGTAGTGAGTGGGACATCTTCAAGAAGCAGATCACCCAATTCATGTTCCAAAAACTGTCGATACACTCGGCAGTCAGGCGCGGTGGTAGAACATGAGGTGCGATTAACTGATTGTACACAATACTATCCCATGGTTTTAATACATTATGCGTCATAATTCAGAAATAGAGCAAGTTCAGAAAAAGTGTTATATAACATTTTACTCTTGTTTTTACCTCTACATTACACCCACGAAGTTTGTTCAGTGATTTATGAATCACTCGGTATATCGACGAAGCCATTCTGGAATGGCAGATAAATTGGAGGGATTTCTTTGGAAAACCAACCATAGTCCAAAAACATAAATTTTCAGGAGTAACAAAAAACTATTTGATACGGGTATTTGTTGACACTTCAAGTGTGAAATTGATTATGCCGTTTCTTAAGGCGTTGTAGAAACTTGGGAAAACTGAAGTACATTTATAACTTACATTGCCTCATAGAAATACATGCCTAAATGTAGGTAACTGTGAACAATGGTTGTTTTAAGAAAAATACTCTCTTGTGGCTGAAGTGTGCCTCTCCTTTAATCTTCTTTTTCTTTATTATATCCTTCTTCTTCTTTCTTTGCTTACGTTTCTTCAATGGGGTTACTTCTGCACCTAAATATGACTCTATTAACTAATACAACAATATTCACGTGCTAAATTATTTTTCTCTGAGGTGTCTTTTGCTGCGTACATAAGAAGCAGTACTGTCAATTTACTACAGTTTAAATTTATATGGAATGATATGAATGAGTTATTCGTCCTGGGCAATGGCTGTTTTCACAAGAAAAGAAAAGGGGGTTTGGACTATGGTTGTTTTACGCTCCTACAACACAGGATTAACAACTAATTTAACAGACGGCCGCTACAATACGCTCACAACTTAAAATCTCAAATTTGCATTTTTTTGGACTATGGTTCTTTAAAAAGAACACTTCAATTTAAAATAACATTTCAAAATTGGACTTGTAATTTTAGACACAATTTTATTTGGCGATGATCAGGTGATTTTAGCAACAACGGAATTACAAATTACATGTTTTTTTCAAATATTAATTGTCATTCAGTTTTATATTATTTTTGTAAAAATATGCATATTTAATAACTCTATATAGTTAAATACTAGCTTATAACTACACTTATATATGAAGGGTTCAGAGCCATAGTGGGCCAAGCGCCATTTATTAAAAACGTATAAAGCAAGGGTTAAAGTTAAGTGAATGAAGATTGACATATCATTTAGTTTGAATGTGTATAGGCTACTTTATATTACTTGCTATATGTTTCCATTGAATTATGGTGACTATTACACTCTTACTACGTCATACTACTTTTGACCAATAAAACGGTACGGAAGGACGTATTTCAACCAATCATGGCTGCTTATCGCACAATTTTATCGCGTCCCTAGCATTTGTTTAATTTTATCGCGTCCCTAGCATTTGTTTAATTTTATCGCGTCCCTAGCATTTGTTTAATTTTATCGCGTCCCTAGCATTTGTTTCTTTGTTTGCCAACATTTGAAACTGCGCTGGTCTAGACGTCAAAAATATATATAAAATTACAAACCACTCCAGTCGATGCACAGCAGTTTCAAATATGACTCGCATTGGCATTCAAGAACAAGAATTAATAAAAATCACTGATCATACCTATGCATCTTCTGAAATCCGATTTACAAATGAATGAAGAGCACCATTCCGAAATCCTGAATAAGTTGAATACACCATGTAGGCCTAAATCAACGAGTTCTACTTCTATTATGCACATGTTCAATACAACATCAATTGAACCACCAACCACATTCAAATTTGAAAATTGTAAATTCAATAATTATTCCTTTTAAAATTATTCATTCGGAAATTCTGAATAAGTTGAATACACCATGTAGGCCTAAATCAACGAGTTCCACTTCTATTACGCACACGTCCAATATAACATCAATTGAACCACCAACCACATTCAAATTTGAAAATTGTACATTCAATAATTATTCCTTTTAAAATTATTCATTCGGAAATTCTGCATAAGTTGAATACACCATGTAGGCCTAAATCAACGAGTTCCACTTCTATTACGCACACGTCCAATATAACATCAATTGAACCACCAACCACATTCAAATTTGAAAATTGTACATTCAATAATTATTCCTTTTAAAATTATTCATGTTTATTTTTTATGTCATCGTCGTTAATTCTGCCAGGTTAAATAAATCATTATTATTATTATTATTATTATTATTATTATTATTATTATTATTATTATTATTATTATTATTATTATTAATTAAAACTTTTCTAACACTTGTGTATATTAGTTAGGTTATGTTATAGGTTCTGCTCTGAGAGGATAAAAAGAACTTCTGCTATATGATATTATGGATAGTCACGTATCAGAGATTGTTTAATATTACGATTTATTGAATAGTGATCATTACAGTGTCTGTATAAAGACACTACTGCCATCTAGCATGCATCTAGCGTAATATTTGTAATGTTGAGATGGTACAATAATATATTTGAAGACAGTTGTATTTTCGTAAGTCAATTAATATTTTATTGTATTGGAGTACTTCGTTACTTCTAATCTTTATATACTTTCTTCTAATCGTGTAATAGTCAGTTAAATCCCACTCGAGTTTTGATTTTCTCTAGATAAATCAAAACGTCTAGTGAGATTACTGTTGATAACTTCATTTTAACCCTTGTTTTCTACGGTTTTAGTAAATGGCGCTTAGCCCACTATGGTTCTGAACCCTTCATATTTCCTAACAAAAGATCACTGCATATTTGTTCAAAAAAACCTTTCAATATGGTAGTTACTTATGATACACTCATTTGACAACTAGTATTCATGTACTGTACAGTAGTGCCAAAAAAAACCGGACCGACCCTTGTAGCTGATTTCAGAGCCTTGTTCATTCCAGAGCACGATAGACTGGTAACTAAGACTTTCGTGGTTCGAATCCTGCCTGGGAAGGAAACGCTTTTTTGTTCCTTACTCAAATTTATTACCAATCCTTTTCGATTGCAGTAAAATTAATGTTCTGAGAATAATAAGTTAATTAAGTACTAAAATATCGCTGCAATCGAAAAGTATTGGGAATAAATTTCAATAAGGAACAAAAAAAGTTTCTTTCCCAGGCAGGAATCGAACCACGAAAGTCTTGGTTACCAGTCTATCGTGCTCTGGAGTGAACAAGGCTATGAAATCAGCTACAAGGTTCAGTCCGGTTTTTTTTGCCACTACCGTACATATATTTTAACGTAATTTTTCATTGTTATTTAATTAAATATGCAGACTTAAAAATCATTGTAATTGGTACGCTTAAGTTTTTCTTTATTTAATATTTTTAAGTTTCATATCCATTAACTACACTTTTACGTGCAACGTCTTCACATTTTATGAAATATTTTGTTTTCATAAGATATCTCTAATCAATGTCTGCATGGCGAAAATGTTAACAGTTTTAATAAATAGAATGTAAATTTATAACTGTATAACTTACATTAAAATATGTGATATGATTGAATGACATTTTTCTTTCGATTTACTCGAAAAGGAAGCAATAACAATCAAAATTGTATGAAAATTTTGTTAGAAATATCTGAAACAATAACCCCCTGAAATTAAAGATATTACTTATGGTTTATCCTATATAGTTATGCATGTCAGCTTATCTGATGTCTCACTTTTGTTATACAATGCACAAACTTGGCCATATATAGGCCCACGTACGTGAAGATGACGTCCAGTGAGTAGCTTGATGCTCCAGACTCTCTGTCCCCGAGTTGAGGAACTCGTTTGACTTTGAGAGGCAATCACGTGGACGGCGTAGCGGGAATATCCGCGGATGAGACACGTGTTACATGGGACGTGATGTTCAATTTGCACAACTTGCACGCACGCACAGAGATGAGCCGCTCACAACAGCTCCTGTCCAGACGTGACGGCTACCTGCATAACATAATGCCTTGACAACCAACTACGGAGAAACAGTTGACGTTAGGCAAGCGCGTTATCTCTAGAATTAGTCATGCTTATTGCAAACGCTTTTCTTCGCTACATAAACTAATACGATAGCTTATAAATTTAGGGATTTTTACTTTTGATATTGCTTGTTTTCGGAGTTGGCTCCAGCCTTGGACTTCTCGGGATGTCACCCTGGCAACGAAAAGCTTATGATAATTATGTGCTAGACGAATTCAAACAAACGACATTGATTTTATCTATAGTAATCTCAGACCTCGAGTGACATTTATTCGGACTATTTCGTGAATAAAATAAAAATGTAAATAATATATCTCTAAAATTCGCTCACAAAATGTTAATAATTGTATATTTACGAATACTTAATCTATTCAAACATTGTGAAGTTGAAATAGACCAATACCTATCGATTACTGTAATAAAGAAATTCGATGTTATCCAGTAATGCCAATTGCGGAAAGCGAAATACAAGTTTAACAATGTTAATTACATGTATTGCGCTTTTCTCTTATTACTATAACAGAAATACATTTTCATTATCTGCTCAAATCATAGTTTAATTTAAACATAGTATAATATAATTACAAGTAACCTGATTAATACATTAATTAAATGAATAATTGTTGAAAACGCAGTTATCAAATCTGAGTGAATGCGTGTAATTTTCTTCAGATAGCCTACAATGGACATGGAATTGGAAGATGAAGATGTGGATGTGGAAGTAGGATTTTGCACTTTATTTAGTAATTTATCGTTACGTTACACACTGTACCGAGAATTATGAACTATGTAATATGTCTGGAGACAGCTAGCAATGCTCATATATTCACACTACAGCGAGACAAATGTTGTTACACCATCTCTGTACAGATAACTAAAACAATAATTTTATTACGCCATACGGAAGGCAGTTTGATCAAAGACCTTGTATATAATACTGTGCAAGATATTTGGGTTTGATATGCGCTGATGTTACATAAATTTCAATATCTTACTTTCTATTAATTGTTTAATTTCATTCAAATACTGTAATACAAATTTGATAGGCTACAATTAGGTTAGGTTACCTGTGGGAGCGGGACCAATGTCAACTATGCTTTATTTCGACCTTTACTCCAAGCTACAGGAAATCATTTTCCATAGCTCGACAAATGCGTTTTCGCTGTAGTGTGTAAAAGGGACGAAAACTTAATCTACACAGTTCAGTTTTCCACACGCGTATGTATGCAATCTGGGAAGAACATTGAAATAATAAAGTTTAAAACGTGCGTTCAATTAAGATGCATGAAGATTTTGTGTCTACATGGTGCGTCGTATTGAACGTCGTCTTCACTGAGTAAATATATTAATTAATACTAAATATCAATAGGCCTATTGCATTTATTGATTGAATGCGTAAAGTTGAAAGACAAGTTTAACCGTGTTGGTGCGTATTAATGGATTCATGCTCACCGATTTACTGGGAAACAGTTGGCGACCCTGACTAAAGAAAGTAACGACCATTTTAGCAGCTAGATTTATCGCTACTTATCATCTGTAATCTGAGGTGTAAATCGCGAGACTCTTTTGCCGAAATCTGACGCCCTGAATCACTCCAAAGCGGGCTGTTACTTGTCCATGTCACTTTTCGAATGGCACATTATTAAGCGAAGCCTGTTTCCAGGCATACACCCATTAGTAGAAGAGTATCATGAGGATCGTAATTGTAAAAATAATAGTGAAGAAAGTTATGCTGATGCCAAAAGTGTAAATTGGTGGTAGGTAATTTAAAGGGAAAAACTGTTTCGGGACCGGGAATCGAACCCGGGACCTTTGGCTGAGCGCGCCAACGCTCTACTGACTGAGCTACCCAGGAGGTCTACCAGACCCCGGCTCCTTGGTAGCTCAGTCGGTACAGCGTTGGCGCGCTCAGTCAAAGGTCCTGGGTTCGATGACCGGCCCCGGTACAATTTTTCCCTTGAAATTATTCAAGCCAGCTTTACAGGGAGCTATAGTTGAAACCCAGATTTGTATAACACACGTTATTGCTCATTAACAGAAGGCTACAAATTTAAGTCGCACAGAAAGTGTGTACTCAATGATAAACATTTTTAGGTTCAAGTAAAGGTAGAGTATCAGTATCAGATGCATACGAACAATTGTTCCTCTGACACACATTATCAAGTGAGATGTACTGCCTAGTAATAGATGTAGGCTACTTATGAGCCAGAAGCTCAGTCAGAGGCAAGATGTGTAGGCTACTAATGCCGTAATTTTGATGTCTCTTCATTCTGTGTTACCTATCCATACTGTGAAACAAAACCTTTCCATGCTCGATCTAAAGGAAATACGCATACTATTCTCGGCAGTCGCATTCCTTCTAGATGTAACAGTAAAAGATCGAAGATATTTTACTTCAGTGAAACCTGTTTCCTGAAGAATTCACTGTACTGCTATTCATATTACAGTACAGTGTGATAAAAAAAGTCCCTCCGCAGCTTTATTAGTTTTAGTAACCCTAGAATACAACCCTGTAGAAGGTTGGCACTCTATTAATTCCGGTTTGACACCTCACACTCTCAGTGCATCATATGCTTAGCGGCCAGTGCTTCCACTTGAATTCTGTACAAATACACTTGAATTTTCTGCCTAATGTATTCTCGGCTACACAAGCACTGCGGAGAGTTTTCTCAATCGCACTGTATTACTACTGCCACTAATACTTTTACTACTGTTACTACTACTACTGCTGCTGCTACTACTGCTTTCTTAAAAATATCCCAGTGGTGACATTTACAGTGTCAAATTAGACCGTAGAGATATCTTTCCTCAAACTGGAAATTTGATTAAATGAAGATCAAGTGTTCGATAAATTACCTGGAGTTCTGGAGTTTTCTCAATCGATAACATTACTTTTTATAAGTTGCCGCAATTCTATAGCACCTGTTTTACTTCCCTCCTATTATCCAAATTGTAATTTAAGATCTTGGTTAGTTGAAAACTTTTGGCACAATTTTCCTGCGGTTTCGATTATTTAATTTCGAGGTTTACATTTTTTGAGACTCGCCTACTCAGTTTCCACATTTCCTTACAGCTACAGAAGATGAAGTTAATTCCTTTAAATTTTAAGACTTTTCATAAAAAAAAATCGAGAGATCTAATTTTTTAGATGATAGGCCTATACTCAGTCTTCTAACGGAACCGCTAAGAAGAATGTATTAGTCATTTGTTCTCTGCTCGCACTCATCTTGAAATTTACGTTCAATTGTCATTCATTCTCTCCTTGTGTTCTTCTCCCTCCCCTTCCCAACCCTGTGATGAGACGAGCCATCCCCAAAAGAACTGCACTGTGGAACCAATTAGGCATCTGCAGGGATGGCGGAGTATCTACGAGCACAGCTAATCATTGCTTAATGCATACGGAAGCTTTGCTCGCAAATTAGGGGGAATTTGCATAGCGCACACAGACTGACATCTAAATGCAAGGGGGAGTCATGACATTATCCTGCCCGAATATTATCTAGTTAATTTTATAGATAAATGTAATTTCTGAAGTTTCTTATATATAATTCTTTTTTACTGCTATGGAATGAAATTTCCAACCCTCCACAAAAATTACGACAGAAACAGGAAGAGAGAAAGAAATGGTTGAGAAGAAAATTGGAACAAAACTACAGCGGGTGGGGAGAAGAGTGAACGATAAATCAATATTAGAAAAGATAAAATAAATGGCTCACTGGGTGTTTCGTAAATAATATATCTACTTTTGCTTTTACGTGAAACTGTTTGTTACTTGCGTTTTCTTCAAACACGTTTATGTTTTATTTGATTTTTAAATCTCCTTCGCGTGGCCGAAGTTGTATACACCTACAAATCAGGAACAAGTGCCTTCAATATCCAGTTAGAAGTAAACTTTATTTCATTTCATTAAGCTTAGATACCTGTCTCATTAAATAGAAGCCATTGCACGAAACATCACATTTTGTATAATATGCATTAAACAGAAGTCATTGTACGAAACATCGAATCCTACATAGTGTGCGACGTCAACAAAAGTGATTTAATCTTACATAGTGTGAGAATCTTTATTTGTTGGAGAATAACTTAAGGGGAGGTGGTACACCATGGCAGGTTAAAATATAATGTGTCCTGATCCATTTACAAAAATGTCATTCAATACAGAAACCATCAGTACCTATATAAGTGTACCAAATTTCATCGCCCTAGGATTGGTAGTTTTAGAGAAAATCCAAAATAAAGATAGCAAATTTAACATTGCGGAAATAGGGTGTACCACCTTCCCTTAAAAACAATAGAGAATTTTCGCTCCAATGACACTCAAAACTTCTTCATGCGCATTTGAACTTTCTGAGGCGGTGTTCTCCATGTCTCGTTTGCAAGCAACATATCTAACTTTACTTTAACACCGTGTTTAATTATTAACAGGGCCAGGATTGATATCCACAAAATCTTAAGTATGCATGATAAAACAAGAAATATTAAAAATCATGCAAAAATTCAAATTTTACAGGGTTTACTATCTTTCTAAAAAATGTGAATTATGTTTTTATAGCCTATTTGGCATTAAGGTTCAATGTTTACACTTTATTTCTTTGTGTACCTTATTTTTTCTGGTCCCAAAATACAACTAACAAGTTTTGGAGTTCTCTTTGTCATATTTTGTTTGCCACAAAAATATTTTTCAATGTTGAAAATGACCGTTCAACATCATATGAGGTTACTATACAAATTTGCGTCTTATTATTATTAAGTTAAATTTATTATTGCAAGCAAAAATTATATATATTAACAAAGATTTTACATTACTATTGTAATACTCGTATATGAATGTTCTTCAAAAACCAAAATTGCTTACCAATCCCACATTCAAATTCATTTTACATTTTTTAGTGTATAAAAGTATTTTTAACTCCTCAACTCGATTGTTCGCTGATTTTCAATTTTATTGTTTACCACCGAATGCCTATCTATGTATTAGTCCCCTTTAGGGGAGAAGCGCGTGATGGGAACTGCCCTTGCACGTAGTTCGCTTGGGTGGGCCGATTGTAATATCCGGAACGGAATGGTGTGTGCTCTAAAGGCCCCCGCGCTACAGATTCCACTGCGAGCCGCCTCCGAACTCCCCCCAACAGCCTACATAATCCTTTTATTCTACCAGATGTCACACGGCAGGAATCGCAACCGATCAATATAACGGTCAAGGCAATGGCAGGCCTACTTTAAGAATGACTGTATTTGATTAAGACATAATACACAAATTAAGTACGATTCATTAACTATTTCGTTCATTACTATATGTAATAATTAAGAATTAAATGTAGCTTAATTATAAAAATATAGGGAGCATCCTTGTCTCATTCGGGGACTTCTCGATCTGCAGTTAAATGCTCTGCTACCGTCTGATTTTAGTATGGTAAAGTTTCACTGTTACAGTGAGAGAGAATACAGCTGTGGAAATGTCGGAGGAGTTGTCTTCATATCAGTGCAGATGAACAGTTGTTTAAAAATAATGTATGACAAACACTTTAAAATTATGAATAATTTCGAGGGAAAAATTGTTCCGGGGCCGGGTATCGAACCCGGGACCTTTGGTTAAACGTACCAACGCTCTCCCACTGAACTACCCGGGAACTCTACCCGACACCGATCTAATTTTTCCCTCTATATCCACAGACCTCAAAGTGGGCTGACAACCGTCAAGCAACCAACATTTGAGTGCACACTAACTCTGTGTGACTTTAAATTGTGGTTTTCTGTTACGTACAGTGAATTGTATTATGCAAATTAAGCTTTCAGGAATAACTCCCTGTAAAGTTAATTTGAATAATTTCGAGGGAAAAATTGTTCCGGAGCCGGGTATCGAACCCGGGACCTGTACGTAACAGAAAACCACAATTTAAAGTCACACAGAGTTAGTGTGCACTCAAATGTTGGTTGCTTGACGGTTGTCAGCCCACTTTGAGGTCTGTGGATATAGAGGGAAAAATTGGATCGGTGTCGGGTAGAGTTCCCGGGTAGCTCAGTGGGAGAGCGTTTGTACGTTTAACCAAAGGTCCCGGGTTCGATACCCGGCCCCGGAACAATTTTTCCCTCGAAATTATTCAAATTAACTTTACAGGGAGTTATTCCTGAAAGCTTAATTTGCACTTTAAAATTATCTTATTTTTTCGTAGGTTCAGATACACTCGATCTGAGGACTCGTTTCGCACACGTCCCTATTCTCAAACTAAAATATAATTTTTAACGTTTGTGTCGTAAGTAACTGTTACGAAACCGTATGCTTGTACCATTAACAAAAGTTTTTTTGTAAAGTACTTAACATTAATACTTTTTACAGTACCGTCATTTCCCATAACTAATGGTCCTGGAACACAAATATTGTCCAATCAAATTTTGTACTCCATAACGTAGTACCTCGTTGGTCTATATTTTTACTGTACTGTAGTTTGAAGTCAAGTCACTGCAGCTATCTACAAACGATCTGTGTTACTTCTACAATGTTCTTTAAATAGTTGTGTCGTGGTCCATAGTTGTGTTCTAGGACCATAGTTATGGGAAATGACGATACTAGATTTCGAGGGAATGATGGCAAATGGCGTATCAACAAAACTGGAAGTTTATATTAGAGCCATTAAAGTATTGAATAACTTTTCTTATTCTTGTCTACATAACAAGGTACTTTCTTTGTTTCCTTCTCATGTCTGTCTGACCTGTCATGTTTTTAAAAAGAAATCTCACCATTCGTGCGCTGCCACAAGGGACAAAAAGTACTTAAGCATATAAATGTTTACAAGTTCATTAAACCATTGATTTTGTTTTGGCAATGAATCTTCTACAAGTACAGAGCTTCAAATACATTTTTAGATTAGTGGGAATATACCTAGTTTTAGAGAGAGAGAGGTACGTATTACGAAAAAGTAAAGAATGCTAATGAACATAGTTTCATTTTGAATATAGGTGATGCTTCAGGAGAGCAATTGATCCTTTAAATGCAGCTAAGGTTACAGTCGGAATAATAGATGTAGGTATTCCAAGCCTCTTAAACACATCTTTCACGGAGAGAGTAGCGATACCTCTTGCTCCAACCAGAAGTTAGATTACTTCAAGCTCTTTTAGTCGGTAATTTCGGAGGTAAGAGGGAATGGTAGGATTGTAGATATTCTTTTTTTCCTTATCCACTTCTGATGGCTGTTCCTCGTTCGTTTCGAAACTCACAGTGGTATCAATTATGAATCCAGATCTTGTAGATTCCTTCAAAGCTATTATATCTATGCGTCGTGTACTGCCAGGAGAGACCATGTACTTCTTCAAATGTGTTGTAATCGGCATCTTTAAGGACAGTGGCTGTAATTGATCGTACTTGGTGGTGTCTAGCGTTTCGCAGACCTTCGCCGTGCGGACAGGATCCCAGGACGTGTGCAAGAGTTCCAACCTCGTTGTGGCAATGCCTACAACGGTTGTCCTGAGATCTTCCCGGCTCAGCACATATTGCAGCAACATTTCCAACCGTTTTAATGTCATCGTGCCATTCTAAAACAGTTGTTTTCAAACGCAAAAAATGTACCATTAAAAATATATGAATAAAGCAAAATTTGTTGAAGCGCCCTTCTGGTATGTTACCCTCGATGTGTTCTCAGATGTAGGCAAATATTTTTATGTAAAACAGAACAATACATACAATGTTATAATCACGTAAAATTCATTTCCATCTCCTCGAGATGAATAATTGAATCGGCTATTGTTGAAAGGATCTAAGTCCACTTTTTTAAGTTTTGAGATAATCGAAAAAAACTTTTGTGAATAATCTATCGAAGATTAAACCAAAATATATTGTAGCCTACACTTAAAATATATGTGTACAATATATTTCGGTTTAATCTTCGATAGATTATTCACAAAACAGTTTTTTTCGATCATCTCAAAACTTTAAAAAGTGGACTTAGTTCCTTTCAATAACCGATGCAATTGTGTTGCTACCCTTACTTAACCTAGATTTGAGGGTTGTAAATCTGAGCCCAGAACTATATATTATACTTTTCTTATTCCATTAAGTGCAAAGAATTACTACGTAAGGAAAAGTTGTTATTAAAATTATATACTTCTACCGAGATTTATGCCGCCATATTTCACAGGTAAAGTCATGTTCGTTTTCTGCAGACTGCATGCTTTCGCGAGTTATTGTGTAGCTTAAGAATAACATCGCAAATTTCATTTTTATTCATTTTATTTCTCCTATGATACTTTTCATTTAAGTGTATTTTTTTTTTTTGTAGACCAGATTCTATACAGTGAATGTTCCGAATAGAGTTATCTGAATTCCATCCAAACTGCACGCAACTTTTAATATCAGTGATTTGAAGCAAACGAAGCAAATTAAACCCCCGCGTTCGGATGCATACAGGGTTGATATCACACGCACTTGAGCGTCTCCCTTAGTATTCCGGTCACGTGATAGCTTTTACACATTACCTGCGGTAGTTTAGCACTGTTTTCCAGCCAGGGTCTTCAACTTCCCTCCTCCCCCGACGTTGTAGAGCATCAATATCGGGAGGGGTTGTAATTCTCCTGTGTAGAGTCTTGTTCTGTCTGCATCCCCCTTTTCTCTCTCTCTCTTTCTCTGCGTCTACCGGCTTCCAAAAGAGACGACAGTCACGCCCTATCCTCCCCATCCCCTTCAAATTAGCATCTAAATCTAAAAGTCTCCCTCCGTGCTGTCGGGGGGGATGGCTGGGCGAACGCACTGAATGTTTAACGAATTCTATCAGATCCACCATCCCAGTGTTTGATGAAGATGGACACTGCAGGCACCTCCTTCAGGCTGGATCCCGGTAATTGCCGTCTGAAATATTTAAAACACACCCGCGTTCTGCTGAGACGCTCGCGACTAAAGTCAAATGACGGAAAAATTGTTTACACCAGTTCGCTAATCCCGGTTGATACAGCACGTCTCATATGCAGCGAGAATAATGAACACTACTTTGTCATTTTTAGAGCTGGATTTTTATGTAACGTCGACATGTAAAATGTGTACAAAATTCTTTCATTCATTCCTAGTTTTCTGCCCAAGGGCAGGTCTTTCACTGCAAATCCAGCATTCTAAAATGTTTCCTATTTTCTGCCCTCTTTTTAGTCTCTGCATACGATACATAGGCTATATTTTAATGCTTATCATCTGATATCTTCTTCTGCCCCGAATTTTTCTCCCGTTCACCATTCCTTCCAGTGCATCATTCAGTAGGCATTTCCTTCTGAGAAAGTAACCCAAACAGTTTCTTTTTCCTCTTCCTGATTAGTTTCAGCACCAGTCTTTCTTCACCCACTCTTTTCAACACAGCTTCATTTTTTATTTTGTCTATCCATTTCTCACACTCCATTCTTCTCCATATCCGCATTGCAAATGCCTCTAGTCACTTCTCTTCACTTCGTGGTAATGTTCATGTTTTTACCCCACACAATGTCACACTTCACATAAAGTAATTCACCTGTCTCTTTCTTAGTTTTTTTTCCAGAGGTCCGTAGAAGATGCTTCTTTTTTATTACAAATTTCCTTTGCAATTGCTATCCTCCCCCTGACTTCCTGGCTGCAGCTCATGTTTCTGCTTATAGTACACCCGAAATATCTGTATCTGTCCAATAATTGTTCTACTACCTCATTTCAAATTCCCACGTTTTCGTTCCTGATTTTTCTTCCGACAACTATAGTCTTCGTCTTGTTTGCATTTATCTTCATCCCATATTGCTCACATACTCATTTAGCTCCAGTAGCATATCCCTTAGTATCATCTCCTCTTCTGCTAACAACGTCCTATATCAGCAAATCTTATGAATTTTATTCATATTCTTCCTACTATGTTCTGAGAACAGTTCTTCATTAAGTGTATACACACAGTACATAAGTGCTCTGCCCAAGGGCAGGTATTTCACTGCAAACTGAGCATTCTCCAATCTTTTCTATTTTCTGCCTTCCTCTTAGTCTCCGCATTTAATCCATATATCCTAATGTCGTCTATCATCTGATATCTTCTTCTGCCCCAAACTCTTCTCCCTTCCATCATTCCTTCCAGTTCATCTTTCAGTAGACAGTTTCTTCTCAGCCCGTGACTCGACCAATTTCTTTTTTTATTTCTGATCAGTTTCAGCATCATCCTTTCTGCACCTACTCTTTTCAACACAGCTTCATTTCTTATTCTGTCTCTCCATTTCACACGCTTCATACTTCTCCGTACACACATTTCAAATGCTTTTAGTCGCTTCTCTTCACTTCGTCGTAATGTCTATGTCTCTGTCCCATACAATGCCACACGCCACACAAAGCACTTAGCTAATTCTTTCTTAATTCTGTTTCCAGAGGTCCGCAGAAGGTGCTCCTTTTTGTATTAAAAGCTTCCTTTGCCATTGATATTCTCATTTTAACTTCCTGGCAGCAGTTCATGTTACTGCTTATAGTACACCCGAAATATTTGAAGCTGTCCACTTGCTCAACTGCCTCATTTAGAATTCCCACTTTTGCGTTCTTGATTTTTCTTCCGAAAACAATGATGTTCGTCTTGTTTGCATTTATCTTCGTCCCATACTGCTCACAACTGTCATTTAGCTTAAATAGCATGTCCCTGTAGTATCATCTCTTCTGCTAACAACGCCCTATCATCACAAATCTTACGCTTTATTTATCTTCTTCCTCCTCTCAACCATCCCACGTTCTGAGAACAGTTCTGCATTAAGTACATAAATTTCAATAATCTACGTAACGACAATGTATCAACTATGTGGATATCTAACGTCTGTGGAATTCCTGACAGCAGTATGAAATCGAGTATTCTTAATTTTCTTGAAATTCGCCTTTGGTAAAGTTATAGCGTCATTTATGTAGTTAGGTCGAGTATGCAGATAGATTTGTATGTCGTCAACATAAATATTATGTCGGCAGTATGTTAGATTAGAAGAAATATCATTAATATAAATAGAAAATAGTAAAGGTCCTAGGACTAAGCCTTGAGGTACGCCAGTGGAATAACGAGTTGGGAGGAGCATGCTAAAACAATTTGGTTGATCGACTCACTGGTTTCTAATGCTATAGCACTTGACTGTGATGTCATTTTGAGATTATTTTATTGATTTAGTGCTGGGTAGTTTTGAATATGTTCTGCATTCATGTAGAAGTCGTTATCTTAACACAGCGTGCAGTGTGAGATTCTAAGACGTTCAGTCTATGAAGATGTGTTGCAAAAACCAATCTCCTGCAAGTGAGGTTCTCTGGAAACGTGCTCTCAATACCGGAATACGGCAAAATGATCTACACAAAAGCTCGACTTCCCAATCCGAAGAGAAACTAATTAGGTACGCAGCCCAAACGAAATTCAAACCTGGCCACGCCTCAACACTCTTCCGAGAACGATTTCCTCTCCTTAGCCCTTTGATAAGATTGGTAGCCGCCTTGGTTGCTCAGCGCTAACTGAGACGCGAACCAAGGCATGATAGACTGGTGGCCTAGATCATCTAGCTATCGAAGGGACAAAACAAAGCTATATAATTTAAATAGATTGATGTAAATACTTGATTCGTGAACAAGGAGATTTTAATAATGCATTGCAAATGGTGGGGATGAGTTTATCTTTAAAATCGAGTGGAAGTGAGGCACTAGAAGACTGTACCACGAAATTTTCGCAATTTCACACCATTAAATATATTTTTAAAATATATCAATTTCTGTAACTTGAATGAGGAGTTAAAATCACTTCTCTCTCATAGAATAGATGATTGTTTCGATTTTTGGACTTGAAAAGAACTTTGATTTTTAAAAAAGAATTAATAATAATTTTTACATAGTTTATATTACATAGAATGTATATGTCATACATTTTTCTGTGATTTTATTATATTTTCAAAACTGTATAATACCGATCATGAACAAAGTCAGTTTAATATGTTAGAAATTATTGTTGGTTCCAAGTTGACATGGAAAGTCATATTGATCGTATTTCTACTAAACTTTCAAGAACTTTGTTTCTCCTTAAGAGGTTAAAAACTATTGTATCTGAAAACTTTATTCGTGATGATTATTTTGGTTACTTTCAAAGTACGGTACTCTTACCTATGGAATACTGCTATGAGGCAACAGTGTTTTTTTATAAATAGGATCCTATTGCTTCACAAAAGGGCCATAAGGGTTTTATCAAATCCAGCTTTTAATGAACATTGTAAACTATCATTTGTGAAGAACAAAATCATGACTGTTATTAATTTATATATTCCAGAGTTAATTTTGTATGTTAAAGATAATCTTCCAACTTTAACATTAAGAAATGATACTCATTTCTATGGCACAAGACAAAGAAATTATTTTAATATCATAACGTGTAGACTTGCTAAATTCCAAAGTATCTTTTGTCAAATTTCACTGAAGGTTGCAAATAAATCTCCATTACATATTTTTAATTTAATCACAGCTGCCCTCAAATTTTACACCTCTAGTTGGTGAATTTTAAATCCATTTTATAATCTTGACGAACTCTTTGATTGTACAATCTCTTTGTAATTTAACTGACCTTGTGTAACATGTTTTTAGACATGTAATTTAAACTATTAAACTTGCTATTAATTAAAGTAGTAAAAGGAGAATCGTAAGCCTATATTATACAGGGTGATTCAAAATAATAACTCCTAGTATGTTGTATAGGATAAGCAATTATTTTTCAAGCGGGGATCCATGTATGGAAATACTTAGTTTAGGCACTGTGAGGTTTCAAATCATGACAACGCTTTGGATATGGTGATGGGCGTGCGTTCCACATTTTGTCAAGAAACCTCCACCAACCCAAAAAGAGCATTACATTTTGCATTAAATTACAAAAGGTGTTCGAAATGTCTACCTCAAACTTGATTACAGAGCGCACATCAACGGTGCAGACACTGACGCTGTATGGTCAAGGACGTGTGGTTGTGTGCTAAGTATTTCAGTCGCTGCATAGATTCGTGCGAGAAGGTTTCTCGTCTGCTGTCACACGAATCTCGTACACCATACTCTTCATAGTACCCCCAAACAAAATAAGGGGCGTAAGATCTGGTGACCTTAGTGGACATTCCCATGCATTCTGCCGTATGCAAGCAGCATATCTATCATTTCCCTTGTGTACTGATAACATGTTTTACTGTTGTCAACAGCGTGACTGGAAAACACCACAAGTGGCACAATTAGGATGTGGAACTTGGACTACGGAGTGACGTCGCTCATGCGTAGGAAAACTATCAGGCGCAGTTCGTCCATCCACCTTGCGTTTATGGCTAATAGGATGCATAACTACAAGAACGCAAAATCTGAACAAACTTTGATGCTTCCATTGCAGCCAAGCCACACACTTCCGGACGTAGGTCTCCACTAAAAACCGATCAGTTTGCTATCCTGTACAACATACTAGGAGTTTTTGGTGTAATTTTGAATCACCCTCTATGTATCCTGTAATGATCTTTATGACTAAATTATAAACAATGAATATACAAGATAGTTATAAATAAACTGCGACTACTTACTAGCGCTAGGCAGATAACTATTAATCTTGGAAGTAAAGATTATTTTTCACTTCCCGTTCCCGAGCTCCGGCAAGCTTCTCATTAATTTATATGCTCACATTTAAATATATTTATTTTAACAATATTTCCCTTCTCGTTCTCGTTTACGTTTCCGGTTTATTGTGGACCAGCCTTTAGTCTACCAAATTCGGTATAAGGAAGTTTCATTCTATGAACTTTTGTTAACTTCCGTATCTGTTATATTACTCGTAAAGCACATTCTTAATACCTTAATAGCATTCATTATACGGGGACATCATTTTATTTTTACTAACATTTTTAATATTAACCTGGCTATACCTTTCTATTAACGATTGAAACAGGAAACACTGTTTGCTACCCTTTCCACGACGGAGTTCGATGATACTGGCGTAATATACAAACAAATCACTTCACTAGGTATAGGAGGGAAGAAAAGTGGTTCATCCATTTATGTAAACTAGGAAATATCGCAATTTTGAGTTTGATAATTTTCATTAGGTTTTTGTTTAATCAAAATACAGTACTGTATTAACACTTAGTGTTTTACACACGAATTGAGATATCCATTCGGAAGTATTAATTATGCAGTGTATATTGTACTGTTACAGCACACTAGCGTACTATATAGAGAATGAAGTTAAATTGAAAAATAATTATAATATGGATATTTAAACACATTTTAGAAAATGGTGGCCGTTCATTTCGATACAGGCTTCAGTTCTTTTGTGCATATTATCGCACTGTAGACTATTGTACCTAATTCCAATTACCACTTTCGTCCTTCGTACGAGTAACTCATGTTGAAATAATTCTGTACCTACTCTATAAAAGAGTACCTTACGTACTGTAAATTCAATCTTCACTTCTGCCCGATCCGAAAAGATAAAATTACTCAGAAATGCTATCTACTGTCCGTTCAAGTGGTTTTGTCGCAGGGTTGTAGAAAGGGGGGGGGCGGAAATCACGTGACAGTTAATTACTTAAGGAGGCCCTTTTATTTAAGTTATTTTAAACACTTGATTAATATTACGTAGACGTCCAATTCCTAACAGAAATTAATGTTTTCAGAAAAGAGCTAAGATAGCCTAGTTACTAGATGTATCAAATATGACGTGTACCGTCTCAAGTGCAGGCAGTAAGGCCGTAACACGATACTACGAGAGGAGTTCGGCCGGCGTCGTGAATCGGGTCCCGGCATAGCTCAGTTGGTTAGAGAGCACTCAGCGCGCACAGCTGAGAGGTCCTGGGTTCGATTCCCGGTGCCGGTACGAATTTTTCTCGTACTTAATGGTATAAAAACTAGCTACTAGACTTTACAAAGGGGCGAACAGAAGCAGATGGGGGAAACCGGGATGCGACATAGGGAAACGGACGACAGTACCCGTACGAAAATATGATTCAATATTAAAAGCTCTTTCGTCGCTGGAAAACGCGAACATATTTCTGAAACGTACTATACTCAGTAACTCAGTACTGCTTACGCGCCCTCGGCTCTGTGTCGTGAACGGTTGGAAGTTTACTAGTAGAAGGGGTGGGAGTGAAGTACATTCCAAAACTCAGGTACAATAAAAATTGAAGTAAAAATAAAATGATGTCCTGTACTTTTGTTCAGCTTATTTCCAGTTAGCTCCCTACTTTCCTAGAAAGCACTGTTTTCAAAAACGTATTAAAATATGAATAGGCTACACTAAACAAGTACTAAGACCTGGTTCAACACAATTCGGGAACGGAAATGACAACAAGGACGAGAACGGAAAATTATTAAAGTAAATATATTTAAATGTGAGCATTCACAATTCATTAACGAGAAGATTGCCGGAGCTCGGGATCGGGAACGGGAACGTAAGAATTGGTACAAAGTTTTAACTTTGCCGTTCTCGTTTCCGATTACAGACTACTAGATTCACTCTATTATCATCATAAAGCTATTTGTTCGTCGTATATTTTGTACCCAGTAGGCCGTGAACTAATTTCTTCTTTATTCATCCTTTCTAACTAACTAAAAAATTCAGTAGAATCACTTTCAATTTATGCTACGTGTATGACCAGACTATCACGTGAATTGAATTATTAAATATCCTATCACAAATTTTGAAGCTGGCTAACCTGTATTTATTTGTTGGCTGGCTTGTACTCGTGAGAGAATGTAATTGGTCAATTATATACAAATAACATTAGAATGCGTAATATCGACTTTACGTATCGTTAATGACATTATATATTGATAAGCATAGTCGTTTCGTTCTCTGTTATTGTGAATCACAAACCTTCAAGTTCACGTCCTGCGCTTCCCATTCTCGTTCTGGTTATCGTTCTCGGTTTATTGTGGCCCAGTCTTAAGACAATAGAACGAGAATAAATACAAAATGTCCTCTATGTAATGAAATTAATGCTGTATATAGGCTTACATACAACTCAGGACCGAAAACTATTGACGAGAACAAAATGAATTTTATGTAAGTATTTCAGAAGTAATGAGGAACAGATATTATAAACAGACAACTCAATTATTTATCTCGTTCACCAGATATGAAAATAGGACCTATCCATATGCCTTTCCTGCGGCGATGTCCGCAAAGCAATCGGAGCGTTGCAGTTGGGTTCACAATACCGTTTCACAAATAAAGCCTTACTCTTCTTATCCAAGCCCATATTGACTAAAACAAAGCAATAACATTTGATAATATATGTTGCGTTTATGAATATAGTACACAGTCTGTATTTATAAACCAAAATTATATTCAAATATTAAACCGCTTTGTTACAAAAAGTACATATTATGATACTATCGTCGGTCTGTATAATAGGAAAACTCTTGTATACATAGTAGATAAAGTGCTGACTTACAGACGTTTGAGCTTCGCAATTATACAAGGAAAATATGCATAATATTGGTGCTGACTTTTACTGAACTTCAGGTACGAAAGTAGAATACTACAATATTACTGATAATGGGATAAAATCCAGCAGTAAATTGCTGGGATGTTATTCTTCAAAATTTTATTAGCAAGAAAATTGAAAGCATGTCAGTTTCTAATCTAGTTAATTAAATTAAAAGCCATTACTTCGTACAATCAAAAGTAATTTCCAATGCAGAGTATCTAATTCAAGCCGTTAATAAATCAATTATTCATAGATTTCAAAAAGGCATATGACTCTGTTAAGAGAGAAGTTTTATATGATATTGTTATTGAATTTGATATTCCCAAGAAACTAGTTCGATTAATTAAAATGTGTCTCAGTGAAAAGTACAGCGAGGTCCGTATAGGTCAGTTTCTGTCGGATGCTTTTCTAGTTCACTACGGGCTAAATCAAGGAGATGCACTATCACCTTTATTCTCTAACTTTGCTGTAAAGTATGTCATTACGAAAGTCCCGGATAACAGAGAGGGTTCGGAATTGAACGAATTACATCAGCTGCTTGTCTAAACGGATGACGTGAATATGGGAGGAGAAAATCCAGAAACTATTAGGGAAAGCACAGGACTTTTACTTGAAGCAAGTAAAGAGATAGGTTTGGAAGTAAATGCCGAAAAGACAAAGTATATGATTATGTATCGTGACCAGAATATTGTACGAAATGGTACTATAAAAATTAAAATTTATGCTTTGAAGAGGCGGAAAAATTCAAATTTCTTGTAGCAACAGTACCAAATTAATATAAATGACACACGGGAGGAAATTAAACGCAGAATAAATATGGGAAATGCATGTTATTATTTGGTTGAGAAGTTTTGTCATTCAGTTTGCTGTCAAAAAATCTGAAAGTTAGATTTCATAATGCAGTTATATAACGGGTTGTTTTTTTATGGCTGTGAAGTTTGGACTCTCACTTTGAGAGAGAAGCAGAAGGTAAGGGTGTTTGAGTATAAGGTACTTAGGAAAATATTTGGGGCTAAGAAATGAAGTTACAGAAAAATAGAGAAAGTTACACAACGCAGAACTGCACGCATTGTATTCTTCACCTGACGTAATTGGGAACATTAAATCCAGATGTTTGAGATGGGCAGGGCATGTAACACGTATGGGCGAATCCAGAAATTTATATAGAGTGTTAGTTGGGAGGGCAGACGGAGAAAGACCTTTGGGAAGACCGAGACGTAGATGGGAGAAGATTTGAGGGAGGTGGTAATCTTGCTCAGGATAGGGACTGTTGACGGGCTTATGTGAGGGTGGCAATGAACCTCCGGGTTCCTTACAAGGCATAAGTAAGTAAATATTACGCCCAACGTAACTAGAGATGGACGCTTTTCGTCTTTGAAATCCTCTAACTCGCAGTGCTTGTATTTTAGTTTTAATAATCACTGAAAACAGCTAAAATAATAAATAGATATAAACGGATTGACTTTGATACGATCATACAATGCGTTTAAATAAAGAATTATTAATTTCTAATAAGCGAATCTTTCAATGTAGTTAATTGCTCTCAGCTAGAGTAATGGTTTCTATGAATACTTCAACTGCCCTTGAGGGTTCGTTCCCCGGTTCTTCTTTTCGTACTATTTAATGTGGAACTCCGACAGCAGCTGATTTTAGGAGGTTCTGGTTAGTGCTACTTTAAAACAGAAATATATAATCGATGAAATATCTTATGAACTAATTTATTACAAAGCTAAAACTCTGAAAAATTCAGATATTGTTCCTTTTAGTTCGGTGAGTGGAGCATCTATTTGATAATTTTAAAAATCTCTCTTTTCAGTACACTGATATTAAATCATCTAGTGATTTTCTAGTAAGTAATTTAATTCAAATCTGTAAATGACTACGGACTAACTCAATTGCGATTGATTAATGTTGATATATCTTCATTAACGTCACAATCATTACCATCATCATCTACATTATGGTAGAGACTTCTCCCACTTAAATTTTTCCCGATCTCTTCATTTCTCTTTCTGTCCATCTAGTCATTACCTGTAACAATTCTTAAAAACGTTATTACACGAATCTCGATTCTTTTTTCACCTTCTTTTCTAAAAAATCTAATTTCTGGCTGCCATAAACTAACACAGGTAAATAAATCATTTTATAAAATTTTATTAGCTTTTTCTTCCTATTATATTTTTGGGCGACCGACGTATACAGCTCCGCACAAATGAATGCGTTCAGTTATTTTTATCTAAATGATACTTTTCTTCCGTCAGTTACATCAAATTCCAGTATTTGAGGGTATAGTAAACTTGGCAAATATGAGTACCAAATCGCTTTCAACTTCCTTGAAAAAATAACTGTTATAACTTCGAACTATTGCCTTTCTAACAATGTATGAGCCAATATCCAACTCCTACTGGTTTGCACACAGTGCAGCTTCTTAACAAATTCTACAACTTCCTATTACATTACCATTTATATTTTGGCCATTGATGATTCTATTGTGTTTGCATTTCTCTGAATTTTTACTAAACAATTCTTGTATTTCTAAATTATTCCGTAGTGCTTTTATTCTGGATCTTTAGGTCACCTCATGAGGGCAGATTATTTTGCTTAAAATATTTATGTACCCGATCGTTTACGGAAATATGGACAATAGTGCTGGGATTATGGGCAGGGTTTTGTAAAGAAAATTACGAACAACTGACATCGTTTAACTAACACTTTCCTGTCACAGATGATTTTATTATGCATATATTTCTTAATAATGTTGGGATTAATATAATTAAATAATCATAATGGATGAAATGTAATCACACGGAAATGTTTAATCCCATTTTCACTAATCAAAAAGAAACTGCAAGAAGAAGTATATAAATCAAGTAAAGTACCGTCGCGAGGAGTGACTTTGTGCCATGGGGTGACTTTGTGCCATTCGCGAAAAACGTATGGAAGTATTCTTTAAGACCGTGACAAGGCTTTAAAGTCTACTTCCTTACATGAGGGTGACTTTGTGCCATTCGCGAAAAACGTATGGAAGTATTCTTTAAGACCGTGACAAGGTTTTAAAGTCTACTTCCTTACATGAGGGTGACTTTGTGCCATTCGCGAAAAACGTATGGAAGTATTCTTTAAGACCGTGACAAGGCTTTAAAGTCTACTTCCTTACATGAGGGTGACTTTGTGCCATTCGCGAAAAACGTATGGAAGTATTCTTTAAGACCGTGACAAGGCTTTAAAGTCTACTCCCTTACATGAGGGTGACTTTGTGCCATTCGCGAAAAACGTATGGAAGTATTCTTTAAGACCGTGACAAGGCTTTAAAGTCTACTCCCTTACGTTTAGTAGTCTTTAAAATCTTGTGGCGGTTTTAAAGACTACTTCCTTACGTTTTTTTATGAAATGCTCGAAAGGCACAAAGTCACCCTCATGGCACAAAGTCACCCCGCGCGACGGTACTGAACTAACAGATAAGAATTAAAAAGTGAATAAATACCAAATTATCAATTGAGAGTACCGGTACTTTCATTATAGGCTAACACTGGCACAGAGGTTTCACTAGCATTAATTTGAATACTAATGGGGGAGCTAGCAACAGACATACGAACAACTAGATTATAGTGATGTATTCAACTCGGCTGTCACGTCGAGATATATGAAGTGCGGGTCGCAGTTCTGGGGCGTCAGTCGCAACTACCATTTATATCTTTTGTGTTGAAATATTAACCAAGAAATCTAGCCTTTAGGAAGATTTAAAATACGCTATTTTATTTGTAGTAGCATGCATTTATTTAAATGCTTAATCACTCTTTATACTTTGAAAGAACTATTAAACGAATTTTGTTTGTACTCTTATTTATACAAATTTATTTTTGCGATAATGAGACTAATCTGGGGCAGAAACATGAACATTACGACGAAGTGAAGAAAAACGACTGGAAATATTTGAAATGTGGATATGGAGGAAAATGGAACGTGTGAAATGGACAGACAGAATAAGAACTGAAGCTGTGCTAAAAAGAGGGGGCCAAGAAATTATAATGCTGAAACAGATCAGGAAGAGAAAAAGAAATAGCTACGTCATTAGCTAAGAAGAAACTGTTTACTGAAGGATGTACTGGAAGGAATGGTGAATGGGAGAAAATTTCGGGGCATAAGAAGGTATCAGACAATAGATAACAATAAAATATGAGGATCGTATGAGGAGTTTAAAATACTTGCATGATTCTACAAAGTAGGTGTTCTCACAGCGGGTCCTTCTCTAATTAAAATATTTTATTAAATTTTCCCCTCACTTCTATATCTGCTCTTTACAAGCCAATCTGAGCTTGGTTTCACAAGAGATTTATCAACAGTAATCTCACTAGAGGTTTTGATTTATCTAGAGAAAACCAAAACTCGAGTGGGATTTAATTGACTATTACACGATTAGTAGAAACTATATAAAGATTAGAAGAAATAAAGTACTCTAATACACTAAAATATTAATTAACTTACTAAAATTCTATTTCACTAATGTTAGCTTCACCAAAAGTTTGAACGGAGCCTCCATTTTCAGTTAACTATCTATGCGTTAAACAAATGACGATCGCAAAGCATGTTTTATAGTACCGTAAAGAATTTGCAGTTTGAAATGTTGGCAATCAAAGAAATATATGGTAGGGAGGTGATAAAGACAGAAGAAAATATATAAAGATTAGAAGGAATTAAGTACTCTAAAGTACTTGGCTTAATAAAATTCTTTTTCACTAATGTTACTTTCACCAAAACGTTTGAACGGAGCCGCCATTTTCAGTCGACTATCTATGCGGAAAACAAATGACGATCGCAAAGAATTTTTTATAGTACCGTAGAGAATTTGCAGTTTGAAATGTTGGCAATCAAAGAAACATATGGTAGGGATGAAAGAGTAATGGAACGGAGAAAAATTCCCTCCGGCGCCGGGACTTGAACCCGGGTTTTCAGCTCTACGTGCTGATGCACGTAGAGCTGAAAACGTGGACCGAAGTCCACCGCTTATTCCGTCGGATCCCGGCCAACTAGTCACTCATAACGAGTGCACCTCAGCACATGTGTGGACTTCGGTCCTATGTTCATAGACATCTATGACGTAGTGCAGAGGGCGGCCACTAGAGGGAACCCAAGAGTTGGAACTCAATCAGAGACAATTCTGTTCGACGCCGGGGTTATATCCGGTGTGGCTTAGTGGATAAAGCATCAGCACGTAGAGCTGAAAACCCGGGTTCAAGTCCCGGCGCCGGAGGGAATTTTTCTCCGTTCCATTACTCTTTCATCGTATGATGACTCAGAATATCTGCATGGAAATATCATATGTACTTCGGTACATTGAAATAATATGTGGTAGGGAGATGATAAAAACAGAAGAAAGTATATATATAATATATATAAGGAATTAAGTACTCTAATACAATAAAATAGATATTAATTGACTTATTAAAATTCTATTTCACGAATTTCACGAATGTTAGCTTCACCAGAATGTTTGAACGGAGCCTCCATTTTCAGTTGACTATCTATGCGTTAAACAAATGTCGATCGCAAAGCATTTTTTATAGTACCGTAGAGAATTTATAGTTTGAAATGTTGGCAATCAAAGAAACATATGGTAGGGAGATGATAAAAACAGAAGAAAGTATATATAGATTAGAAGGAATTAATTACTCTAATACAATAAAATAGATATTAATTGACTTACTAAAATTCTATTTCACTAATGTTAGCTTCACCAAAATGTTTGAACGGAGCCTCCATTTTCAGTTGACTATCTATGCGTTAAACAAATGACGATCGCAAAGCATTTTTTTATAGTACCGTAGAGAATTTATAGTTTGAAATGTTGGCAATCAAAGAAACATATGGTAGGGAGATGATAAAAACAGAAGAAAGTATATATAGATTAGAAGGAATTTACTCTAATACAATAAAATAGATATTAATTGACTTACTAAAATACTATTTCACTAATGTTACTTTCACCAAAACGTTTGAACGGAGCCGCCATTTTCAGTCGACTATCTTTGAGGGGAACAAATGACCACTAAGCATGTTTTATAGTACCGTAAAGAATTTCCAGTTTGAAATGTTGGGAAACAAAGAAACAAATGCTAGGGAAATTATAAAAAAAAAATGTTAGGGGAGTATTAAAAATAAACAAATGCTTGGGAAGTTATAAAATATTATACTGATAAACAACCATGAATGGTTGAAACACGTCCTTTCGTACCGTTTTATTGGTTATTTTAAAAGTGTAATAGTCAATTTAAATATTTTATTAATGTCTCTTTTTTCAAAGAATTTCCTATTTTTATTAGAATCACTACTAATGGACCAATTGGCTCAGTGTCCTAAATTAAGTCCATTCATCCTGCCTGTGGTTTTACCGTAGTTTCCCTAAGTGTTGAGATAAATGTCGGGTGAACCCTGGAAGAGATGTTTCATGGATCTATCACCCACTAGTACACATCTCGAATTTCCAGAATCTTTCGTTCACTTATCTTCGGCTAGAGGAGCTTCTTATAACTGTGACAGGCTGAGGGGACGTGGTTTGGTGGTGCTGTATCTCTCCCTCGGCTCGATTATTGGAATAGGGATGCTGTGGGATGTAGCGGTAGTAGCTGTCTATGCTGTTCCGGGTATTCTTGCCTGGGTGGCTTAATTGTCCAGCCACTTAACGTTCTACTAGTTGACGGTACTTTCCGATTTTCCTCCTGCAAAATGTGAGAGAGTGTGAACGAAGAGACACAAGTGCCCTTTGGGCTAGGAGCTCTCTTAAAAGTTACGATAAGTCCCAAAAGCCCTTGCAAAGACGCGATTATCACCATGTACCTTATAATAAAGTTGATAATTCTTTATTTCTCTCTCTTTTCATTCATTCCCATTAGTCCCAAAATACCTACGCGGTTTCCGAAGTCATCTAACTACTTGAAGAATTGATGGAATAATGTAAAATCGGTGTAACCTACTTCGAATTTTGTAATAATAGTCAATTTTATATAGGGACATCATTTTATTTTTACTTCAATTTTTATTGTACCTGAGTTTTTTAATGTATTTCACTCCCACACCTTCTACTAATGAAGTTCCAACTGTCCTCCACACGGAACCAAGGCCGCATATAATAAACAGTACTGAGTTAATGAGTATAGTACGTTCCAGAAGTATGTTCGCGTTTTCCAGTGACGAAAGAGCTTTCAATATTGAATCATATTTTCGCACAGGTATTGTCGTCCGTTTGTCTACGTCGCATCCCAATTTCCCCCACCTGCTTCTGCTAGCCCCTCTGTAATGGCTAGTGGCTGGGCTGTCTTAGCCTTTTTCTGAAAACATTAATTTCTGTTAGGAATTGGACGTCTACGTAATATTATACAACTGTTTAAAATAACTTAAATAAAAGAGCCTCGTTAAGTAATTAACTGTCACTTGATTTCCCCCCTTTCTAGTATCCTGCAACATAACCACTTGGACGGACAGTAGATAGCATGTCTGAGTAATTTTATTATTTCGGATCGGACAGAAGTGAAGATTGGATTTACAGTACGTAAGACACTCTTTTATAGAATAGGTACAGAATTATTTCAACATGAGTTATTAGTACGAAGGACGAAACTGGTAATTGAAATTAGATACAGTAGTCTATAGTGCGATAATATGCTCAAAAGAACTGAAGTCTGTATCGAAATGAACGGCCACCATTTTCAAAAGTGTGTTTAAATATCCATATTATGATTACTTTTCAATTTAACTTCATTCTCTATATTGTACGCTAATGTGCTGTAGACAGTATAATATACATTGCATAATGAATACGTTCGCATGAGTAACTCAGTTCGTGAGTAAAAACACTTATTGTTAATACTATACTGTATTTTGATTAAACAAAAACCTAATGAAAATTATCAAACTCAAAATTGCGATATTTCCTAGTTTACGTAAATGGATGAACTACTTTTCTTCCCTCCTATACCTAGTAAAGTGATTTGTTTGAATTTTACATCAGTATCATCGAACTCCAGTCGTGGAAGGGTGTAGCAAACGGTGTTTCCGGTTCTCAACCGTTAATCCAAAGGTATAGCCAGGTTATTATTTAAAATGTTAATAAAAATAAAATGATGTCCCTTTATAAGAACACATTTACCATTAAAATCGTTGCATATACATAATTTCTTAAGGAAGTATTTGGATCCTTGTTGCAGGAAATAGTTCAGCAAAATAGCAAAGAGTTGCCATAATCTGACAATACTGCACAATCCTCGAAGATAAGGTTAGTAATAAATGGAACAAAGAGCGCAGAGACTATTAGACTATCAAAACATGTGGTTGAAACAGTTACTGCAGTCATATATAGGGCACCGTTGTGAACAATAGTTTGACTCCTTCCTATAATAAAAAGAAGTAGAAGATTGCCGCAGAAACTATATCAAGAGATAAGTTTTGCCAGTCTCTTTTCTTTTATTTTTTCCTCCAGATCTCTGTGTTAAATTCTCCGTTCGCAGAAACTAGATTGTTACAGAAGTCTCTATTTTAAGCTGGTTTTAATCTTTGCTGTGAGACAAGAAGATAGGATCTTATAAATTTCTCATCTTCATCTATTTCCTGGGTGGGTCGATGTCTTATAATGACGACAGTGGTGCACAGAATCGCTGTAACTGCCCCCTTACTTGCTACTTTTGCAGATAAGAGGAAGATGTTAGACGACGGGACATTTTACGAGTTTGGGGATCCCTTAAATTGCTTACCCTGAACTCCACGCAAAAACATATCAATTCTACCTACCGAAGCTTGTTCCACCACAATGTTTTAATATCGGGGCTAGAGAAGAAGGGATATATCCCCTTATCTAGACAACTTAAATCTAACTGGAACTATATGTCTACAATTTTATTAGACAAAATAAGTGGGATTGTCTTTGGCTAAATCGATGACTAGATAAAGTCAGTTATATGCCGAACCAGATACGGAAGGCCGTAACTTATCCTGCACTATTGCTGTAAAACTCGATGAACCATTGCATCAGTAACGCAGATTTACGCATGTACTTGGCCAGTGCTAAAGAAAACAAAAGGACATGCACCCAGATTCTATTAAAGGATTACGTATAGCCACCATTCTTGCATGAATAAAACCCAGACTGACAACTTTATTGAGTATAGTGAAATTCGATATACGCCGATGTTCTCTCTGCAGGAGGAGGCCTGTCGTGTTTGTTTCATCTTGTTATAAAAATATTCGCTGTCCTCCACTCCTACCCCTTCATGTTTTGACCTCTTAAGGAATACTGGGATCTAGTTTTGAAATGTTTACAATTAATCAAATGTTTTTCATTTTATTTTTTACTGTTTGTTAGATGCATTAAGGATAAGGTACAGTGGAACTCCACAAATAGACACAACAATGGTCCGTGTGCGAGACGAGGTACGAACACTGTCTTTCTACGGAATACTGCGGACATTGGTAAACATAAGGGCTGTACAGTGTTTTTTTTATGGCGTGCGGACTGAAACATAAATAATTAACGTATATAATTTTAAATATATTGCACATCTTGATTACACAACTCTTGACACTGTATCACTTCGGAAGACTTTCCTGTGATGTATTCTGCATATGTGGAGGTGTTTTGTAATTTTGTTATGGCTGTACATCACAAATGCTAACCACACCCATAGAGACATCAACACAGACATGGAAATACTACACATCCAACCAAAAGGCTAGAAACTAAACACACTAGAACAATATGAAATATATAGATACACAAAAACACACCCCAACGAAATTCTCAACACACAACTCAACTTCAAAACACACACACTCTTTGACTCTACACTATACCACAGGAACACACCCTCACAGGAAACAGGACAAATGGCGCCAAGACCAATAACGACCAGTTCTGAAGATGACCCATAAATAGGTCGAAACATGTAAACGAGATGCGTTAAAATTTAACACAGGAAAGTCTTACCATACATATTCCGAAATATATTGTATGTGCAAAATATATAACAAAACAACTTCGTGATTAAGTGTAGTATACGTGATACATTTGAAACATAAAACAAACTTCTGGAGGAAAAACTCCCTAAATGTATCTACATAAAGGACTTTCATTTCAAAATATCCCACTCTAAATAACTAGTTATTTAAATTGAATTCAATTTGAACAAAAAAATATTTAAGGGGAAGTCTTGAACTACTTAATTTCATTTTAGATTTTACTTCCCACACCAGTCACCCCCACTTTGAAATTTCAAATGGCACCCCTATATCTTTATACTTAAATATGAAAGAGCACTCAATTGTTTACACACCTCATTCATTTGTTTTCACATCTTTTCTATCGTCGCCTGGCAACCTGGATTGTTGTTCTTGTTGGTTATAGCTGAACAGAATAAAGCTACAAAACTTATTGAGTATTTCATGTAATAGTTATGTTTGTGTATTAAATTATTTTAAAATGGTGTATACTCTTCAAGAGAGAACATAAATCATCCTTATTGATTAAATTGAGGAAATTACACCATATAAGCTGTGTTTTCGTCCTACAATCAACTGATAATAACAACACTTCTTATAATCACTACAGAATGCCTCGTCAGCGAATAGGGACTATAAAGAATGGACACTGAGCGAAATTTCCTGTGTTTTGTTTCTCTGTGCGCCAGCGTTTAGTTCCACTTACAAGCGCTAGAGGTTAGTGTAATCGAGCATACGCTAAGATAATAATTGAGAATAGAGTTGAGACGGAGGATCCAAACATCGCCTACCTTATTGCATAATCCAGTAACGCTTTGCTTCAAATAAATTCAAGTTAACAGCTTTTCCTTATTTCTCAGTGACAAACTAGTTGTAATAATAATATTTTATATTTCAGATATAATACATATATTATAAAATAATATAATACATTATAAAATTAAGTATCGAATTCGTTTAATATTTGTATATAATATAATATAGGTATATGGTTTTACTTCTCGTAAGGGTTTTGTTTTTCCATTTTCAGCACTATCACATCATTATATATTTAATTGTTGTTGGGGCCAACATCTCAACTCTCATTATGAAGGAACTCTAGAGTCTAGACATTACAGTTAATGACGGATTTATTATTTTATGGATCCAATTTATTTTATTTGAGTACATAATGTACCTAGATGTGTTAATTATATGTGTTATATTTCCGCTGTGTCGACTGCTAGCTGGTGTGATGTCAGCCCCAACTCTAGGGAGAAAGCTGAATCTCACGCTTTAGCTGGCTTGAAAGTCATTGAAATCAGTCCGGCTACATCAAAGGTACCGGCGCGAAGTGTCCATTCTTTATAATCCCTATTCGCTGGCCTCGTATTTAGATTAATTTTGTTTTATCCCATGCACTATTCTGATCGAAATGTCAAATTATTGAGCGATGACTCTGATTGATTTTAAACCGTTCCAATATTTGTAACTTCTGCTTCAACATAAGTACACATTTTTTGTTCCCTGCCTTGCTGCCAACGTGTACGAGTATCTGCACACTACTGCACTGGTTCAACTGGTTAGCCCTGTGCAGCACGGGACAGGGTGCGTTGACTTACCTTGTATCGTGAAGTATACGAGAGTGAGTGTCTATTTGTGGAGTTGCTCTGTATGTGCAAGTTTTCAGCTCAATCGGACTGTTAGTTTCGAAGTCAATTTTATTGTATTGCTTGCCCTAGCATTAAACGATCTACTTTAGGCTGGCCGTCCAAAAATCGTGATTTTCTAATAATAATCTTTACAAGTCTACCAATAATTACTATGTGTTAGAGAATAAATTTGTTGGGTGCTAAAACTAATCATGTTATAAAGAATTTTCGGGAGAATTTTGTGGGTAATGTATCATTCCAGAAGCGCCTAATTTACCATTTATATAATTTCTATCAACTGGAAAGAAAATAAAAGGACAATAAAATATTAGCCTATACTCTTTTTTTTATTTAATGTCAGGCTTAGTAAATTCGAATACATTTTTTTTAATTTTATGCGGTATTATGTAAACTTCATTATATTTTCACTCAGTGTTTAGAAGAAATTCGTCAGTGTTCAACTACGATTATAATGCAATTAGACTATACTGATCGCGGTATATACGGTAGAACGGCTATGGTCGCGCAGCTTTGTGGTTATGTGGTTCGGGATTCGAATCCCACCTAGGGAATTAATATTTTTCCGTTGTTAATATTATGTTTTGCTTTGTCGTAATTCGAGATCCGGCGTTGTATTGACGTTCACATTACAAATCCCGCTGTGCATCAGTCTAGTGCAGTAGTACTCAATAGAAATTAGAGAAGAGTCAAAAGTGAGAAATAATAGTAATTTTCCGAGAGCCACAATGAATTTCACAATATTGAAGATTAATGAAATGCGCGAATTTTTAATCATTAAATTATTTGAGCTATTATTATTATTATTATTATTATTATTATTATTATTATTATTATTATTATTTCAATATAAAGTAACAGGATTAACACTTACATATTACTGGTATTTTGAAGTTGAAGTGCGAATTCCGTTGCCCTTCTCCAAAATCATATCAATACGGGTAGGTTAATTTGTTGTTTTATTTCACCTGTAATCTGCTTTGAATTTCGAATTAGTAAAAGAAATTGTCACATGCAGCTAGAAGCACTTCTTAAGAATCCCCGCATCTGAAAACGGCTTAATTTCTGATACGTGACACGATACTTTTGTTGTCGATTCGTTTTTATGTACAGTGGAATGCATCACTTTCTCTTCAGATACTACGAACATTTTTAACTTCTTCAATTTTCCTATCCTTCATTGAGAATGTTTTGGATATTTATGATGACGGTAATAAGAAAAGACCCTGATAATTCCAAAGAGATTGCATACAAATCACTAGTTCGTCCAGTAATGGAATATGGTGCTGCATGTTGGGATCCTTACAGATTAGAACATTTTAAAACACTGGAAAAGATTAAAAAACGGGTTCTCAAGCCTTGTCGTAATAATTCACCATTAAAATGGAACACACTCACGGACAGGAGAACGCGAATTCGATTATACACAATGTTCAAAATATACAGAGGTGAGCCTGCCTGGAGAGAAATGAAAAATAGGTTGCAGCCGCCAAATTACTCTTCAAGGAACGACCACTGACATAAATTGAGGGAAAGAAGACAGAGGACGGACACTGGAAAGTTTTCTTTTCTCAATCGTACTACCAGGGACTGGAATGTTTTATCTGCAGACTTATTAAAAGCTTTACCAATAACCAAAACTGTATTTAAAAATAGGCTAAAGGACTTTACTAATAGACGGTAGTATATTATGCACACTATTTAAAGGGTGTAATTGATGTTTTGTTTTTTGAAGTGTTGTATCAGTAGAGAAGTGTGTTATGTTGGTGAAGTGTGTTTGTGTCGGTGAAGATTTATAATTTATAGTGGTAGAGCAAACTATTTGAACAGTGAAATGTTTTTTAAGTGTTAGTGAAATCAGGATAGAATCAGTGAAATGTGTTGTAGTTCCAGTGGAGTGAGTGAGTTGACAACGAAATGAGTGTAGTCCTGATAGGTACTTGTGCATGTATGAACATATCATACTCGTGGGTTTTAGCTCGAACTTAGGGTTAAGATACAAATTAGATTTAGGGTCTCCTTTAAATGTTATTTTAAGTGATCGTGCTTCATTTAATTTAGGATGCTCCGTGTTAATTTTATTATACTCTTGTTAATATTTATTATTCGTATTATTATCATTACTTATTATTATTAGCATTAATTATTAAATTATTATTAATTGTGTTTATTATTAATTGTCAACATTGAGTGTAATTAGTTACCACTGTCACCGGGTATTTACACATTTGCAGTGCAGTAAATACATACAAATTTAGATGCACGCTATTTTAGTGTCTATTAAGCTAAAAACATTGATAATCCATTATTCATACATCTTGATTACACAACTTTTAACACTGTATCACTTCGGAATATATATATGTGTATATATATATATATATACATACACTTTCTTGTGTTAAATTTTAACGTACCTTGTTTACATGTTTACAAGAAAACGGATACAACCCCAACATAATAGACAACATAATACGTAAGACAAAACATAACCACAAAAAGCAGAAGAATACAACACAAACACAAGAACACAAAAAATACATCACACTAACATACGAAAACAAAAATACACATAAAATTGCAACCTCATTCAAGAAATTAAATTACAACATCGCATACAGAACAAATAACACTCTACAAAAACATCTCAACACACAAACAACACAAACAAACAAATAGAACCACACAGGCGTATACAAACTCAAATGTAACACCTGCAACAACTTCTACATAGGACAGACAGGCAGATCATTTCAAACACGTTACAAAGAACACATCACAGCCATAACAAAATTTCAAAACACCTTTACATATGCAGAACACATCACAAATGTCAACCACACCTACAGAGACGTCAACACAGACATGAAAATACTGCACATCCAACCAAAAAGCGAGAAACTCAACACACTAGAACAATATGAAATATACAGACACACGAAAACACACTCCAACGATATTCTCAACACACAACTCAATTTCAAAACACATAGGCCTACACTCTTTGACTCTATACTATGTATACCACACGAACGCACCCTCACAGGAAACAGAACAAGAGGCGCCAAGACCAGCAACGACCAGTTCTGAAGATGACCCATAAATAGGTCGAAACAATCAAACAAGGTACGTTAAAATTTAGCACAAGAAAGTCTTATCATACATATTCCGAATCCATTATTGTTATTATTATTATTATTATTATTATTATTATTATTATTATTATTATTATTATATCATGACATAATAAGCAGATTAGGATTTTGTTGAACAGCAATGTTGTATGTCGAAAAATTCAATTTTACATGAGAGCAAAAAAAAAAAAAACCAATTTAACACCTTTATAACAAACAAATAATATCTTTCATAAGAGGATATTTTAAATCTCTCCGTGTGAAGTTTTTATCCATGCCTTGATTTAAGATGTGTTAGCAGAAGGTTCGAGAATATTTATTTGATAGAAATAAATTATGATCTGATTTTATTCTTCTTTTCTTTTACATACGAGGTTGCAGTTCAATACCATCGATGAGACATGACACCATCTTTTTTTAAGAAAACAAATATATGTCGTCGAAAATCTTCATTGGCAGTAATGATGTAGGATAACCAAAGTTTTCTCCAGTTGAACATTAATACAGAAATAAAAAAATAATTATTACAAAGAGGATATCAATTCAAGATCCGCAATAAATGGCTTTGAGAGCCACATGCGGAACGCGGGCCGCATAATGAATATCACTGATCTAGTGTGTCATAATAGGGTACAAAAAGAAGAGAGAACAAGAAAAAGAGAATCCAAGTTTCTTCAAGACATGTTTCGCCAGGTTACATCCCATGCCCGCTTAAAACATAAATTTAGTCAAAGGGCAAAAATTTTAGGTGGACTATTTCGTTTATATGACGTCATTCCATTTTCGGCCAATGAAGTGTAATGAAATTTTGAATTTTAACCAATGACAGTCATACATCGCGATAATTTCTGCAACTCGATTTATCAGTACGAATTTATCGCATGGTCGTCCTTAAGTTTAGTCAGTGTCACCAACTGTTTCCACGTAAATCAATGAGCATGAATACTTTGTACTAAATAAAGTGCAAAATGTCCATTGTGTCTGAAGAAAATGACACTCCTTCATAACAATTGTTCATTTAATGTATTAATCAGGTTATTTGTAATTATACTATAAAATGTTTAAATTAAATTATGATTTCAGCAGATAATGAAAACGTATTTCTGTTATAATAACAAGAGAAAATCGCAGTACATGTAATTAACATATTTAAACGTGTATTTTGCTTTCCTGAATTGGCATTACTGAATAACATTCAATTTCTTTGTTCCATTAATCGTTATTCATCTATTTCGACTTCATAATGTCTGAATAGGTTAAGTATTCATAAATATGCAATTATTAACATTTTGTGAGCGAATTTTAGGGATATATTATTTACATTTTTATTTTATTTACGAAGTAGTCTAATGTTACTCGAGGTCTGAGATTATTATAGATAAATTTTAATGGATTGTTTAACGACACTGTATTAACTTCGACATTATCTAGTTTCAGTGGGATTGGTGACTACGGGATAGAACCCTGATTAGTCGTGATATTACCTGATATTCTACTTATAGTTGAGAAGCAGCTCTGAAAGAACCATATTAGGTAATCAGCGTACGTCAGAACTTGACCTCGGATCATGAATATAACTTATTACGCCTTATCTACGACGATGGACAGTAAAAGTAACATGTTTAAGGGTACTGGGTAGTGCTGTTTACAGTATTTTTATGTATAAATATGAATATATAGTATACTTTTTCGTCTGGTTCTATCAAAACACAGAATAATGTCCTTTGCACCTTGTGATAAATGTTGCTGAATTTTGAGCTGGCCACAGAAACAAATTATCTTTCTTTGTTTTAATATAGATATGGTAGAAAGAAAAGTCCATTGAAAAAAGAAAATTTGTGATTGTCAACAGATGGGAAAACCTATACAAAAAGTTTCAATCACACACTTTTGAAACTTTCCCTCCATGTCAAAAACATAATATTTGAGAAAATGAGTGGAATAAAAATAGTACTTTTTCAAATACACAACCACAATGTGACAAATCGCCATACATTTATTTTGTTCTACAGGGTTGTTTCCTATCTCTGATAACGAATTTGAATGGCGTCATGTGCGTCAGGAGTCACATGACAGCTGAACTCTGGCGCGAGGTGACAGACCAGTAGTGAGTGATCTCATAGTCAGAGTGCACGGTGACTCTCAGTAGAAATTTCCAAAAAATCGAGCCTTTTTAGGAGGGGTACATTACAACCCTTTCCTCCTCAGTCAAGTACAGTTAAGTGAAAATAAAAGAAGCCTGCAATGAACGAGGTTTCGTTATTTCCAAGAAAGGCATCTTCTGTGTACTTAATAAGATTGGTAAAGCTCGCATGGAATTAATTTGTATCATCTCGTAGGGTGCGGGGACTTGTGACGGGAGTGGATTTGCTTGCTTTTTCCACTTTGGAATGAATCCCATCCGAGCTTTGCCAGTCTTATTAGGTACACACAAGATGCCTTTCTTGGAAATAAGGAAACCACGTTTTTTGCAGGCTCCTATGATTTCACGTAACTGTACTAGGCATCGGAAAGCGTTGTTATCTACCCCTCCTAAAAAAGCTCGATTTTCTTGGGCATTGCTACTGTGATACACAGTGCACTCTGATTATGAAATCACTCACTGCTGGTCTGTCACCTCTCGCCGCATTTCAGCTGTCGGTGTGATTCCTGACGCACACGACGTCATTCAAATTCGTTATTAGAAATCGGAAGCAACCCTGTATAAAAATATGACATGTCTCTCCACATTTTCACTACTTGAATTAAATATTTTAAAATAGTAGTCCATTCCTTTTGAAGAGCTATATAGTTTATATTAGTATGTAAAATTTCGGCCTTTTATCTTAAGTAGTTCCTGAGTAAATGGTTTCTGAATTTAGAACAATAAAAATTATAAATTTTATTTTTCATTACACGTTTTTCAACCATGTCTACATTAAAACAATTAAAGGTAATTTGTCTCTGTGACCAGATCGCAACTCACCAACGTTTTCTTATAACATGGTGCAAAGGATATTAGTCTGTGTTTGATGGAAACAGAGGAAAAAAATAGTTTTATGCGCAAAAATACTCCTAAGAACTCTACCCAGTAACCTTAATAAGACTAAATTACATATTACAAACGAACACTAGTCTTGATGCATATAGCTGTAACGTAGTCATGATCAGTACTGGTGAACGGAAATTAAAAAAATTTAAAAGATGATGTTAAATAAACTTTCCGAAGCATTTTTTATCTCACTGCTCAAATCGTTTCAAAATTTTATTGGAAGCTGAGTGCAGCCCGAAGTCGTTCTGGATATTATGGCTTTATGAAAAATTCCACACTCACCTGACCTCTCCACTTCGCAGTCTGTCGTTTGCCTATAATCCGGTAGCGCCTATAACATGGAAACTATTATGTACTCGATTTTATAGGCGACTGACTGGACCCAGATGATGT